>NC_135380.1:34945000-35245000 GCF_049243985.1 Paroedura picta | reverse complement strand
TGGCCATTGATGAACCTCTCCTCCATAAATCTGTCTGATCCCCTTTTAAAGCTATTTCCACCCATGGCCATTACAGCCTACAGACAGCAAATGTTTAATTACATGTTGAGGAGAGAAGCATTTCCTTTGGTCTGCCATGTACCTCTTGCCCCAAGTATAATTGGTATTGGGGTTCATGGGAAGTGAGGCATATATAAAAGTTAAATGAGCAAGACATACTACTGAATAGACTTGTGCTTAAATCCTCATACCAGAGCCAAGACTCTTGGGCATGCGACAGGCTGCAGATAGGGGTACTGACCTTGGGGTGTGGAACTAGAGATGTGAAGTATCAGTGTGTGTGTGTGTGGGGGGGAATTGGGGGCTCCTTTTTCCCCTAAAACCTTTTTGTCCATCTTTCCAATGGAAGTTTTGTTGGAATACTGGCTGGGGTGGGGTGAACTCCTGTGAAATGTTTTCTCTTTTATAGAATAAATAATAAAATGCTGCATAAGACAGGCTTGTTCACATCAGATTGCATAGCATGAAAATGTCTACTATCCAATGGAAAAAAATGGGAAATTTTGCAGGGAGAGTGCGACCCCATCTAGAACAGGAGAGGTCCTAATTCCTCTGTCAACACTTCCCCCGCGCCCCCCCTCTCTCACACACACACACACATCAGGGGAACTTCTGTTTTGTTAAGATTAAATTCCAGCTCCTTAGCTTCAATCCAGTCCCTAAGTGCCCTCAGGCATTGGTTCCCAGTTTCCCCAACCTCCCAGGATATCTGCTGCAACTACTGCAGGCTAGTATGATAATCCTTGGGTACCATAGGATTGTAACATCCTAGATCTAAATGCACTGTGCAATTTTAACAGCACAGAAAAAGTCATAGACACACCACATGCTTTGCACAATGGAAGGGCCAGGTTCATGCTGCGGCAGGTCTAATTAAAGGTGGGAAGTCTTTGGGAAAACCTGTCTCTGCCTGAGACCTCGGAGAGCTGCTACCAGTAAGAGTGGTCAGTGATTTGACTTGGTGCAAGAAAAGGATCCATAACTCTGTGCAAGCATAATGTTCTTAGGCAGCAGAGCTAGCAACATGTATCTCAGCTAGATGTCCTGACGGACTGATGGCTTACACAGGCTGACAACCTTGCACATCGAGTACATATTGATTTCAATCCCTTTGATCTTTAACTAGCAAAAAGGATCAATAAGCATTTTCCACATTGGAATTTAATTCTCTGGTCTGAGGAGAAGAGTCATAATAATGCATGGCTAGTCAGTTTTGGGGATGCCTCCATGCTTGGGGGAGGGAGGGAGAGAGAGGCAGCCTAGGGACAAGGTTTCAGTTAACTACTCTTGGGCCATTCCACAATTGGGGATGCATCTGTGTCATGCGCACGTACCTTGCACCTCTGGACCCATTGCCAGTGGGCACCCCAGAGGGCACGACCGGGTCAGACCTGGAACCTGGCCCCAAACATGTCATCTTCAGTGTCGGCACCCACCATTGAGAACCAAGTTGAGGATTGGGACCAGCCCGACTACCCAGATGAGGAAAAACCTGGGCCCAGACAGGCTCCTATCCAGCCCTACCTGCCCATGCCCACTAAATCCAGGGGGAGGACTCCATTCAGTCCAAAGGATTTTCTGGAGCAGTGGCAGAGGTGCTGCCACATGAATTTGACAGCTGTCAGAAGATTGGCCTGGCTGTCAGCATGCTGTCAGTCCACATGGGGCCTAGCTGAGGCTCCTTCCTCAGATGACAACTAGGTCCAACTGTAAGTCCTTCGGTAACTAGCTTCCCCACCCAGTCAAAGTGTACTTATACTTCCCCACCTATACATACGACCTACCCCGGATGGACAAAATTAGGGAACATCTGCTTATCTGGCTGGAACAATCTTTGAGGTAATGATTACGGTCATGTTCTTCTTCTTGGGATTATTTTTAGTTACATAATTGGGGTTTTATGGGGGTTCAATGTTGTATTTTACTGGTTTTACGTGTAAACTGCTCTGAGACAACTTCTCATGAGGGGGGGGTACAGAAGTTTATAAATAAATACTTAAAGCAAGGCTTGGAGCAAGACTTTCTGTGGGTGCAACGCATGCGTTCCCTGCCCATCTGCCTAGACATCTGGTGTTTCCTGGTTGCAAACCTCTGCCCTTTTGATCCTGGTTCCTGATTTTGGCTTGATTCCTGACTTCGTTGCTGGTTCCAGACTTTGGCTTGACTCTTAACTGTGTCCATGGTTCCTGACATTGGTTTGACTCAGCTCTTGTCTCTGTTCCTGGTTCCTTATTCCGGCTTGACTACTCGACCACAGTATGGTTTTGGAACTCCCTTCGGTACTGATCATGGCCCGGCTTTTGACTCCGCACCTCTGCCCATCCTCCTTGGCGAATTGACTCTCTCGGCTTTTGATCCTTTAGAATGGGCTTTGAAAACTTGCCTGATGATTTGGCCTCCGCTTCCCGCAGGCTGCACAATCTGTTCATTAGTCTCTAATCCTGACATATTTATTTGCTTCATGATATTTGTCATCCAAAATTGAACCCAATGATAACCTTATAAACTTAGCTTGTTATTCCTGCAAGGATGTTGAATTTGTTAAATATTTTCATTAAGCTGTGTACTAATTTATGGCTCACCCTCAGCCTATATATATAGACTTGTGATTTCCATTTCATTGTACCTGAGAAAGTGTATTGTACACATGAAATTTTACAATTTGAATAAAATTTTGTTGGTCTTAAAAGCACCACTCGACTCAACTTTGTTCATTTTCCAGTGTTCTATTATTCCATGGACATTTTTTTCTTTTTCTAAATATTAATAGTTTCATACAATTAAGAATGAATGGAGGCCATTGCCAATGTAATATGAAGCAAGTTTGAGAGTTTCATAGTTGTAATTAATGTTTTCCAGGTGACAATCCCTAGGAATTATGCTAGGGAGAAATACAAGGTTCTTTTTTTTGATGCATCAATAGAGCACAGGAAAGTAAAACTACAAATATACATTAAGTTATAAATTACAAATGCAAATATAAGTCACAAATACCAATTAAGTTATAAGTTAACCCAATCAAAACCAGTGATAAAATTTGTATTTATATATGTCACTGCCACATGGTGAAAGGATATTGTGACCACCAAATACCTAATCATATTTGGAACTAATGTGAATGATCTGCTACTACAGAGACTGACAGTGAATTAGGTAATCCCACAGGAATTCATGGACACAAGTTAAATGTTGGAATAAATGAGCGGACAACCATATCTAAGGCAAATCATATTCAAGTCTTTGAGTGTGCTAAGATTAGGCGGGAAATAGCTATTAACAAACTAAGGGAAGTGATGCTATTTCTGAAGACCTCTTTACTAACATTATTCCAATACAAATAATTTCCTGATAAAGTTTGAAATATGTCCCATTAGCTTCCCAGTGGTGTTCTGGAAGCTGGCTTTCCCACATCACAATTCCCAAGAAAACTGAGCAGTCACATACTATACTATACAATACAATACAATACAATACTATACTATTTGCAACACCCTACACAACAAGCGTACGTTATCAAACCATTCATATTGGGAGGTACATTCTTCTCTAAGAACTTCCCTGATATTCTTGGATGTGTTTCAGGCTTCCCAAGCTGTCATATCTAACCAACAACCCAGAAACACCTGACTGTGAAAGGAGATAGAATCCCTGGAGCTGGGCTTTGGGCAAGCCTATACAAAGTGTGTCCATCAGGTGAAGGTCAAAACAACTGAGACTCCCAACAGATAAGATTCTCCAACTGCCTAAAACACTTACATGGGACTAGGATAGTCATGTCACCCATGGGAGTTGGCTACCTCACACCAGAGTTGCTATTAAAATTTGATTTAAAGTAAAAATTGAACCCAATCCCAAGGGTGGGACGGGGTGTTCTTCAAGTGGAAAATCTGAAGCTGAATGTATTTCAGTGAGTGAAGCAAAATCTAAACATATTTCATGTATCTAACCCAGCTTTCCTCAACTTTATCATTGAGAAACACCTAAAACGTTCTTTAGGTTTCAAGAAACCCCAGAAGTGGTGTGATCATGCAAAATATGGTTGGGAAGCATAGTTGCCCACCCAAGGCCCTTCTCTTCCCACTCCCTCCAGGCCCATAATTAGTTAGGGGGGGGCGGTTGACATGATCATATATGGTCATATCACCTGATTAATTTTTTAATATGTTAAAAATTAATTGAATCCCACCCATTCAGAAAACCCTTTCAGGGGTATCAAGAAACCCCAGGGTTCCATAAAACCTTGGTTGATAAAGCCTGATATAACCTTACATCTCTGCAATTGTCCATATTACGTACCCAAGAGTCAGCAAAAAACCAACACATCATGGTAAAAGGCTGGTGCCAATGGTACCAGCAGAATTTAAATATTAAAGAAAGCAGCATATCAAATCAAGAGGTAAAGGCAGAAAACAACTGCTCTGCAAGTACCTTCATGATCAACAGGGGTGGGGAAAAAACATAATCAGTGATAGTCTGCAGAACTTATTTGTTTGGATCCTGTTCTAAGACACTAGTCTTCAAGTACTGTGTTGGGACACTCAAATGTGTCATATACCCTGATCTATGGAGACTCACGCCAGTATTACTGCGATTGCTTCTGGCTGTTTAGGTTTCTTTTCATTTTTCAGTGACAAAGTTAGGGAGAAATTTGATGCAGACAGAATTCCTTTTACATTCAAATAGCTTTATGTAAGAGGAACTGGTGGCAGCTGCAGATTGTTACATAGAGATCAGGAAAGCCACACCTGCCAAAATTCTCTTTTCTATAAGAATATTTGCATCTGGCTGCTATATATAAAGAATAAGATGGAAACAAACATTTGAGAAATGCAAAGCAAGTCCGATGTTAGGGGTGGGGCCATGGTTCTATACTACAGCTCATCTTTTGCATACATAAGGTCCTAAGTTCAATCCTTGACATCTCCAGTTAAAGGATCTGGGGTACTTGGTACTGGGGAAAAACTCTGCCCTAACTGAAACCTTGGATGATTTATGTCAGCCAATACTATGCTAAAGGGACCAGCTTTCTGATAGCTGCAGGTTTAATTTATGAAGGAGATACTAGAGACCACCTTTCTATTTATACCCCCCAAAGAGTACTCTGCTCTGCAAATGCCAACCAGGTGGTAGTCCCTGGCCCCAAGGAAATACGTCTGGCCTCTACCAAGGCCAGGACATTCTCTGTCCTGCCCCCTACCTGGCAGAATGAGCTCCCAGGGCAGAGCCGGGCCCTGATGGCGCAAAGCGCCTCTCGCCGCATCAGGCCGCGGCCCAACGAGCCCCCGCCAGCCGCCCTGTGCCCGGCTGCCGGGGGCTCCCTTGCCTAGCGCCCGCTGTATTCAAAATATAGCGGGCTTGAATACTAGTAACAGCATAACAGGTATAGTTAAATTGAGCAGGTACATCTGAAAGGAGTTTGGGGTAACAGGAATGGGGAAGAGGATTAGCTTCATGCCCTGTCAACCAGTTAAGAAAGCAACCAGGATAAACCAAACTGTTTGGCCAAAAGAGAGCAGATTTCCTTCTAGTGGTCAAGCAGATCCAAAAGACTTAAGGAGGGGTAATCAAACTGTGGCCCTCCAGATGTCCATGGACTACAATTCCCATGAGCTACAATTCATGAGCTACCCCTGCTTAAAGCATATTTAGTGATTACAAAAGGAATCCCAAAGTCTGCCCATCACCCATGGAACTACTAAAGATCTAGGGATGTACACAGGAACAAATGCATCTCTCTCTCTCTCACTGTGGCTGCCACACAAGCAAGGTCTTGTCCTGGCTGGCCTGACCCCTTTTCTGTCGGCTGCTTCTTCCAGTAAGTGTGACTGACTACTTCCTTACCAACCACTACACAGCTCCGGTTCCAAGAAAATTCAGCCTTGTTGCCAAGAGGTCCTCCCCCACCCCTTTATCACTCTTGAAAAAATAAAATTGTCTACCAGCTTGTTCAGCATATGCCTAGGACAAACCGCACAGCAACAAAACAGAAGAAGAGCAAACAATGATTCCTGGAGATCAAGGAGAAGGAAACATCTTTAAAATCAACGAGCAATTTGAGCAATACTTCATTACCGTCTTTCATGCATGCTGACTTCACTGAATTTCAGTAAATAGTCACAGGTGCACACTGAAGCAATTTGCCTTCTAGGGTGACAAAAAGTTTGGTTCACCCATAAATCTGCCCAGCTTCACTCCTTCACACGATGCACATGGAATCACACACAAATAGGTAACATGTGAAATTGCAGTTCTTTGGATACTGCACAGATACAGTCAGCAGCAACATCTGTGGTTATAGAAGCTCCAGGATTGCAGCTGTCAAGAAATATCAGCATGCTGAGGGTTTGCACAATACCTTTCCCCTTTCAATAACACCCTTTGGGAGAACCAGGATTGATCATGTGTAGGAGAAGTTCTTGTGGACTCTTGACCATGAGTCAACAGATCAACATTTTTAAAAGCCAATGGATATTTACTGTAAACGTAGACACACAAGGTTCAACTGGGAGAAAAAATAATCATCTTCCCTTTCCCAGAATTAAACAAGTACCTAGAACACAAACTAATGTTCTTTCAATACAGTCAAAAGTGCTTTTTTTTTGGGGGGGGGGGGCAACCACACAGAAGGCCCACATGACTCCTGCTACCAACTAGTACAAATAAATAAAAGATTAGCACTCAACATGAGCATACGGAGAAAGACAAGCAAACCTCCTCTTCCAAGTTGATGCCCATGGAGAATGTATTTCCTCAGTATCACTGGCCATTCTATATAAGAGAGGACCCCCATTTCGTTTGGAAGAGGTATTATTATTATTATTATTATTATTATTATTATTATTATTATTATTATTATTATTATTATTATTCAATTTATTTCCCGCCACTCCCTACAGGCTCGTGGTGGGTAACAATAGTCTTAAAATCCCCCATTAAAACCCCTGTTCAAAGACTATGAAAATACCCAACACGGTGGAAAATACCACTCTCCCCTATCCAAACAAGGGCATTGGGATGATGATGATTATGTCACATGCTTTCTAAATAAAACCTTAACACCAGACTCAGTGAAAGGACTCCATCCGTGTCTCTCTGACTGCTGCTGCTGCTCAGAATCTTGGGAATTTGACAAACTCACTAAATCAAGTTTTATCTAAGCCTGGGAAGTATAATTCAAAATTCAGTTGCCTGCAAATCCAAGGGCCTGGGTCTGTCTTGGCTGTGGTCTCTTGCTGGGACATGCTTGCAGCTACCAAGCAGGCCTGGAAGGCAAGGCAAACTATAACTAGCCTTTCATTTTCAGAATTCTCATTCCAGATTCCAGATGCTTTCAAAGAGAATTCACAGGGTGAGCAAAGCTTCTGACTCACGCTGGCTCCCACCAGCACCACACAAAAGGCTGTCCTATCCCTCGCAGGACTTTTCGCCAGCCATGCATGCACTGGGAGCATCATTTACTGCCATTCATCCAAAAGGTCCTTTTTTACAGTCCCCCCTTTCCCCCTCCAACATTTTCTTTCTACTATCAGACAAGAGCCAAACCCCAACAGCAGTGTTACCATTCCTCTTTGTCCTGTAGGGAGAAAGAGGGAGGGGAGGAGAAAACCAAACCAAACCCAAGGCAAGTTTTGGAAGATCCAGGAGGCGACAAGTCTCAGGATTGCTCCTCTGCACCCACAGTCTGACCTCCATGAACTGCCAAAGATTCAGCTTCCCTTCTTGATCAGGAATACCAACTGCATCCATGTTTTCAGCCTGAAGGTTATATGCAGGGAGGAAAGGGGAGGGGGGGTGAAAGAGCCATGAAGAACCCTACACTCTACCCCACAAAGGACACACACACTTCCACAATCCCTCACAAATCAGTAACATTCTCCACTTCCTTCCAACACCCCTCCCCAAGCCCACCCAAACATGTTCCCAGCAACTCTGTTGCAAGTGTCAGTACCTCCATGTTTCCCCCTTAAATGCAAGGGAAACTTCCCTTTTGCTCACACTCCACCATGCCCCAATCTGTCGGCTCCTGATTGGCAGAGAAATCTTATACCCAACCCTCCCAAGCAGAGAAATGTCTGCTTTAACAGCACTCCCAACAAAAGCCAACTGCCAAGCAAGGATTGCTTCAGAATAAAAGTCTCTCGCTCGCTCCCCCCCCCCTTCCTGCAGCCGTCTGTCTCCATTCTCCTGCCTACAACAGAGTGATTATTAATCTTCAGGCATTGGAGAGTCTTCACAAAGGTCAGGCACCAGGACCAACACAGCATTACACACACACACACACACACATGTTTTCGAAAGAGGAGCAATCATTGCATCTCAAAGAACAAAACAAAAAAAACCCAGTGCTGATGAGGCCCATTTGAAAGGGCTTTTTCCAGAAGAAGGGGAAGAGAAGGTGACAATCCAAAGGCTAGAAACAAACAAACATAGGAGCAAATTCCCTTCCCACCTCTGAGTTCCAGCCACCACTGCGACTTGAGAACTAGGAAGAATGCTCTAGATCCCCAAAAGCCAAAGGCATGGTTTGAAGGCAACCAGATGCTGGGCTGGATCCTTAAGTGCAAGCACTTGGGGGGGGGGGAGGAATCAGTACAGGAACAACCAGCTCCATCAGGTTCTAATGAGGACACAGAAAGGCAGCGGCGGCGGCAGCAGCACGTGCGTTTTGCTATCCTGGCACATCTTCCCTTGGCCTCCTCTCCTCTCCTCCTCCCTCCCCCCACTCCCAGAGGACCAGGCAGTTGCATCAGAACCAGGTTGCCTGTATGTAGGCAAGAAGAGGCTTAATGCCCTAGCATGGCAGCCATCTGTCTTGGTTTTTAGAATTTTACTGTATGGAAGAAAGGGTGAAGCCGAAGGAGCGCTGCTTCTCTTTTAGCCGAAATAGATCAACCCACAGGAAGGACATAAATCAGGGGAAGGTTTAACTTCCAGCTGTGCAGGGCATTGTAGAAAATTCTATTCTGTACCCTGGCAGAGCAGTATCCGCAGCACTGATCTGTATTCACAAGGAGGACAAAAGCAGCAGGAGAAGGGTTCCAAATGGCCTAGAAAACACCCACGGCTGCAAGCTTCAGAACTCCTGGGCTACCCATTCCATCCTCTTGCCTGCAATACACTCCTCGCCTCAACGCTTCTCCTGGGTCTGATGCCTTACCCAGGCTCAATGCCACACTTCCCAGCCCAAAGCCCACCTTAAACGTGCACAAGCCCTCCAAAGATTTGCTTCATCGTCAAAGCAATTGTGCACTTACCGTATAAAGACAGCCAAAGCTTGTGATATGTACCGGAGCCAAGACTGGTAGGCAAGCTCTTAACAATATGATGCAACTTCAGCAGCTGAACAGTTGAACAAAACGGCACCCTCTATGCCCTGATTGGAAAATTTAAAATATAACTGCCCTAAACATTGGCATGGAAGGGAAATGAAAGAGGTAAACCAAGGGAGCAGAGTGTTTCTACCACCACTGTTAGCAAAATAATTAATAAAAACCAGTTTCAGAGAGGAGGTTTGGACAGGCATTTGGAAAGCTGAACCCCAAACAGCATTCCACACTAAAGGTGCCCGGAATAATCTTGCAAAAGGAGGCTACCACTTTCCCAGGCTGTTCACAGGGAATTTCCTTACAGGCCTGTAGTAACTGAGCAAACTATGCCCCAAAAGTTCCCTTTTCTTGTGCTCAGGTGAGTAGGGGTTTTTTGTGTGTTCAAAGTTGAGCAAGCATTTTAGGAAGATGTCCTTTCTTTCTGTCTGTCTTGCCTCTTGCGATCCTCCCGAATAAAGAAGGAACAAATTATCAATACACAATAACAGCTAGAAGCCCATCAACACGGTTCTTGAAAACAGCTATTACAACTAATGCAAAATTCCACACCCAAATCTCAAAATCAGAAGATCACCTTTCATAGGTGCATTATTTAGAACTACCATCTTTTGTTTTGACTACCCTGGGGGACAAGGGGGGAAAGGTATCCAAACTCTAAGGCTGCTATCCTAAGTACACTTACCTGAAAGCAAGTCTCACTGAAATAAATGGGACATACTTATGTGTAAACATGCTTAGGATCAAAATGCCTGCCTGGCAAACTAGTATCATGCGTAGCATAGGCTGCACTCTTCTGACTGTCCATTTTGGAAACATCACATCCCTAGAAGACCCACAAGAATAACATGTTAGGAAGAACTGAGATCAAGCAAATCACCCACATGTAGTCTTCCGCCTCAGAGGGAGGACAGCTAATTCAACTCAAAGAAGCTCCAAAATATATTCATCTTTTGTCTCAGCTTTTCCAGCCTGCCCTGACATCAATCAGAAAAACCTCTTCGCCCTCAAATAATCAGAACCATTCTCCACAAGCCGAGCTTCAGATCAGGACTGAGATGGTGAAAAAGACAAGACAGACAGAAAATGGCCCTCATCCATGCCCCCGCCCTCACCCCCCCACCCAAAAGATGTGTTTCTGATGGTGGTGCACAAAAGGTTCCGTCCAAATATCAGACTTTCTTCCCATTCAAAATGAAACACAACCAGTGAATTAAAGAAAAGAAAAAAGGCCACAAAGGGGGAGTCAGTAGCATGAGGACGAGAAATAGACAGAGGAAGAAACAGCTCTTAAGGGCCTACCCATTGCCAAGAAACAATAAAGCTTTCCTCCTTTTTTTGGAAAAGCTTAAAAAATAAAGAATGAAAAAGCCAACACAGTCAGCAGGCAGCCCAGATCCTAGGAGGGCAGCAGGTCTTCTAAAGCTCTCACACAAAAGCCTACAAGGCCTTGTCCCAGAAGTCTGGTTTCTGCTCTGTCATGGGGATGGAGCCTGGCCTTCCCCCTTCCATCCCCAAAACTGCTCTGAATCCGATCATCTCGCTCGGATCACCTCCCCCTACAGGCTGCTGCTGAGCATGCTCGGCTGAGCTGTGCACTGCCATTTCATAACTGCATTGTTTACAGACACACAACCGACCTGCCATTTTTTGACAGTAAAATAGAGGCTGGTATTTGCAACATGACGAGCCTTCCTGTTCATTTCACAGCCAGGCCACAGCTCTTTCCGTGCAGTCGGGAAAAGAGAATTCAAGTCCTGGTTTGGAAAGGGGGCGGGGAGGCTTAGGTGGGGGTTTGGGGAGGGCTTTCCAAAAAAGAAAATTAAGGAAGACAAAAGCAGCAAGGATTTCATTTTAGGTGCAGACCTACTTTCTTTTTAAAAAAAAAAATCCGGTCCATTCAGAAGCATGAGCTACAGTCCTTCTCTTGACAGAAGTTAAGATATCCAGGTGGCATTTCCTTTTGTGGCTGCTGCTCATAATGCCACCCCTCTGATACCTTCCACTGGGGAGGGGGGAAAGGGGGCAGCCGACAAGATGCTGTTTCCCTTCAATAAATGGATTTGTTTCATACCAGCACAAAGGCTTGCTTCTTCAAATGCAAACCACAACACTTCTGCAAAGAGACAGAGGGCATTTCCAGTCTGGCACATGAATCCCACAGCAAGCCCTACAAGGCAGCCAGAGGGGTCCACTCTGGACATGGCCAGGCTCTCCTGCCAGATCTAACGCCTCATGGTGAAACCGACAGAAAAGCCCAAAAATTGTGGCCTTTGGGAGAAGATGATCTCGTAAGCAGCGTTTTAGGGAATGGGTTCCCTATGAACTTACTATCCTACTTCGTATTGCAAATTAATTTAGAGATGAAAAGAATGGCTTGCAGCAGGAAGAAGTGGGAAATGCTACAGCAGTTTCCTGAAACATGTAGGGTAGAATAACTGTAAAAGCACATGTACACAACTGTGCTGGTTTACTGAGCACCACTCATTTATCAATTGCTGAAGCGGCCTATACCAAGTCAGACCATTGGCGCGCCTGGCTCAGCCCTGTGTACCTCGAAAGTCAGTGGCACTTCTGGGTCTCAGGTGAAAGGAAGATTCAACTCCTGTCTGCCCTTTAATTGGAGAGGCCATGGGTTGAACCTAGAACCTTCTAGTCTAGATACAAAATACCACTGATCCTCAACCCATCCCTCCATTTAGGTTGGCTAAGTCTATTGACCAGCCTTAGTGACACCTAACTTGGAGCCCTTCCACATGAGCATTTCATCAAGGCAACACAGCTGTCAGAGGCAACCCATCTGGCATCACACAAGCCACTCACAGCCAGAAGAACAAGCAAAGCTCACACCTCGAGCCCAAAGAGAGACAAATTCCTTACAAAACACAGATAAAACAGAGGTCAAAGAGGTCAAAATTTCAAGGCAATCCACTTAAACAGTAGCCATCAGCCCACAGAAGCTAACCTTTATCACAAAATTCCACTTGTGGGGCTGCGAGTCCTTGTAGAGCTCAAAGGACATTCCTGCTAGAGAGCAAGAATGCTCCTACAAGTCTTTGCACACATGTAAAGTAGGATAGCAAGACACAGTTACTCAGAGGTGAGAATAATTCCTTTTTAGTCTAGGCCGATTTAGAAGCTCTGGTTCCTTCCTGCCATATGATTCAATGTCATGGGACTGCCTCCTGCCTGCTTGCAGCTCCGTGAATCCCCACAGCTGCCTGGGGTTAAAGACGAGTCTCAGGTCTGGAAAAGCTGAAGACTTAAATTCAAAAGGGAGAGAAGAATCCAGTTGCAAAATTCCTTTAACAGTACACCTTTGAAGAATCTAGAATAATCTTTCAGACTCCCTCCAGATGTGCTTGCAGCAATTCCCAAATCTGTGGGTGAATCTTTGGAATCATGCAAACATAATGGAATTCGCTGTCATATGATGTGGTGATGTCCAAATGTCTTTAAGACGGGAGCTGACAGCTTGATGGATGATAGGCTTGTCAATAGTTATTGGTTGTGATAGTTCGAAAACATTCCAAAGACCGAATGCCCCTGAACACCATTTAATGGGGGAGCATGGGAGGGTCAATAGGAGAAAGGCCGTGAGCTTCCTGCCCTGCCCACTGGTTTCCCATAACCAAATTGTTGGCTACTGCAGGAAACTGGACATTGGACTAGGTTAGATTGGTATGATCTGGCAGGGGTCTTCTTACGCAAGAAACAGAATGTAAAGTGGCATTTAAGAAATGACACTAAGAAGAAAAAACACCCTGACACTAAGTATTAACACAAACCTGTAGTTTGCAGCAATCCTTCCAGCAATGTTCATCTGGAAGCTTCTCAGGCCAAGAAACTAATGGGTGTTATTTCTTTAAACAGCAGCCGCCTGACACACTGGAAGTCATGCCTATGGAGAGGCCCTGGTTCATTTTGGCATAAGAAAGGAGAAGAGCTTTAAATTGGTGTGAAACTTAAGGACCGCACCTTTGAACTTAGTAAATTCTGGAATCCTCATCATAGAAGATCCCTCATTTATACCACACGTCCAAAGGGACATAAAAAGGCAGTAGGTGAACACAAGATTCTTGTCTGGAGGGCTTAATTTGCAGGGAAGGGATGGAGGGGGTTCATTACAGCTGGGATGACACTATAGCTGCCAATACTCTACTACTGTACAGTCTAGGTACCATTAACAAATGGGAGGAGGGAATACTTTGACAGGTACCATTTTCCCTCACACTTGTACCTGGACCAGTTATTTTAAAAGATACTTTTGGGGAAATGGATAAGAGCAATAGCTTGTTCCTCGTTTGCCAGCCCTTTAACTTCTCTCCAACCAGTTGTTTTTCAAGTTCTGGAACAAAAAAACATCATTTTGCCACAAAAACATCATTTTGGAACCATACAGGACAAGGAAAATGTTTAAATTGCTCGCACTGGATGGGTTTACAGTTATTGGTACCACAGTGCAAAAAATAGAGAGGGTCAATCCAAAGCTATTATGGCCATCAAGTAAGAGATCTAATCTGATGCCTCTGAACTGTACTGAAAAACTGCAAGCTCAAGAGGCCCACTACACCCTGCCTTAAAAACAGACTGAATTAATACAAGTGTACACATAAGCCAGCCTCCCAATCTCCCAAATACATTTACAGGTAAACAGAACTATCTGTCATGTGATGATAGCAGGAATAAGAATATAAAGATGGCACTGCACATTTAGGCTTCAGTTAACCCAGCTGAGTTGAACATTCTTGAAAATCGAAGGGACATAAAGATAATCAATAGTATGCTAATCACATCCATTCTAAAGCTCTGTGGTTAGATAAAATTTAAGATAATACTTTTAATGGAATCATTGGCCCATAGATTAGTAATTTAGCAGAGCCACCCTAAACGGAGTTATTGTCTGGAGCCCATTCACTTCAATGGGGTTCAAAGACTGTAACTCTGCTTAAGTGGGCTCATGTTTTAAACAGGAACTGGGAGTTTTGAATCCTGTTTTTAATTATTCAAGGGAGTCTCAAAGAGGCTTACAATCGTCTTCCTCTCCCCACAACAGATATTTTATGAGGTAGGTGAGGCTGAGAGAACCCTGAGAACTGTGACTGGCCCAAGGTCACCGAACTGGTAGGGAATCAAACCCAGTTCCCCAGATTAGAGGCCATGGCTCTTAATCACCACACCAAGCTGGCTCACTTAGCAGATCATGTAGTAAACCAAATTAATGGATTACAAAAGTCCTTTTTGTTTGGAATTTATTAAGGTTTATTTATGACGTTTCTGTATTTCGCTGACAAGGATATTATTATCAACTTACTTGGGATTACTTCTTTCCATTTTCTTTTTCGTTAAAACTTTTAGAATTGTTACAGGAGTCATCTTTTTCATAAAGTATTACTCAGAGGATAATGGTTAGTGTTTCTCTTAGCATTCATTATTATTATACTTACTGCTATTATTTCTGTTGGGTCGACTTTTGCATTGATCTGTTGTTTTAACAACCATAATAAAGCACGGAAGAAGACAGAAAAGAGAAAGAGGTTAGCCTTCTACGATTTCAGCAAGGAGAACCAAAGCATTTACAGCAGTGTAACTATCTGCAGAATACTGTGTTTTTTCAAGCGCCTTTTAAACTTCCTACGGCTCTTTGTGAGGTAACAAAATACATGCAGCAAGGCAGATAAGCTGTTATATCACCAAAGTTGAGGATAAGTGTCGGCAGTGTACCACGTCTATGGATAAACTCCCCCCTATCAAACCAAATCAGGAAAACTGAAGCGATCCTATGTGTTTTATACAACGGGAGCCTGACCAACATTTGGAACATGGGATGAATCTGGCCATGTTATCTGGCCCATGGTAGCCTCCCCACATGCACACATTTTAAATATTCTGAGGTGTCCCCAAATGCCATGTGGAAAAATTATTTTCAAGTTTTAAGAGATTCTCTATAGCGTAGACTAAGATTGGGGGGAAAACAGTGCAAACCTTTTCTTCTTCCAAATATGTATGCCTCGTACTATTGGGAAATAAATTTTCTATATTGCTTGTTTTTCCGGTTCTCTAAGACTTCAGCTTTGCTTTTTCTTCAGAAAATATATACAGCTGCCTTAACTCTAGAGTGACTCTAGATCATCACCACAAAAGGATTAATTTTTCAATACCTCTTTGTAATTGAGAGGAATGGCTAGGAAATGTCTTTTTTCATTGTGACACAATGATAAATACATGGTATATGTAAACTATGGTTTAGGCACTAACTCTGGATAACTGACAAGGTGTATGGAACAAATTGCAATTGGTTTCTTGATTCCTCTACTTCTCAGGACGATTAGCATCATCCTGGTGCTGCCTTTTCACAAGCCAGGTGGCCATGTCAGGCAGTGATATTCAGCAAACTGTAGTTTGCGTCACAACAAACCGCAGTAAATACAATCCATGATTGAGATACAAGCTTCAAATATGAGTCTGAAATCCTGGTTTGATACCAACCAACGCAGTCCAATGGCAAGCATTCAGAAGTCACAACTGGAATTTAAGAAAACCAGAGTTTATGATGACTGTTAAAACACAGCCCATGCCTAGAGGCCTACAATAAGCCCCCCAGCCCCATTAAATGTATTATCTACAACGTCCTAGTTGAAGCCTCATGCTTTCAATGATAATGCACTGCCATATAGCTTTGAAGGAAGTTCAATTTTAAATGAGCTCTTTGGTGTCTAATGCATCCAGATGCCAACCTCACAGTCTCCTCAATATACAGCAGTATACATGCTTCACATAATCCAAGGTTTTTCAGAACACTTTCATTTAGGCAAAGATTAACCATTCCTATGGCCCTCTCTCTTTTCTCCCCCCCCCCCATTTCAGCCACCCAGGATCCTCTCTCCATTACACAATACAGAAAACAGGAGATTCTTCTGAAGGCAAATAGGAAATGACACATTAGAAACAACAGTTTAACCCTCTTCCCCCTTGTTCTCAAAATCACACGTTCAAATAAAAGCAGGTGAACTTGAAATTGCTGACATCTGCAGAATTTCAGCTTGCTAAAACTGGAAACTTCGCTCTGCTGAAGCCTTAGAGCTGTGAATAACATACTACTGAACTAAACCGTCTCAGAAGGGGGAAGAACTCAAGGGAGTAAAGAAGGCTAGAGCGAGCAGCTGACTATGTAAATCCTCCAACCTCCCTCCAAAATGAGCCCCAGACACCATGAAATGTTCTGTATCAATATTCAAGGCGACTCTTTCTGCCAGAATGCTTGTTTCTTGCGCAGGGCAACGAGAAAAATACACAGGCCCAGCCATAATGATCTTTAACTGCCTTTCCAAGGCTTCTTCCTTTACCACCTGAAAACATGTCCTCAGTCTTAATAAGGAAGGAATCTGCAACTTATGACACAAGGGAAGATGGGAGTTAGGAGCTACTCTACCTGCCACAGCAGCAATTGACTTCTCTTTGAGGCTCAAAGAGTTCCAGGTCCCAGATCGTCATGAGCAAGTGATACAGTTTCTGCTCATGTGATGAAAAAGCTCCCTCTACAGAATGAGCATGCTCAGTGGGAACCATTTCGGTGTGCAAACTGCAGCCATTTCAGAGAGAACCTGCAAGCTCCAGGGCTTTCCTGTCATTGGAGAGCCTGTTATTTCAGGCAGCACAAGCACCGACACTGCCTCTCTCTGGTTACAATATGTGGTTAATCAAGATAATCAGTCCACGTTCTGACATGATGCCAAGCCTCAGACAGATCCCTTGCCTGAAAGGAAAGCAAAGGCATTGGGAAGCACACTAGACTTTCTGTCCATGGCCTTCAAGTCCTTGCAAAGACAAAATGGTGCATCTTGGAATTAAAGATTCTAAGAGCACAGCAAACAGGGCAAAATTTTTATAAAATCCATCTGAAGGTTTTTAGATATGTCAAGCTGAACTGGAAACTTGCACTTTACCTAATTTGAAAGAATTCTCCTTTTCGTTTGTTTGTTTCTTCAATAGCAAGGTTTGAACAAAACTATACAATGACAACATTTTGGAATAGGGGTGGGTGGGGCACACTAGTGGGGCTAAAATTACTGGCAATTTGCCTCTCTCTCCATTTAGCCAAGAACCCCGTAAGAAAACATGGCCAATTTAAAATAAGCATGGCAAGATAGCATGGCCAATTTAAAATAAGACCAGGCACATATCTATATATTGAAGCATTCCCCCAAATAACGGGGGAAGGTTGGAAAAGGGGGAGCTGGGATGAGCAAGTTTTGTGCAGAAGGAATCTACTACATTCTTTATATAGCAAGCACATGGTCTGAAAACTGAATGCAAGTAATTGTAAACCAAAGGATTGGTTCACATAGAAAAGACTTCTGCATAGAGAGGGATTAAAAATCTACAAAGATGTAGGAACTTGCATTTATCTTGATCACAACATCCCAACCCCTAGTTTAGGGACCTTCTTTTAGTTCCTACTAAGGTCTTGGAGTGTGCCATCCTTCGTGATTTTTGCTTGTTTTTAGCCATCGCATGCATGGGAAAAGAGAATAGTTAAAAACCAAGTAGGCCCCTGGTAGAACAAATGCCACAGGTTTCAAATAGTTTTGCAATGTCATATAAAATGAATATAACAAAGAAATGCCAACCCAGAGGCACAAAGCCAGGATCTCTAACCCCAGTTTCTAAGTCACAAAAGGTTTAAACAAAAATCCCCAACCATGCAAAAAGTATTAATTTCTGCAACAGAACGCCTAAGATGATGAACCACCCAAAAAGTACTTCATATTCAGCTGAAAAACCTGCTTTAGACAAGTTTTGGTATCAATGATAGCTCAGGTATTTAAAGCTGACTCCCAAGCAGACCAAAATGCAACTTAAAAGATTTTGATATTTTGAGAAGGAACAAAGATTACCCACCTTTCAATCTAACCTTACCCAGAATGCTAAGAACGGCAGATTCAGGCCTTATGAACACAGGCAGGTGAATGAGGTGACAGAATGAACTGCACTGGATTTCAGTCAGCAAGAGGTAGCTTCTGGGTGTCCTTGAACATTAAAAACAAACTAACACCCAAACCAAACAACTCCATACAAACAGGAAACTGGCACACTTGGAAGAAAGACTCTTCTCTTTTCTCCCTCCTTGCTTACTGCTTTTGTTTTCTAGCAGTAGGTAGGAGAGCTATCAAATGATTGTATTCAACCCTCCTCTGCCTATAGCCACGAGTGGTACAGTCTGCTCTACCACCGGGTCCCTGCCATCTCAACCTTCCTGAATGTATGAAAAAGGCTTTAGTTTGATCATGCTTTCCGCAACTCTTCTGGAAAGTCCAACCGCCTGCTCTGGAGAAGCCCTGGAAATATTATGACATGGCTTCAGCTCTCTGGGCTTGCCATGCAACAGCTAGCATCTTAAAACACCGAAGAGAAACATTTTCCTCCTTCAGTGCAAGCTGGCAGAAAAGAATCTGTTACAGTACCTAGAAGTTGAAGCTTCTTTGCCCCTTCTTTGCCCCTTAAGCCCTTGAGTTTAACTGTGTCCCGATACCAGCAAGTGCTTTCCCATTACTATTCAACCAGGACAAAGGCTGTTTATAGCACAGGAGATTGTTTCCTTCTTGGTCTACACAGGAACAACAGTCCTGTCAGAGCAGGGCTCCCTCTACAGGCCCTCGAGTGACAGTGAGCCTCCTCAGAAAGGACACCATTTCCTTCCAACCTCTCTGCTCCTTGTAGAAACGGCAGCCATTTCATGGGCACAGGCTCTTTCCTGAGCACAGCCTGCAAGACATTATAACAAGCATCTCACATGCACAACCCAGTGTGTGTGAAGAAGGGAGGGGGAAAGATCCTGACGTTTTGAGAAGAGAAAAGTGGTTTAATAAGTTTCAACTTTTGTGAAAGGAGGATCTATTCTCATCTTTCCACAAGGGAAGGGGGAAAATAAGAGCCTTCTCCAAGGGTGGCCAAGATGAGGCTTTCTAGTTCTGGCATTAATTTAATTAAATTTTAAAAAATGTAACCTCGACTAGTCCGTAACTTTGAGAATTGCATCTTGGCTTCTCTGATCTTGCATTAATCCAGTTGTCTCTTAATCTTCCACACGCAGCTCCCACCAAGTGAATGATTTTCTTCAAGGAAAGCATTTTTTTTTTTGCTGCCATTCACAACATTGTTCTGCAAAGAAGCCAAGGCAGGCATCAAGATCCCTCTGAATTCCTGGCTCCTTCTAACATGGCGCTTGAAATTCTTTTAAGACCTCACATTTTTTGAAAGAATAAAAACATTCCTTTCAAGAAACCTAAGGGGTTATTGCTCAATTACACGATAATAGACATCATGTTCACAGCTTATTTCATTGTGGTTATAAAAGGAAAAGGGAAGGTGCTGTGTAAAAACACACCCATTCACCATAGCAAATTTGGCCATTTCACATCTGCAGACCTTATTTCTTCCTTAGACATGAAGCTGCTTTTAAGTTTGTACAGAAATTATATTAAGCACAGCATAAAGAGACAGAAAGGAATGGAGCAACTTCCAAGAGGAAAAGCATTGATCTCACTCATCGTTACTTTTACATTATTAAAAGCAACTCGGCCAGACTGCAAGAACCTTTCTTGCCTTTCTCAGTGCTGAATGGGGGGGGGGGGGATGGATAGCCACCCTGCAGAAATACGTAGGGTGATCCACCTCCTGCCACCTACTTGACAAGAAGAGGCCTGGAAGCCTTACAAGTTAAAGACCATATTTGAAAATATTCTGAAAGGGATTTGGTGAACGGTAATATTGGAAATACCAATATACTAGCTATTTTCAAGGTTTGCTGCTGTTTTCAGCCAGTCAGAAATGTAAACATTCTGATGGAGACGGGCATAATTAAAGGCACAGTTAAAGCATGCTTGTTCCCCACTCTTAAATAGCTTCTGGATTTTTCTTTTAAGAAAACTCTCATATTAATCTCTCCTCTACAGTAGGGAATCCCTGGGAAGAAAAATCCATGTTAATTGCTCAGCTGCTATATACCAATTCTCTACACCCCTAAACATTCTGATTTACAAACACAGAGTTGCTTGATGTATCATCAACAGTTCTGAAAACACGAAAAATGTACTATGCTCACTGAAGCTTCATTGCACTTTGTGCTTCAGTTGTACAAATAAATCTTTGTCTGACAAGTGGAGAAGATATATTCAGCAAATCATGTATATTCGTAACTTCATGCATATGTTTCAAAGGCATGGCTTTAAATCTATGAAGCTGGTTTGTTCAGTTCTCTGGGAGGAGGAGACACATGGAAATAACTAGAGGCAGCATGCTGCAAGATAAGTGCACAGCCATATTGGTTGTGTTCTTCACTGTGCCAAGGAAGGAGGCAGTCAAAATGGCTGCTCCCATGCACTTGTATTTCTGTTGTCTCTCTGCAAAAGCATAGATCACTTTAGAAGCAATTCTGCTTCCAACTCTCTTGTACTCCAGCTGCTTCTCTCCCATTTGCCTTTCCGTCTTATTTTAAATCCTTTGTTCTCTCTGCACAAAAAAACCCCAAAAGATTTTGGTTCTGAAGAGTCATCCATTCAAACTGCTTTTATTTGTAACACCCGATCGTCAACCAACACTTGCAGTGGAAGCTGTAGATTTAATAGGCGATTCTGTAGTCTCTGCATGGCTATTATTACCATCTGCCAGGCAAAGAAATGACAGGTGAAGTCACAAAAGCAGACACCCTATGTCCATATAAATATCCTATGGAACAAGAAATCACTAGGAGTGTGCTCAGCAACTTTTCTTTCTAAAGCAGAAAAGCGTTTCTCAGTGTGCCAGGAGGTGGCAGTGGGCCTGTAAAATCCACCTTACTTTTCAAGGAAAAAAACGGCAAAATGGTTTTCAAGAGAGTTTAGCATCAAACATGGCGAGTGGAGACTTCTCTTCACTAAGGCAGAATCACAGAAGAAAATGTAAGAACGTATTTTGCAGAGAAAATTATCTTTTAAGGGGTAACACCAGTAAAGAACTGTTTTTAACACAAACTAGATCAGATCTTCAGCATTAATTCCAGGTCCAGTTTCTGAATACAGACTTCCTGACATCTGGCCTGATTCTCCTAATGCCAAATGAGTATCAAATGACAATTGCAACTGCTCAGCAATAAATGGTGATGGATATATAAGGGGATGGCTTCAGAGTTTAAATCCTTTATGCTAAAACTACTACTGCCACCACCACCACCTCGTCCTGGTAGAATAACCAGGGAAAGAGAATGTTTCGCCCATTCTGAAGATCAGAATTACCGCACAAGGCAAGTTAGGTCAGAATGGACAATGAATCCAAAACCTGCTTATGTTAAGGTGACCGGATTTTAACATTGGTAAAGCGGGACACCATTGACCGTGGGGGGGGGGCTTCTTGATTAAAAATTTGGTCTATATGGAGCAACAAAACGTTTCATAGAATGCATAGAACGCAAAAATAGTATTGTAATATATATTTTTAAAATTTCAACATAAGTACAATTTGCCAGGTACCCCCAGATGTCCCTCCAAAAGTGGGACAATCTGGTCATCTTTTCCCTGTGGTGACTCCTGTAATTTAATAGGAAGCAAAAATTTGGAAAGTAAAATACCACCACCACTATCCCTCATTATTGCATTTCCATGCCAAAACATGGTTCTGGTCATGAATTCTGGCTATGAAAAATGCAGGGGGCCCTGCCAGAAATAAAGCTGGCAGCTCTACAAATACCAGTGTATGTCCAAAAGATCCTCTTCTAAATGGTGATGTAAAACTTAACTCGGAGATTACAGAGTCAGAGATTTACACATTCAGTCATAGCAAAATGTCATGTGCTGGCAAGCAGCTTGGAAAACTGAAAACCAAGTTAAGCCGGTCCCTACACAAAGAACTGGCAGGTAGAAACCAAAAACACAAAGCATAAAACAAACTAAGCATAAATAAAGTCACTTTGGGGTTAAAAGGCCCACTGGCAAAAGGCCCTTAAATCAAGAATACCAACTCAGGAATGGTGCTGATTCCACATAATCCAATTGCCAAAATGAAGATTGCCAGAATCGTGACTACCTGGCCTTGCCAAAAACAAACAAACAAAAAAAGCAACAACCTTGCACAAGTGTATACCTGTTTGTGACACCTTTACCCTGTTAGCACAACACAAATGCAACCATGATAAAACCAGGGCCTTCCATGCCACTGCTGACTGTCCCAATAAACCTACTGTGTCAATCAGAACAATACTTTACATTAACCAAATGCCATCCCTCTCTCACATACATGTGCATATGCACATTTGCATCCAGCCACAGATATGTCCCATATCTTGCATTGCCACAATGGCTTCTCATTCTATACCACACCGTTTTAAATATGATATCTTTGTCGTTATTATACAGCAAGAAACTTGGAGAACAAAAGAATGTCATTAGGAATGCATTCCTCATTTGTATGGCCGCAATCAGGCTTGGTGTGGAACGAAGTTATGACTTTGGACAGCTGTGATACTGCCTATAAGAAGGAAGGCCCAAGCAAACACAACACGAGCCAACACTGACTGCTCTTCCTCTCACTTCAGTCTTCCCCTCTTCTGGTTTCTAGACAAAACAACTTCAGACAGATTATTGCTCTATAGTGATTTACAGGTCATCTTTGTTTTCTGGCCCTTCATGCATATCAGCAGGAAACAAGCCATCTCGTGTCAACTGTTTGCTTTGCAGCTTTCAGAAATTGATTTCAGCACTTCAAGAAGCATTTAGTCCTATGGCCAACCCCCACCCCCCAACAAAAATCCCTGATATCCCCTTGGCAAGAAAATGAAAGTGCCAGATTGCCCTACCTCTGGTTCTGTCTGGAGAGAGCTGCAATCGCCTTCGAGGCCTCTAACTCCTTCATTCACAATTCCATCTCCCTCTATGGGTGCAGTTTCCACATAGGAGCATGCTCAGTAGGAGCTTATCTTCAGCCATTTCAGAGCTTTAATGAAACGTAAGCATAAGGAAGTGCCATTAGCTCAAAGAGCAGTCCTTGCAGTGATGTAGCCAACCTGGCCTGTTTTCATCCACAGCCTCATCAACAAGGTGGATCTTTCAGGCATGCAGGATTCAACTATGTTCTTGCAAAGGAAAGAAAGCAAAGCCATGTGTGTGTTTCTGGTGAAAGGAGTGCAAAAAGTTATACGTCAGCAGACAAACATTTTCACGGTATGCCAGTCTTAAAGAGTCAAATTTCATAAAATGTCACTGAAGAACGCACATGCAAGGAAGATTCCAACAGGCAGAAAGGTATTACATCTTCCCATATTACACTTAAAAACATGGAACCATTCAGGTTGCTTGGAAATTCACTCGAAATCAATTTGTTGGTGGAACACACACACACACGTCATTACAATATACCATAAAAGGAGGGAAAGAACAAAAGGGTTTAAGAAAACCCAGCCCCACAGAACATATATTTGGCTTACAAATCTATTCATTATAAAGGGGGGGGGGTGCTGATACAGTATTGCTTCATTTCTAATTTGTATTCATTTCTAATTTGTATTCCTCGCACTTCTCAGAATGCTCAAAGCAATCAAGACATTGCCACTGTCAAAAAAAATAATGCATGCACACAGAAAACTACTTACAATAAAAACCTAGCACTTAGAAGCCTTTACAATGTATGCAGCTCTCTAGGTTGAATAGAACTACTCCCAACTGTAAGATCCAACCATGGAAAAGAGTAACAAATAGGGCTGCTAGCCATCAAAAGCTTTTAATTTTGCTCCATTCTCTGTTTCTTAATTCAAGTTCCCTGGCCTTGACATATTTTCCTCTACTTCTGTACTGTTAACCTATAGGGTTTTCTACTAAGCATCAAAACATTTCAGTAAAAAAGAAATTAGAAAGAGATTTTGAGGATACAATCCGAAGAAACCTTGGACGAGATAGTAGATTATGAAGAACAAATCATCTTCTCATTCATATGCAATCTAAACTATAAAACTGATGCACGTGTGTTCAAACTGGGCCATTTTCATATGCCAGCAGCATTTTCTAGTACCATCTCTAAAACATTTTCCTCTCTTCCCTACCATCCCCTGGGCAGTAGCTACTTTATCCATTTCCACTTAGTTTTCTGAAGCCAAATCAAGGGGTAGGGGGAATCAGTTCAATAAGGGGCCGCTGTTTTGTTTTTCCTCGCAGGTATCCTAAAGTTTGTTCATCCCTCTGAAAATGGGTCTGCTTCATTGCTGCCTCCTGAGAAAGTCTGCAGTCCGATGGGCACAAGCTCTCCTGAGCTCTGGATTGCATTGTGACAAATCTTGCCAAGCACTGTTTTAAACAGGCAAAGCATCCGGCTGAGATGGACACATCTCACTATTTAGGAGATGTGTTGTTTTATCCTACTCACAAATTCAATGCCCCCAAAGCAGTCACTGTGACACCTTTTTGTGACTCCTTTACACCTAGGATGTTAAGTGGACACATCTGCTTTGGAATACAGGGCTGGGCACACACAGTCCCTTGCAGCTCGCAGATATAGTGTGCCACTCTGGATTTTCACTAAGCAGTAAGATTCCTGCAAACAAAGACCACCAGCTCTCCCCTTTGCTTTCTGCTGCTAAACCCATTAAATACAATATTGGGGCCATATAAGCATGTGGCATGTTGTCGGAGCATATCTGCATCTAGCTCAAGCAATTTCAAGCTTGTTTCCTTGGAAACAAAGGGAGGGAAAAATCCTTACCAACTTTTAAGCAGGGGGTTGTTGTTGTTTTTTTTAAAGGGTTATATAATGGAAATCTACACCTGACTATTGTCAGTATGAAGCCATAAAGCCTTCATGGAAGCAATCTTTTCTAATAGAATTACTATTAAGATACACAGATCCCAAAGCAAGCCTATTCAGGCCTGTCACTTGGAGAAGGTAACATTTCCCTGGCAAACTGGGACTGTTTTTGAAGATGTGTCAGCCAAGGCACAGTTTTGTAGCTTATGCTAGATCTGGAACTGCTTCCAGGAGACGAATGGGTTAAGCAGAAAAAGCACGTAAAGGCTCTCAACATCCAAGCTTATGTAGCATCATTGTTTGAAAAATACTTGTTGGAACCAAAGAGTGAAAGATGGATATGTCCAAAGGAAAAGCAGCATCTTTCTCCAGTAGGTTTGGCTTTGTAACAGGCATGCACTGAAGGGCATCCTGTCCTTAAAGGAACTTATAATTATTCTGCCCTAAGCCATTTGTTGGTCTAGAACAATATTTTCCCTGGTTATGATCGGAACGCATGTGAGACAGTAGCCTTGGTCAGTGTACACATCATGGAGTACTACGATGGAAGAAAACCAGGAAATAAGGTTCAAAGCAGAGATAGGCCTTTCCCTGCTACCTGATGTCCTCCAACTGGTAATGCCAATGACAGAAACGGGGACATTCTGCATGCATTTCACCCAAGAGCCATAGTTAGCATCCTATGGCATGCTCTTGGAACAGCAATGAAATGAAGCTTCTGTCATGAACACCATTTGTATCGGTCGATGTTGAGAGTCTGTCATAACAGTAATGGCTATTGCTCAGGTGATCTGCCTCTTAATAACAAAAGAAATTTTAGGAACACAATGTATCATTGAACCAGCATTTTACCAAACAACAATAAAATGTTCAAAATCTGGTATTGGCCTCAGAGACTCCTGGGAAAATGGTTGATCGACCCCCCCAAAGGGTTGAGAATCGCTAGTCTAGAGCCACTGGTGAAATTTAGTCTAGATCTAAATTTAGTCTTGATTGGGGTGTAAAATGGCCACCAGGCTCCCTGTCTTTCCCACAGGGGAAGAAGACAGTTGAAGGTAGGAGCAGTTGAAAAAGCTGGGGGGGGGGGAGGACGGGAAAAGGCAGATGGAGGATTTAGAAGAGAATTTAGACAGAAATAGTGAAGTAAAAGTAGGTAGGAGTAAGGTTTGAAATAGAAAAGCCTGCTTTGCTGGCGTGGTGTAATGGTTGAGAACATTGGTTTCTAATCTGGCGAGCGGGGTTTGATTCCCCGCTCTCCCACATGCATCCAACTGGATGACCTTGTGCCTGTCACAGCCCTGATAGTGCTATTCTGACCAAGTAGTCCTCTCAGCCTCACCTACCTCACAGGGTGTCTGTTGTGGGGAGAGGAAGAGAAGGCAATTGTAAGCTGCTCTGAGACTCCTTCAGGAAGTGAAAAGCAGGATATAAAAACCAACTTTTTCATTAGATAGTTAGGACAGCAAGCAGGCTTCTTCTTCAGATGAGGATCCAGAAATTTTCTTCTCAGACCCAAATGAGATACACAGAAAAAGAAGAGATGCTCAGTAGTTTCTACAGAAGACCTATCTTAGAAACAAACTCTAGATGCCCCTTCTTGGTCTGTAAATCGTCCATGTAAGACATCAAGTGGAAGTTAATTCATTCTTGCAAGTTAAAAAAACCTCCAACAGCATGGCACCCTATTATTATATTATAGAAATAATATGATAACTGGTATTGATTAAAGTGTTAATATTCAAAGTACATGAGTGAACATATGCGCCCACTTCCCTTCCTAAAAACAACACCAGTCTTCACCACAAGGTGGCTACTAACCAAACGATAATCACCAATTTTTCCTAAAGCCGGAAGAGAGTCGCAATCCAATTTAAGTAAGTTTAGCTTATCTATGAGCAGGTGAACCCATCCAAGTTTTTAAAAAAAATCTAATACTGATTCTGAAAATGACAATGTCAGCCAGTCACGTCTGACTCTTGGCAATCCTATGGCACAGCTGTCGTCACATCTTTCAATCTTGTACTGCTTCTGATGCTCTGACCAGTGCTCACTTTGATCGTGTCTAACCATCGTTTTCTTTGTCAGCTTGGTTTCCTTTTATCACTGACCAATCCTAGCACAAATGCTCTCCCCATTGAGTTGGACTGCATGATATGGCCAAAGTAAGTGAGCTGGGGTTTTGTGATTTTGCCTCCCAGTGATATATCAGGCTTCTATGTCCTACTATTTCCTTGTTCATGTTTTCTGCTGTCTACAGAATCTGCAGAAGCCTTCTCCGACACCAGAATTCAAATGGATCAATTCTCTCTTTTACAGCCATAAATGACTATTGGAAATATGAGAAGGCGGACAAATCTATATTTGGTACCCTGGTTTATGTCCTTGCTTTTCCATGCTTGGTTCACGTTTGTCATTGCTGAGCGACCTAGAACAATTTGACGTTTTATTTCCATACAACAATCATCACTCTTATCAATTTGTGATCCAAGAAAAAGGAAATCTTGAACGCATTCCATCTCTTAGTGAAAATACTGATAGGGAAAATAGTTATTCCTTATTCTCTAGATTAATTGCAAACCAAGTAGGTGCAGGCAAGTGGGATTTTGTCCAGCAAGGCTTCTGTATGGCTGGGCAGATTTTTAAAAGCATTGCTTTGGCAGCAGCTGCCATCAAAGCACAAGAACCTTCCCTGTGTGCCTGAAGGTAAGCTGCAGTAGCCATTTTGTGGCTGGCTCTGCTTCCTATGGCAGCCGTTCACCCACAAGACTGTGTCAGAATCTCAAAGGTGCCCACAGGCTCAAAAGTTGAGGGCCACTAATATAGCTCAGTATTATTTATTCTATAAGTGGTCTAAGACAGTGGTCCCCAACCTTTTTTAGGCTGGGGACCGGCAGGGCAACTGCCCCGCCCGCGCATCACGCATGCGCGGCCGCCCATGGCGCAGATGCGCCATGTGCGGCCGAAATCGCGCATGCGTGATGCGCGAAAGTGCCGCGCATGCACGATTTCATCCGTGCATGGTGCATGCGTGGGCGCGGCCCTGATTCCCTCCCCCCCCGCAGTAAGAAGCTTCCCGGGCCGCAAGCTTGCAGCCTGGGAAGGTTTTTACTGCAGTGGGGGCGGAGAGAGGGAACCGCGGCCTGGCGCCATGGCCTTCGCGGTCCGGCAGCAGGCCACGGCCCGCAGGTTGGGGACCACTGGTCTAAGACACTTCTGTCTCAGATTACAAAAGTCTTCCCAACTTTGGCTGCTTAAAGGCCTTTATGCAACCTTCTGCTTCGTATGAAATCCAGGTATGATTCAGACTTATACTGAGATGGAATATTAAAATCACCCTACAGCCAAATACCAGTAGAACAAGCTGAAAAATATGGATCCAGATCAACCCAAATCTCCATCAGCAGAATCGTTTAAATAACATCTTCCATCCGACGCACTTTATTCAGCCTCTGAGAGCTAAAACTATGAACATTTTAGAATCTTTCCTGGTATGCAAAGAGTCCCTCACAGAACAAAAGTGACCAATAAACACGAGGTTAAAATGCATCCACATGACAGACATCTTTATAGAAGACTAGTTTTCAGCTTTTCTTTATTTGGAGGGAAAAGTGGGGCACAGAGGCTGAATTTTGACAACTTTAGTTACTTCTTCATAACGGGGGAAAGGTTTTAACATTCCTTCAAGTGTCTGTTTATTTATTACATATATATAGTCCGCCTTCCTAATTGGTGGGACTCAAGGTGGATTACATAAAAACCCATAAAACCTCCAGATGGTAGAAAGAAAAACCTTCCACCCCCTCCACAACCTTCCACAAAGGGTTCAATCGATGGCAAAGCCTAGGGTGGGTATGTGTAAAGCCAGCAAGAAGAAATCTTTTCAGATCAATAAACCAAATGTATCTTCAACTTTTTTTTTATTCCCGTGGCATGAACATTATAAAATGCTGATTTTAGGAGAAACTACAAGGCCTATAGTTTGAGGTGAGGTTTTAGTGCTTTCTTCCTACATTTCAATAATAAACTGGATTTCTTCTTTGGAAGTGCTACATTGTTATGTATGTTATATCTGTTAGTCTGCCATGAAAACGCTGGAGGGCGTCACCCCAAGGGTCAGACATGACCCAGTACTTGCACAGGGGATACCTTTACCTTTACCTACCACACCCAGAACAGGATTTGGGAATGCACACTTTGCAAGTACGAAACCCAAATGTTGGCAATTCTTGCAGTAAAGAGAACTTAATTGCAAAATATCTGAAATACGGATAATAACTTATTTTTGTGCTTAATTTTGCACACCCAAGTCTATTTAGAAAAATGGGTAGATACAGATTTAATCAGTGAGCCAAATCAATGAATTGTCCTTCATTTCTAGTACGTCTACATCCTGATTAAAGCCACTTCCTTTCTTGCGATCTGTGCGAAACCTGGGGGAAAGTCAGATTCTTCATGACCAATAAAACAGATGCTATCACTTGTAGAGCAGGGGGCAATAGGCAATCTGGGTACACCCGTCTTGATGCCATTTTATGGATTTTGAGGTTAAGTATCAACACTCCATGCCAGGTCCTCCATTCAGTTCTCCAGATCTTTCTGAAAGATGAAAGCACGCTTGTCATCCTCCAACAATTGCGTCACAAGCTCTTCTGTACCATTCGTGAATCCAGTTCTTCCACTGCTTAATGGCACAATAGTGGTATTAATGGAAATCTGGGCACCCGGTGAGCCACAGCAAAAGCTGATTGTGATGCTCTCCTAATTAGCACGGAACAATCCAAGTTCTGGATGTAGTTCCAAGCCACACAAAGCCTGAGGTACAGAACTCCTGGTTCATTTGTAAAGAGACTAGGAAGTAGAGCCTCCTTTTATTATCTTCCTGTGTGTTTTTGGCTGAGGATCTCAAATACCAGCACAATATTCAGAACTGCTGTTGAGAACATCCAGTAACCTTAGCTTTTTGGAAAAGTTGGATGTTTTTCTAACATTCAGTTTCATTCATTCATTTGGTCAGTTGCTTTGTGGCCCAGTAGCTGTCCAGTTATTTATATGCATTATGGATTTTCAAGTTCTACTTTGCTCTCCCAACCACCCAGTTTCTGCATTTTGCTGTATTCAGGTGGTTTTAATTAACCTTCCTTCTAAGCCCCTGAGCTTTCACAGTGCATACTGTTACTAGAAATGCAAATGCCTGGAAGAATCCCTTTGCATTTTTTTCTTTTCACTCTTCTTCCATTTCTGAGTGTCCTCTTTGATTTGTGACTATTCCCTCCAGCATATGTTACCTTCAAAGGACCCTGTCCCTTTCTTTTACATTTGCTTAAAAAAAGGAGAGGTGATAAGAAATATGCAAACTACCAGTAGGAATTATTCAAAAGAAAGATGTTTTAAGGAGCTGTTCATACAACCTTCTTGAAAGCCAATCTAAAATCTGTGCCAATGGTGCTACTGAAGGGATTATTATTATTATTGTTATTATTATTATTTATTATATTTATATACCGCCCTCCCCGGAGGCTCAGGGATGCAAGAGCCTGTGCTACTGGCACCTTTATGTACACAGGACTATTACTTGTATATCACCATTGGTTTGGGTTCACTGAGACAAGAAAAGTGCAGGATGACCAAGAAGGGAACGTCACAACTGGACAACATGTGAAGGACTTTAACCCCAATTGACTAAACGGTTTACATAAGGTATGATGCTCAATTGTTTGCAAGATGTGTTTTTGTTCTTTTGCCTTCTACAATCATATAGTCTGACTCGTTTATTTGAATCATTTGCTCTGTAAACAGGTGATCTGGTATGTTCTGTTTTGCCCTGTGGCTTGGATTATATGGGTTTATTGTACTTTGACAAATATAGGAGAAAGATCCAGCATGCAATGAGCTTTATTATAAGGCTTCACTTTAACACAGAGCTTAATACAGAGCTTAACATACATAACTTCTGTAGTCAGGTTGGATATTATAACTTTATTGTAGATAGACAGTTAAAACCTAAGGCTACCTACTGATCCCAGAGCAGAGGCAATGTTAGACTTAGGGACTTTCTGGGTCATGGCCAGTAGAATCTCCTTGGCCAAAATAGGCAAACACACACACACAAAGATCAGTTCCTGGCTTCAGTGATATAAATTTTACATGAGAGAGTAGGAGTAGTCTGTATCCACTATCCACTGCTGATTAGGGTAAGAGTGCAATAAGCAGCTGTCTTTGTGATTCTTTGTACAATATTTCTTCCCAAACACCACCATATTCGCTGCACAAAGCATAGTGCACAGGTTTCACGCAATGTGGAGGGTGGGCAAGCAAGTAACGAACCTGGATACCCATATGCAACCTGGTCTTCAAGGAGACCCCATTCAAGCACTTTTAAGAATTCCTTATAGAAGATATGGGATACGTATTTCAGAGTTTACTGACCTGATATATAAAGCTAATTACATCGCTGACAGCAATAGAAGCCACAAGGAATTTTTTTTTTAATGTAGCCTCACTCTTTACCATTATGGCTTCCAGGCTGCAGCTTGGATCTGTTAGCAACTCACAAACCAGATCACCAATAGAGGCTTTTTTAAATGAATTGCTTTGAATTTCACAAGTTATACTAAGCCATAACAGAAGGGAAATTACCCAAAGCGTTCTGAGAAGCATGGGGGGGGGGGGGAATGTTAGTGTCATCTGGTCCTACCAGCCTAAAACAGCATCCATTTTAAGTGTAAGCAAAACACCATCAACTGTTAACTATGTAAGGCAAAGATTTAGGATCAATGTTAAGTGAGCTCTAAAAAAGACTCCTCTCAACTCTAGGGCCAACCATACTCAGGCTCTTTTGCTAAACGGAACAGATTTTGAACATCAAGGGTACCACGTCCCTCTACAAGAAATCAAAGGCAATTCAAGACCCAATAAAAGGCATTCGACAAACACCCTCATCACATGATTGGCCTCATTTTGCTTTAAGGATAAAGAACTCTCCAGAGGCTTGTAGCATGTACAGTGACGTTGCTCCCCGAGCCCACAATGCCACCTACATTTCTCCAGCCCTAGGTCCCCTCCCCCTTCCTCTTTAGCCATCTTGCATTCCAGGGACATTCACAGTCTGCAATGATACTTCAAGACTCTCCAAATCATTTTCGATCCCTTTAAAATTAAGGTGAGGAGAAACTTACCAAATACCATTTCAAATCTCGGTTGGGAAGAGACAGACAGAGAGACAACAGAAATCATCACTCAAACATGGCCTTACCTATTCTGAAGTGAGCGGCATATAATGGACACATTTCCAAGAACAGCTTGCTTGCAAGAAAAAAAGCACACATCACTCCTGACATTGAACTTTTACTCACTGGAAATTGACAGTTTCCAGCCTACAAAAATCCCCAAACTCTGGCCTTCAGGAGGATAGAGAAAAGGATCTGATAGAGAAACAGTGTTTACTTCTATATGCTGCTGAAGCTATTTCAGTTCACAGAAGCATTTCCTTTAAAAAAGCCTCTAGAAAAACCTCAAGAGACACACAAATCAGTAGCAGAAATCCCTTAAATAAAACCTGGAAGGGTTCATACCTCGGTCTGTCCCTGCTTGCCTTCGGGATTCTCATCTAGGATTTCAAAGGCCTAGTCTAGTTTCTCCATGAGTTCCAAGCCCACGGTAGGTTCTGGGGAGCATGCTCAGTGCAGCTCTCTCACAATGCCTCCACAGGCCCTGCAATTGCACGAGCTAGATAAAGAGGAAGTCGATGGGAGGAAGGTGCAGGAGATAGTTTTCCTCATTAGGTGTTGCAAATGAAAACAGAGAAAGCAGTTTTCTCTGCTCCAGGATTTTGGTTCACCCCAAGAGGAAGGCCTTAAGAGGCATTCCAGCTACTACAGGGCTTTCTGTATTCCAAACCACACCCAAGTCATGGCTTAATTTTACAATAGATGGGTCTCGAGAGAACAAAGACGTAGCCATTGTTCAACTAAACAAATACATAAAAACTATACATGCCACGAAAGAAAGAAAGAAAGAAAGAAAGAAAGAAAGAAAGAAAGAAAGAAAGAAAGAAAGAAAGAAAGAAAGAAACCCAAATATGTTCCTTTTCAAAACAAATTAGAGCATTTGAGCTGTTCAAATGTAAACGAAAACACTCAAGCCTTTCGGAATTGTGACAAAGGCCAGCGGTAACTGGAAAAATATATTTGACATTTTAAAAAACAGATAAACAATAGAAACCACCTTTCTCACAGGTATAACTATGATGCCCATATTTTTTTAAGTGGAGGGAGAAAGCTATAATTGGATGCTTCAATGAGCTTCTGCTGTTTCTATGCCAACATTGTTCAAATTTCATAATTATTGCTATTATTATTTCCATACATCTCAGTCACTTTAAGAACATAAGACAAGCCATGCTGGCTCAGGCAAAAGGCCCCTGAAGTCCGTGTCATACAATAGCAAAAACTCAAATGCCATCAGGAGGTCCACCAGCAGGTCCAGAACTCCAGACGCCCTCCCACGGTTGCCCCCTTCCCAAGCACCCAAAATACAGAGCCCCATTGCTTCAATCAGAGTGCTCCATCTGTCTGGCTAATAGCCACTGATGGATCTCTGTCCCATATATTTATCCAATTCCCTCTTGAAGCTGCCTATGCTTACAGCTGCAATCACTTCCTGCAGCAGTGAATTCCACATATTAATTACTCTTTGGGTGAAGAAGAACTTTCTTGTATCTGTTCTAAGCCTACTGCTCATGAATTTCACTGAGTGCCCATGAGTTCTTGTATTGTGAGAAAGGGAGAAGAATACTTCTTTCTCTACCTTCTCTGTCTCATGCAGAATGTTGTAAACCTCTCTATCATGTCATCTCTCAGTCGTTGTTTCCTCAAACTGAAGAGCCCTAACGTCTTTAACCTTTCTTCACAATGATCCACATGATCATTTTCTGTACTTTATCCCATGTTATGTCTTTTTTGAGTTGGGAGTGACCAGAACTGTACACAGTATTCCAAACGAGGCGAATCTATAAATGCATACAGGGGCATTATGATTCTGGATGATTGGTTTTCAGTCCTCTTTCCAATAATCCCCAGTATCACATTTGCCTTTTTTACTGTAGTCACACGAGGGAGATACCTACCATGACTTCAAGCTCTCTCTCCTGGTCAGTTCAAGCCCCATCAACATATATTGATAGTCAGGATTTTTGGCTACAAAGTACATTACTTTGCACTTGCCCATGCTGAACCTCATGTGTCACCCAGCCTCAGCAGATCCCTCTGGAGCACCTCAGGCTTCCCTGGTTCTTACTGCCCTGAACTTGGTGTCATCCACTTCACTGGCCACTTCACTGCTTACTCCAAGCTCCAAATGATTAATGAATGAGTTAAAAAGCACTAGACCTAGTACCAAGCTCTGCAGTACCCCACTGATTACCACCATTCACTGTGAAAAATGGCCAGTTATTCTCACTTTGTTTCATGTTAATTAATCCACAAGAAGACAGGTCCTCTTATCCCATGACTGCTGGATTTACTTAGGAGCCTTTAATAAGAAACATTATCAAAAGCTTTCTGAAAGTCTACATAAGTAATATCTCCTTGGGCACCCTGGTCCACATTTGCTCACTCCCTCAAAGAACTATAAGCAGTTAAGTGAGACATCTTCCCTTACAGAATCCATGCATACTAATTTTATCTTTAATAACCGATTGCTCCAACTTATCCCGTACCGGTTAGACCAGTAGTTCTCAACCTTCCTAATGCCATGACCTTTTAATACAGTTCCTTATGTTGTGGTGACCCTCAACCATAAAATTATGCAAGCGTTCTTTCACATAAATTAAACTGAAATTGACCAATGGCATGAAGATCTATTGCCTACAGGAGGAGCAGCAACAGTGGCAGCGCCCTCCCGCCCAAGCTGCTTGCCCTGCCGCGACCCCTGTGAAAGAGTTGTTCGACCACCAAAGGGGTCCCAACCCCCACTGGGTTAGACTGACCATCCTACAATTTCCTGGGTCTCCTCTGGAACCTTTTTTAAAGATGGGAATGTCAAAACCAGGTATCCCTGCTATTGCCATTTGATTTTGTTTTCTATCCTGTATAATTCATTACCCTACGTGTGAATTGTAAATGATTTACAGTAGTCTGCCAAGTTTTCTCGTTGTGTTGTTTTGATGTATGGGGAAGTGTTATCTCTCTCCCCAGCCTTGGAACAGCAGGCATCCGTTATGTCTAGTCAGTCTGGCAGAGGGGTGGCATCTGGAGAGTTTTGCACTCAAACGGGCAGGCGGGGACAGCTAGGGGGTTGGAGGTTAAAAGAGATTCTGGGTAGTTAGTCTTCACAGATGTTTTGAGATGTAAGCATTGCTGCATCTTCAATAAAGTGATTTTCTTCAACAAAGACAGCAGTCTTTGGGAGCAATCATCTGGACTTTCACAGGGGGTTATATTAGCTAACTACCTACTGAAATCACATGTTTGCCAAACTTGCCTGTCTATTCCGCTGTTCCAAACACTTTGGCGCTGGAGATGCCCAGCAAAACGGTGTTCCAGTGCAAGGTTACTTATTTGGAATGATTTCCCGTTTCTGGGTCTGCTAACTCCGGGAGACTTTGCAAATAGTTTCAGAGGGTAGCCATTTTGGTCTGCAAGATACAAGTTAGTAGCATATTAGAAGAAGAGTTGGTTCTCATATGCCGCCTTTCTCTAGCCGAAGGAGCCTCAAAGAGGCTTACCTTCGCCTTCCCTTTCCTCTCCCCACAAGACACCCTGTGAGGTAGGTGAGGCTGAGAGAGCCCTGATATTACAAGGCTTTCAAGATATGAGGTATATGAGAGTCAAAACTCACTTAATCAGATACAAGTGGGAATGGGAATCTGAATCTGTATATTCTAGTCAGAAGGTAGGAGAGGTGTTATAAAAAAGAAACTCAGGGTGTACAATGCAATCAGCTTGATTAGAGCTCAGGGGGAATTCTTGGGGAAGCAAAATTATTACCAGTAGTGAGATAAGGATCATGTGTCCCTATTCAACCCTGGAGAGTCGATTGTTCTGAATTTACGAATAAATTTTGTAACCTCCTTTTGAACTTTCTCTGTTTGAGGACTACCACTCTTAGGTGAGCAATGGAATGACCTAGAAGATTTAAATGTTATCCCATTGTTTTCCAAGTGTTGTGGTTTTTAACGTCAGATTTATGTCCATTTATTCTTTTGCAAAGAGACTGACCTGATTGTCCAGTTCAGAGAGTGGAAGGGCACTTTTGACATTTGATGGCATGTATAATAATGATAATAACTTTTAATAAACAGTTGGTAACGGTCTACAACAGTTAAATTAAACTAATTACTGGAAGACGAACAACTTGATGATCCTGAGATGGTATACCTGGTGTTGTTAGGTCCAGTGACTCTGTTGTCCGACAGAAAATGAGGACTTGGTTTGTTGCTACTAGACTTGTTGCTAAGGTGCTACTGGAATTGCATCTAACTTTGCAAATGTTATGTTATCATCCGTTCAGTTGTGTACTACTATTTATTTTTATTTTATTTATTTTTTATGTATTTTTAGATTTCTCTACCGCCATTCCCCAATGGTCACGCAGCGGTTTCCATCATCAGTAAGTATAATAAAACCCATAAAACATCCCATTAAAACAACTACAAATTATCACAATTAGACAGATGGCAAATCAATCTTATAGGCGCCCTAACCCTCGCCACCCCTATTCAGCTCAAGGGTCAGTTCTCTTATAGTAGGAGCAAGGACCAGGCTCTAATCAACATGGGGAGGGGGATCCTCCGATGAAAACACCCAGGTGACACCCTGGCCTCAACCATAAATCATAAACCTAATTCCATAATTATGGAATGTGTTTTCAAAGAGCATGCAGGATTTATATTTAAAATCCATTGCCTTAAATATAATTTAAGAGCCCTCCAATAGGAAAGGCAAAACTGTAGGATGGCAAGCTTTGAGGGAGCACCAGACTTTGGGCTGACACTCAAATACTCCCCTCTCTTCCTCCCACAGTCAACAATTCTTAGTTCCTCTTTAGTGCAAACCACAGTTCGCCATTACATCCGAGCCACAGAGTGACCTTCCAGACTAGGATTGAAATCCAGTTTGCAATCCTGAATAGGAAGACAAGCACAGACCAGTTCAAATGTTACACCTGAGTTTACACTAAAACAGAAGAAACCAATTGAATTGTACATTATGAAGTGAAGAAAGCATGAAAACCACGGTTTGCGATAATGCAGCAGGACAATAACTCAGTAGTAATTCAGTAACCTGGTGGAATGAGCTCTGGGAAGAGCTGCAGGCCCTGTAGGAGCTTTCAGTGCTCTGCAGGGCCTGTAAGACCTCTTCCAGGTTTATGGATGAAGAGAGTGCAGTGAGAAGATCTGATGCCTGCCCCCCCTGCCCCACCCCCACAAAGAAGATACGCCATTGAATTCTGGAACATAATTGGCAGTGGCCAGTTGATGCAGTCCCTTTAACACCACTTCCGGTAGTCGTACCATTGTGGGAGTGGGCTCTTATATACTGCCATGTTGTGCTGTGTGAATATTAATTCTATTGGGTTTTTAATGGGGTTTTATTGTATGTGGGGGTTTTACTGTGTAACCCGCCATGAGCCAGCTTGCCGAGAGTGGTGGATAATAAATCTAATTAATTAATAGAACAGAAGTTCCCTTGCTTCAAATACAGGATGGAAAGCTATGACAATTCTAGCAATAGTAATCCTAAAGTGGTGGCTTGTTAGTTCCCAGCAGAAATCAACAGATCCTTTTTTCATGTGCATTTTTTACTCTTTTGACTAGATTGGATTTCATTGGTACTTTGCATAAAAGCTGCAGGCGGTCTTCTTTGCGAGGTGGGGCTGGCAAATTTCCAAAAAGCGCTTCAAGGAAATCTATTAACTGAATACCAAAATGTTTTAAGTTGAAAAACTCGTATTTAAAAATGGTCCTTGCTTTAGATGGATAATAGATTCCTTAAGATAACCCTTTAAGTAAGCTCAGTATTTAAGAAGAGATTTTTGTCAGGATCGCTTAATGAATGAGAACGATGACATTGAAAAATCTACCCTGATCCAAGACAAACCTTAGATAGGCAGATCAGGGCAGGTCTAATGAGCGTATCTGGTGGAGCTACTGATTTATTTTGAAAACTAGACATCTTCCAATTCTGAAGGCATCCTCATTCCTCAAATGGAAACTTTCATGTTCAAAAGTAAAAGCCTATTTAGAAAAAAGCCTAGCAAGGCAAATAGCTAACATAGGTGCACTAACCAGCTCTACATTGCATATTCATATGTATCCTTTGCATTCCTGGGTCTTCTGTCCTCACTATTTTTTATTTTAATTTTACACATTCTTTATAGTCCAACTTGGACTCAAGGCAGATTGCAACAGAGTGGGTCAGTACAATCAAAAGGAAAGGACAATCAATGAATAATGCAACAGGAATTAGCGATGTCAAACCAACAAGAAGTCTGAACACACAACTGAATCAAAGCGCAAGTATTAACATACATTAAATTATACAAAAATTACATAGTAAGGTATTTCCTGCCCTCCTTCTACCAGTACCTATACAATATAAGTATCAGCCATTTGATATAGTACTTGATAAAGTGAGCTCTAGCAAAGTACACACGCAAACATCATCTGATGCAACAGTAACTATTTAGCCTTCAGAGTACCATCATATACTGGTTTGCTGCAATATTAAATTGTCTTCCTGTAGTGCAACAAATATGCCATTATAGAGAGGCACCTCTGAACACTTAGGGAGGCTAAGGTTCTTCTCCCCACTCCAACCTGCAAGGTATTAGGGCCACTTTGAAGACATAACTAGAATTAATCCCTTGAGGGGCGATCAAACATCGATGAGTAGGCCTAATGCTGACATCTGGATTGCTAGAAACACAAGGCAAATATCCTGTTAACGACGGAATGGCAGAAGCCCAAGCTCTCTGCATTTATACCAAGCCTGGACAATCCAGAGACATTATACTGCCTGCCAGTAAAAGGGGCTGATATTGAAAACCCGTTTCCCTTGCTGCTTAAATAAGGCTCCACAAACTTATAATACATAGTCTACAGTAGCGATCCCCAACCTGTGGGCCGCGGACCACATGTGGTCCTTTGACTAATTGGAGGTGGGCCCCGAAGGACGCCTTCTCCCCCCCCCTCCGGCCCTTTACTTCATCCCCCCCCCCTCAGCCCTTTACAACACACTTCATTGTTGTGGCGTGTCTGTATCTTATTTTGAAGGGATGTTTAAACATTACCATAGCGATCAGAGAGCGTTAGGGCAGTGGTTGAGAGTAGAGGAGTAAACTACCCCCCCACACTGGGCCTCAGTAAAAGGCATTGAGTGGTCCCTGGTGAGTGGTCCCCGGCGTTGAGTGGTCCCCGGTGATAAAAAGGTTGGGGACCACTGGTCTACAGTACTTTACTAGACTGCATCCTAACCCACAGACCCTTAATTTGATGAGAACTGAGGATCCCTGAAACTAGCCAGTCAATAAACAGGTCAATGTATGTGTATGTTTTAAACCAGTATTTAGCACTATATGATTTGAGGATTCCATTTTACCGAGGCCCTGCTTCTTGCAAAATCCTGTTTAAGCCTCATGTCTATCACAACAGATTCAATCCATTCTTTCTTCATGTGTAGATAGAGGGGAGAGACCAGTTGTTCCCCTCCCCATCCCCTCACAGCTTAAACTATTGAAATCTGAATACCCTCCTCGAGGAAGAGAATGTTTTCCACATTCAGCCACCACCTTTTCAACACAAGGATGTTAATGTTTCCAACTGAAACTGAAGGGCAAACAGTTTCAGAAAACAAGCAAACAAATAACTTTCTTTTATGCTGGAAGAGAGGATTATAGGAGTAAACAAATTAATCAGCTTAGATGAGTTCACAAACCAGGGAACATTTCACAGAAGGATTTCTAGGCCATGGTAGCCAAGGCAATGCTTTAGGACTGAACTCTGGTCCCGCCTGTTATTTATGTTATAAATAAATATAAATATGTTCATCAGATAGTCCTTGTTCTATTCATCGTCAAAATAAAAGCAAAATGAGAATATAATGACACGGAGGGAGATTTCAATGGCAAATTTTTGCAGCAAGCACAAAATAACAACTCAAAAGTTCTTACCTACTCCATTTTGTGATGAACAGAGTCACCTGAAAACACTGTTTAAACATCTAGGTAAAATATTTTCTCCCCCAGCAGCCTTATACCTGCATAGACTTATTATTAGGCTGGCCTAACTCTGCACAGGACCCATCTGTTAATGGGCAAGCTGATTTCTCAAGCATTCATACCTATTCCAGGGAAACTGGCGCTTGGAGTGACAGGGATACAAGCACTGGAAACAAAAACCTCAGATTCTAACGCTTTCAGATAAACACTAAAAACAGTTAAGGCATGGAAAAAAGAATATGAATTACTCGTGCATGTCAGTAGCCTCCTTGTAGGTGGTAAGAGACAGCTTTTCTGCCACAGAAGTAAAAAAAGACTCTCATGTGCTCACAGTAGTAGTAAAACAGAGACAAGCAGCTATGCTGACTGTTATGGCCAGGGGTAGTCAAACTGCGGCCCTCCAGATGTCCATGGACTCCAATTCCCAGGAGCCCCTGCCAGCGAATGCTGGCAGGGGCTCCTGGGAATTGTAGTCCATGGACATCTGGAGGGCCGCAGTTTGACTACCCCTGGTTATGGCAATACAGATCATTATTCCTTAGTAAGTCTGAGTATGGCTTTCAGATTACATATGATGAGGATAGATTGCTATTCCTCTTCAAACATATCGATAACAGCATGTGCCTACTTAGCAATTTCAGCATTTGCTTAAATTAAAAGAAGGGTGGTAGCTGCATCACCCAAAAAAGAACCCTACTTGCTTCCAGAGAACTTCCCTCCAAGTTCCAAGAATCCAGCTCAGCTGTTTTTAAACCATCGTACTGGAACACCCTACGCAGCCTCAGGAATGGCAAAGCCTGGAAGAAGGAGGAAATATGGCACCCCAGGAATAGAAGAGAAAGACAAAAAGATTCCTAGTTCCCCCCACCGTCCCAAAAAATGTTTCATGATAGCAGTGACAGAATGAAGAGGAAACAGAGGCCATGACTAAGGAGGAGCTTGGGAAAGCAGTGGAAACACTGAGTTTCTTCCTGAAACAAGATGCAAAAAGGAAAGATGGCCAACAAAGAATGTATATCTGTTTTTGAGACAGTGGTTTAAAAGGAAAAAAAACCCTCTCACATGTACTCCCAGCATAAAGAGGAGTCATCGTAGTGTCTAATTACAACCCTTAAAGCTGTAATGTAAGTACTGAAGGTTATCATCAACTGGATAATAAGTAGCTAAAAGAGTTAAGGGACTGAAGAAAAGGCCAATGGGCCTTCAATAGTCCTTATTAGACAACAGCTGTAAGGCAATGTACTGCATACTTTACCTGCTGTATTCCTTTCCCCTTGGTTGTTTAGGCTGCCCTGTTACCTTTGCTTTGCTCAGACAAGTGACTAGTTTGAAAGGATCAGACGACATCATTGTGGCTTCACAAAATGTTGTTTCCAACAAATTAACATGTTATTTGCCCTTCTACACTACAGTGAAGCACAGATTTAAGACTCGCTGTTCAGACCCATATTATCATCTGCATTCTTCATACTGGCACAAGTGACTTCATTCATTCATCCATCCATCCATCATATTTATACATGCACACATTTTTTTCCTGCCCTGATAGGTCTCAAAGGACACTTTGCTATGAAATTTATTTATTTACTCCATTTATGCCTTGCTTTTCTCTCCCCACTTCACGACCTTTGCCAGCAGCCTAACAGACTGTCTAAAGCAGTGGTTCTCAACCTTGGGGTCCCGAACCCAAGTGGGGTCACCTGGGCCCTTCCGTGGGGTCACCAGGACAGGTTGGCGGTTGCAGGTGGCAGCAGTGGAGCCATGGCACTGGCTGCCTCCAGATCATTGTGCACGTACATATGCAGGTTATGTGTTATGGCGGTTGAGAACCGCTAGTCTAAAGAAAGACTGACCAAACAGTATCCAGTGGAACCAGCCCCAACAGACTGCCTTCATCACCCTTCGTATGGGCCTGCACTAAGGTCCAGACCACCCATTCCTGCTCCAGACCGATGCATCTGGGATGGGGTTAGGTGTAGTTCTATCTCAGAGTTGATGGTCAAGAGCAGCCCACCCTTTTCATTAGCTGCAAGTTGCAGCTGGAAGAACAGAAATATGTTAATGTGGAGAAGGAAGCCCTGGCCATCAAGTGAGCTGTTGGGACCCTTATTTGGCAAACAGCCCTTTCAAGCTGGTGGCAGATCATGAGCCATTGGTTTGGATGGCCCAAATGAAGGATCATAACCCTCAGATGTTAAGTGATCTCTACTTCCATATAGTTTCACAACCAAGCATTAACCAGGCCAAGCACACAGCAACATCAATGATCTGTCATGAAGCTCTGAAGAAAGTCTGCAGGATGACAGACAAGGAGGAAGGTGTCTGGGCTCAGCATCAACCAACCCCCTGACCCACAAGAAACAGCCGGCATAGTCCTAACATCCCAATCATGCTCCACAGAAAACAGGACCCCAATACCTGGAATGCTTATCTGGCTGGGGCCCAGGAGTAAAGAGGAGCATGACAAGACCAGCAGTCCCAACCCAGGGGAAGCTGTTAGCAGCAGCTGACTCAGGACAAGTGCAGAGGTGGTCTCCCAGCAGAGCTGTCCATGGCCCAGTTGCTTCTTGGGGTGGGGGCAGAGCTCCTGTAGGGCCAGATGAAAGGACCACGGTACAACGGTGACCAATAGCCAGCACAGTGCATGTCAGGGAGGGCAGGCCATGAGAGGTCATGCTGCTCACTTCTTGCTCCACCCCCATCCCAGGACACTGGATGCAGGCACATACACCATAGGGAAGTGACAGGAGCAGGGATGGAAGGAGGAGGGTAGCCCCAGCTCACAACAATGAGAGACTGTCTGCTACTTACAGATAGGGTCAAACAACTAGGAGGGAGGAAGGGAGACAGGGCATAGAAGGAAATAGGGAGCAAGTACACAGGTGGAGGAGGAAGCAAGCTGGGCTCCAGAGGCTGCACTGATGAGGACCCCAGTGAGGAGAAGAAGAACAGCAGTGACTTCACCCCCTTCCCTCCAGTTTTGAGACTTCTGCTGGCCCCAAGGCCTGGGAAGGCAACAGCAGAAGGCAGCAAATCCCTGGAGGAGCAGGTGGGGCATGATACATGTACATATGGAGGGTGTGGGGTGTACAAAATGTTCCCTGGTGTGAGAACAGGGCTGTTGCAAGCATGTCCCTTTTTCAGGTGTGTAATGTTCAAAGGTGTACTACAGGCATAATTCCCTTTGTGCTGACTGTACCTTTAGAGCATGAAGCTAATCCTACATGCCAATAGCATGGGCAAAATACCTTGCCCCAGATCTGCTCAAACTTCTGTGCTGTAAGCAAGTAGTCGCCTTCTTCTGATTCTTATCTTGTTTTGTATTTTGTCCCAAAATAACTGCAGCCACCATCTGCTTGGCTTTTTACATACAGTATCAGGTCTTCTCTTCCTGCCCTTGAAACCTGAGGGTCTAAACACAGATTACACAGTTTGTGGATTTGCCTTGGGTTCTCCAAACCAGAGTTCTATGTTTGGAGCTCCCAGAGATTTCTTAAAACCTACTTCTCAGGTGCATGTGGGCCTGATTTGAATGGGCTTTGTGTAAATTTTCCCAGTGGGGTGAAGAGCAGTTCCTTGGAGCTTTCAGGTCAGAAAAATGGCACAAGAGCAAGAAGGCTAAAACCCTGTCACTTTGCATGACAAGGTCCAATCTGAATTACACAACTGAGAATTAAGGTTCAAAAATCCCAGAATATGCATGGTTTGACAGGATCTGAAGATGACACAGAAACAGTGTGTGGTGTGTGGTCTGGCCCTTAAGACAAGCTTCTGAACTTTTACAGTTTGAACCACTTGAAGGTACACAATGGGAAATGCACACCTTTGTTGTATTCCAATAGTATCTGAGCTCTTGGAAGAGGAAACAAAATGAGTCTTTTCTAACAACAAATAAGCTATATAATCATTCATTTATCCCCACAGATAGAATCACAGAATAACAGAGTTGGAAGGGACCTCATGGGTCATCTAGTCCAACCCCCTGCACTATACAGGACACTAACAAACTTATCGCTCATCCACTGTACCCTGCCACCCCTTGAACCTTTACAGAATCAGCCTCTCCATCAGATGGCTATCCAGCCTCTGTTTAAAAATTTCCAAAGATGGGGAACCCACCACCTCCCGAGGAGGCCTGTTCCACTGAGAAACTGCTCTAACTGTCAGGAACTTCTTCCTGATGTTTAGATGGAATTTCTTTTGAATTAATTTCATCCCATTAGTTCTGGTCCATCCCTCTGGGGCAAGAGAGAACAACTCTGCTCCATCCTCCATATGGCACCTTTTTAAATACTTGAAGATGGTTATCAGATTCCCTCTCAGTCGTCGCCTCTCTAGGCTAAACAGACCAAGCTCCTCCAATCTTTCTTCATATGTCTTGGTCTCCAAACCCCTCACCATCTTTGTTGCCCTCTTTTGGACATGCTCCAGTTTGTCTACATCCCTCTTCAACTGGGGTGCCCAAAACTGAACACAGTACTCCAAGTGAAGCCAAACCAGAGCAGAGTAAAGCAGTACCATCACCTCCTGTGATCTGGACACGATACTCCGTTTGAGACAGCCCAAAATCCCATTTGCCTTCTTCGCCACTGAGTCACACTACTGACTCATGTCCTAGATCATGTCCTAGATCCTTTTCACACATACTACTGCCAAGACAAGTCTCCCGCATCCTATATTGGTGTAAATCGTTTTTCCTACCTAAATGCAGAACTTTACATTTGTCCCTATTGAATTTCATTTTATTCCGTTTAGATCGGACCTCAAGCCTATCAAGATCATCCTGTATTATGATTTGGTCATTTATTATGTTTACTACTCCTCCCAGTTTAGTCAAAATGGAATAGGAAGCAGCAAGGAGAAACTCTATAATGCTATTTTGACTTCTGTTGAACTTGCTGATTCACATTTATTAGTGAGTTGGATTGGATGATGTGTTTAAATAAGTGTATGTTTGGAAATTAGTATGTTTTGAAAAATTTCACCAGATACAGATAACTTGTGCTGATCACAGCTTTTGAAGAGGATCTGAGTTAGGCAAAATCCAAACTGAGAGACCCAGCCAGTTTATACTAGGTCTCGGAGCTTTCAAATGTTATTAGTTACATCAGGATACATACCTTGCATTTCATGGGACTTGGATGATTCTTCAGAGTTACCTAATGTATTATTTGTTAAATCCATTTGAATGTTTAATTCTCCTCCAAGGTTTGTACTGTTTTTCTTTTATTGTTCCCTTTTGTGGAACTTTTAAAGGATCTGGGTAGAAGATATATTCACTCCAATCTTAACTGCTTCTTTTAAAATGAAAATATGTTAATTTCTATACACACACATTTAAACACATCAACCAATTCATTAAATATGAATTAGCAAACTCAACACAAAAGAAGTCAGCTGAAATTCTGCTGACACCATTAAACAATAGGCAGATATTATAGGATACAACAATATAGATCTTGGCAAATTGCTATTATGTGTGCTACATAACCAAAAAAGAGAGATTTCTCTGCATGCATTTTTCACATCCATCTGTTTTGTGGGCTGGAAGTCCAAATCCAATAAATTAGGCCAGAGCCTCTTAAGACAGTACCAGTTCAACACAAGCAAAAAGAACAGTGCTTTTGTTCACATCGATTAAGTACACACGTTGTTAACAGGAAAAGGAAAGAAGCATTTTCCTCCATTTTGCTGAAATGATGCAGCAATTAATGGAACAAACGAGTCCAGCAAGCAAACTCGGGTTACTCAAACTAAATACATAATTCCTCAGTGACCTCTTCCCCAGCCAGATCCCTCAGCATATTTGACAATCAACTAGCTTCAGTTTCATCATCTCCTTGGAGAATTTGCTAGCAGTTTCAAATGGCAAAGTTCCTTACTGTGGATTACCCCAATGAGCTCCCCCTTTGCTCTCGAAAGTAAGACTGAAGAAAACAGCCAAGAGGAACCTTAAACTTAGGGCACACTGGATTTTGTTGACGCACAAGGAACATGCCGTTTCTCTTGACAATGTTAATGCAGTTCCATTCTTCAGCAATCACAAAAACATCTGCTGAAGAATAACATGTCCACTTTTCTTTACTTTCATGCAGAGGAAAACTACATTAATTCCCACCTTATCCGGGAAGAGGCAGGCTCCCTCTTGGCATGCACAGGAGAGTTGCATATCCCTAGGCTTTTCCTAACCAAGTTTTAATTTCACTGAACGTGAACAAAAATGTGATGCTTGTACCAATACTTGTTCATTCCTTTACATAGCAATTAGATGAGCCAGATCTTAGAGCAGGGAAACTCCACGTGCCATCCACACCCCCAACACAGATCATTCTCTCAAACAACTTGGCTAGAACCACCCTTTCTTTTACAACAGTACTGCACTTCCTCCTGTTTCTAGAAAGCGCCTGTGCCTCGTAATGGCCGTGTCCTGAAATAGGATTAGATTGGCCTAGAAACACAGATGCCAAACGGTGAAGGTCACCCAGCACTGCTCTTTTACAAGCTGCCCTTAAAAAAAAAACAACTGAAAAGATTTTGAAGTCCTCTGTCGCAGCAGAAATGCACAGATATGCATAGTGCATGTCATATGTACCTTCATCCTATCCCCCCACATGTCTTTTGAGCCGTTGTTTATTGCAACCAACTGCAGAGAAACACAGCAGCTTAACTCTCCAACTCCCTCTGAAGGATTAATCCTCCATTGAGCATGCCCACAAGATTTTCTTCCTTTCTTTTTGCCCTTGCATCCATTTCATTCATTTATTTAACTTCTACCATCCTCACAGTGAGCCAGCCCAGGGCAGGGTACAACGTAAACAGGGTAAAACAATAATTAAAATTAGATAACAATATAAGATTAACATTAATTTAAGGTAATTAAATGACAGTTCAGGTTCAGGTTAAAGTCGGCGGCAGCAACCCATTTCTAGAGTGTCTGTTAGGCACACACAGATACAGATTTCCCAGGCGTCCTGCCCTTAACGACAAATGCAAACGTCCCAACTTTTAAAAAGCAGACATAAGGAAATGCCATTTCAAGGCTGATGTTCATGATAAAATTGAACTATCCCATACAAACCATTGCCAGTCCCACCTTGATATCCAAGCACGAATACGTGGTGTATTTCTCAATGCTTCAAGACTAGGGGTAGGCAAGAAAAAAAATCTCTGCAGTAGACAGTGAAGTGTGTGTGTAGAGGAGGATTTCTGCAAGGCCATCAGTAGAACTAGTGCAAAGGTGGCAGTGCCAAAACCCAAGGACAAATCTGAGAAATCTGTAGAAACTGGGGGGGGGGGGATTCTGCGAGGACAGCAGAACCAGGGCAATGTACTAGTGACCAGTAGCAGGACCCAATGCCAAACTATGAGTGCCCGGCAGCAGAACCCCATGCGAACTTACTAGTGCCAGCAACCGAACCCAGTGCAATTGTGGCAAATGCCAACTCAACAGGATTGATGTCAAGCACAGAATAAAACCAAAGGGACCTAAATAAAGAAAAGGCCTGGCACCCTCCACACACACCACCTACCACCCATCAAGCCCAAGGAACAACTAACCATAAAAGAAGAAAACTTTCTTTAAGACGTTGCTCTGCCAAACCAGTCACTGTCTTCACTCTTCTCCAAGCAGGCAGGCAGGATCTGATCTGAAGTCCACAGCAGAGAAACTCTCAGGCAGTAAGAGTTAGGCTCAGAGCAGCAACTGAAGCCTAAGCCAATGCACACTCTCCAAATCTCTCTCAGAAATGGAGTCTAGCTCAGGCTGACCCTTGCTTTTATGCTCTTTGCTCTTGACAAGAAGAATTTTTAAAAAGAACGAACTTATGAGATTGGCTAAACAACAACTTTCCCCCGAACCTGAAATCCCATTTGCCAGATTGCCAATGCTCCTTCCCCCTTCTCCTTCTGTTCCCTGGGAAATGGGTAGAGAGCAAGAGAGTTACTTAGTTGGACTTCACATTTGAAGCCAACAATCTTACAAGTTGCAAACCTGCCATTTGCAAAGGCATTACAATTATTGGCTCTAGCTCCCTCTAAGGTGTTTTTGCTATTAGGTTGTAAAAGCCTCTTCCCACTCCCTCCTGTTGCTCTGGAAGCAAGAGCAAAAGGCAGGAAAGAGCCCCAGAGGAGATAGAACCAAAGGTCTCTCTGCAGCCATTTAAAGCTTTCTATCACCAGCTATTCAGTACAGCAGAATATACCTGAAATACTAAAGATCAACTATACCGGTTGCTGATCAGATTCTCTAATCTGCATTTGGCTTTAAATTTTGGGGTATTTTTTCAACTCAGATACACCCGAATGCACAACCTTATTCAAGACCCCTTTGACATCAGCTTTCAGACTTTAAACATAAATTAGTATTTTTTCTTCCCCCTAAGAGATAAGATTTTTTAATCTGTCCTTGACTTTGTCCATGTACACTGAAACTTTGGATTAAAACAGGCTTCTGCTACCTGGGCAGCAGAATATTTCCTTTTATTTCTTGTATATTGGCCTATGTTAAAAGAGCCCGATGGCATTTTTAAATAGTTTCTTTTAAACAAAATTAAAAATACACTGAAACTTCACCCTTCAGCACTGCAATGAAAACAAATTCTGGAAAATATTCAATATTCTGAATTCAGATACTATAATTTATGGATAATCAATTAACTGTACCTGTTCTCAGTGGATCAGACCCTGTCACATGCTTCCTTCCAATCCACTATATTAACAATATCTGGTGTAGAAAATTCTCACACTGGCAGGAGGCTCATTCCTGCTAGCATAAGTATCGTATGGAAGCAAAATGTCGCCATTCTCAGTATGGATCTGCAGGATTCACGCCATAGATAAGCTTTTTCAACATAAAAAATCAAATGTGCAGCCCTCATGAAAGATCAAATGTGTAAGCCTGAGGGCCCAGCATACCTGAGGGACTGCTTGTCGGAATAAGACCATCAAATAAAAACTTAGCAATCCCTGGCCCCAAAAAAGTACATCTGGCCCCAACTAGGGCCAGGGCCTTTTCTTTCCTGGCCTTGACCTGGTGGAATGAGCTTCCAGAAGAGCTGAGGGCCCTGATGGAACTGATTCAGTTCCACAGGGCCTGTAAAATGGAGTTCTTCTGCCAGGCATGTGGTTGGGGCTCATGAACATCTAGACGACTTGACTCAACACCATTGGGCGCCCTATAATATGGCCCCCCCGAAAAACCAAAAATCAAGACGTTCTTTGTTTTAATCTGCCCTTACAGCTGATTGATTGTTTTCAGATGATTTTAAATGTTATAGCTGTTTATGAAAAAAATATTTTATATGTTTTTGTGATCATGTGATAAGCCACCCCGAGTGTGTGGCTGCCACAACCAGGGACAGAGCTTTCTCTGTCCTGGACCCCACCTGGTGGAACGAGCCCCCCGAGGAGATCAGAACTAAAACAATTCCACAGGGCCTGCAAATGGAAGGTCCTCCACCAGGCATTTGGTTGAGATTGACTAGAACCAACAACACTGCTGGGCCCCTGAACCTTCGTCCTATAAATCTATGCAACTGAACCGACCACCCATGGGTCTGTTTGATTGTTACTCTGTTAAAATGTTACTCTCTTTGTTAACATTATTATCATTGTTACTATTTCTATCCAACATTACTGAGTTTGATTGATGTATTGTTCCTCTACAATTTATGTGAACCACCCTGAGCCTCATGGGAGGGCAGTATATAAGAAATATAATAAAATAAAAAATAACTGGAGTTACATTATTCTAGGTCCACTGACTTCAAATGAGTCTACATAGGGCCACACTTTACCTTCATAAAGCAACCACAAATATAAGCCCCGAGCCAGAGATTTATGAAAATGCAATTGATACGCCCAAAGTATCTTGTTTTCAGTTAGCTTCCCTTTGTAATTATCAAACATTCCTTCCTCCACCTCAATCTCCAATTATTTTATCATCTTCCTCTGCTACTAGACTCTAAACGTACAATCAATACTTCTGGCTAGAATACTTGGGAGCCCCATTATTCTGTTATAAATCTGAATCTATCCTTACATGTTCTCAAAGCTTTTGATAGCAATGGCTAAAACAACTTATTGTGAATCCCTTTTCAGTTTAGTGCGGTTTATATTTTATTCTAAATTCTAAATTGTTATAAGACATCTCATAGCAAAAATACAGCTGTTATATACCAAGAAAGAGTAACTTTTAACAGCAACTGGTCAGTCAGTAGAAACACCAAAAGCCTGCTCAGAAACTACAGAATATTATATTAGGGCAGAGTTTCCTTAACTCAAATGATCGTGCTACCATGATCGACAATTGATAATATAAAGGTAAAGGTATCCCCTGTGCAAGCACCGAGTCATGTCTGACCCTTGGGGTGATGCCCTCCAGCGTTTTCATGGCAGACTCAATACGGGGTGGTTTGCCAGTGCCTTCCCCAGTCATTACCGTTTACCCCCCAGCAAGCTGGGTACTCATTTTACCGACCTCGGAAGGATGGAAGGATGAGTCAACCTTGAGCCGGCTGCTGGGATTGAACTCCCAGCCTCATGAGCAAAGCTTTCAGACAGCTGCCTTACCACTCTGCGCCACAAGAGGCTCTTTTGATAATATAGCATTATTTAAAATTTTGTGAGCAGTTACTACAAAAATGCTCTAAAAGTAATGCATTTGATGACAAATCTTCCCAAGGACTATAAACAACATATGAATGTTTAAAATTTTGGGGGGAAATCTTATTCCAGGTGCATTATGGTGGTGGAAAATGCTGTCATCACAGCTGACTTATGATGAACCTGTAGGGTTTTCAAGGCAAGAGGCAGTCAGAGGTGATCTGCCATTACCTGCCTCTGCATAGCAGCCCTGGTATTCCTTGGCAGATTCCCATCCAAAAACTAGCCAGGGCTGATTCTGCTTAGCTTCCAAGATCTGAAGAGACTGAGCCATCCTGGGCTATGCAGGTCAGGGCAGGTATATTATACAGGGAATAATATAGAATATGTTGTATTATCTTAAATTGATCGATTGGGAAATACCCTCATGATAGGACCACAGAATATGATTTGCATGTAGGGTCAAGTTCTGGTTGAAACTCTCACAAAGTCTCACAAAGTCTCGAACTAAATTTCTAACCCATATTACAAAAATGTAAAACATATTAAGTATGCTTTAGTTGGCTTCATTTTCCAATTAACATTATTTGGAATAACTGTATTCTCAAACTGCATTTTATGACCATTGTCTAAATAAACACCAGGAAGAGATTGAAGCCAAGAAAAAAAAAACCCTGTTAATTGACATTTTAAAATATCTTCTGCTTTATTTATGACGTGTCCATACTGACTGAGTTTGATGTTTCATGATTCAGTCAAATGAGCCCTTCGCCATTTTGGAATGTATTGCCCCAGAGCAAAGTCTTGTAGAAAGATGAAAGTCAAATGCCACCCGGAGTATAGGACACTCACAAACTTGCAAGTGCAGCTCAGAATCTGATGGGGAAGAAAACAAAACAACCAGACTCCAAAGTAGGCCACTGGAGAATGAATAAGCACACTGTACAACTTCATCCTTTTATTTGTGTACCACTGTAGAATTCTAACCCAAGTGGGAAATTACACCCATCAGATATGGAGCTGACCCATCAATCCCAATTTGGAAACAAGTCACCCTACTCAAAAGCTTATCCTCAGAAGATTGATTGCCATTGATTCTTTTTCAAACAGGGTGGCCTGGGGGGGAAGGGGAGGAATGGGTCAATAATAAACAATTATGTGACAGCAGCTGTCTCTGGGTACTGGCCTGGACAACTCAGCTCAATGAATCGATACATTAAATCCCATCTCCATTTTAAAAACCATCAGGAAACAAATTCTTTCATACCTATAATCTGGCTAGAAAATGCAACAAAGGCAGTGAAATCCCAGCAAAAAGAGCTGATCGTGTAGATTGACTGAAGGACTGCAGTCAAATTGACCGGTAGTGGTGACATCAGCTCATTCCTTGTATTCTGCACTACTCTGCAAGGAAAGGAAGGGAATGGCTGGGCTTGTTAAATAAAGACCAGTACCATCTAGCTGAATAAATATCACCAATTGATTTGCATAGGCATCATATGAAAAGTTTCTACATTCCCATCCTACCAAACATTCCCATCCTACCAGGGTGGAGTGCTTCTCAATTCTTTCACTTCATGTTTATGAGTGACATGAGGATTGAGGAGTATGTATGGTATGTGCATTTGTCTCAGTTAATTAATTCAATACACATAATGATGATTATATTAGATTTATTACCCACCACTCCCAGACTAGCTGGCTCATGGCGGGTTACAAATTAACCCCCTCCACACACAAGCACTGGGTCATGTCTGATCCTTGGGGTGACGCCCTCCAGCTTTTTCATGGCAGACTCAATTCAGGGTGGCCTTGCCATTCCCTTCCCCATTTATTATCGTTTTACCCCCCAGCAGCAAGCTGGGTACTCATTTTACCAACCTCGGAAGGATGGAAGGCTGAGTCAACCTTGAGCCGGCTGCTGGGATCGAACTTCCAACCTCATGGACAGACTGCTTCAGACAGCATTTATGCCGCTTACCAGTCTGCACCACAAGAGGCTCTCTACCACACACAATATTACCCCGTAAAAACAATTATCTTAACATATTGTCCCTCCCTGGTGGTGAAAATACATACCAATCCCACCCCTTCCCTTCCTCTCATCATACCCAAACCTGTGCCTCAGGGGGAGAAGTAATGAGAGTAGCATGATGTTCTGGCTGTTCAGAACAGAGGCCCACTCATCTTAACTCAACCAAATAGCTGGCGGAAGAGCTCCATGTTGCAGGCCCTGCGGAACTGTGGAAACTCTGGGAGGGCTCCCAGTTCTTCTGTGAGCTCATTTCACCAGGACCGGGCCAGGACCAAAAAGACGCTAGCCCTGGTTGAGGCCAAAGACCACTAACAAGTTTGCACCTGCAAAACAGAGAGCCAGTACAGGGCATGAGGCAATAGGCAATCCCTCTGGTATGTGAGGCCCATACCGCTGATGGCCTTGAAGTTTAGTACCAAAACCTTGAAATTGATCTGGGTCTCAACTGGCAGCCAGTGCAGCAGCCTCAGCACTGCCTGGATATGGGTTCTCCAAGATGTTACTGCGAGGACCCCACCCGGTGCATTCTATACCAGCTACAACTTCCAGGTCAAGAATAAGGGAAGGCCCACATAGAGTGAGTTACAGAAGTCAAGTCTAGAGGTGACCGTCACATGGACCACTAAAGTTAGTTGCTCTAGTGACAGGAAGGTAGCTTCTAGCCTCACCTGATGTAGATTTTATGTTATTTACTATAAATTAATTATAACTTACTTTATTAGATCAGGGGTCCCAAACTTGAGTCCCACGGGCCGCATGCAGCCCCAGACCTCTTTCTGTGCAGCCCTCCAACCTGTTTGTCTGCTGCTATCAACCTCAGGCTATTTTCCATAATGTTCTTCCTGCCTCAAGAGGCACCATCTACTGCTGTTCATCCTGTCCCTTTCTTGAAAAAAAGAAAAACAACATGGTTTGTTTGGGGCTCCATGGTTCCTTCTGTCAGCCACTACACCAAACTGGGAAAGGGAGGAGCTAGGCCCCTAAAATTATACTATATATATTTTATGTATTCAAGGATAACATTGAAATTCTGCAATTGCTGCTCTGCTAAAAATCCTGTAAAATGTCTGCAAAAGGAAATTGTTTCAAAGAAACAAATAATTGTAGATAAGCATCATTTGAACTGGCTTTCACTCATGTGTATGGAAAATGACATCCTGAAGACCATTGACTTCCAGCCAATAATACATTAATTCTCTGAAAATAAATCCCGCAAATGCTTGTTGTAAGAAGAAGTTTGTGGTAATTTCATACTGTGCCATCTGATCTGTGTGGTTTACTGAGTATTATTGTGTTTTTCAAGCCTTGTGTATTGTTCAAAAGTTTATCATGTTGATTAATTGCTGCTGTACAGCATGTTTTAATGTTTTAACACCAGTTTTGTTGAATTGCCAATAAAATAAACATATGCTTAATGTTATCGAGCATTTACTTTTTATTCCTGTGAGTGTTTGTCATAGGAGCCCTAGCACAGGGTAGTCAACCTGTGGTCCTCCTGATGTTCATGGACTACAATTCCCATGATCCCCTGCCAGTAAACACTGTCAGGGGCTCATGGGAATTGTAGTCCATGAACATCTGGAGGACCACAGGTTGATTACCCCTGCCCTAGCACACTGCTTTGCTCAGGGGCCCATAATGCTGTTAAGATGGCCCTGCGGTAGGGGAACCAGGACCATTGTTCCCAGGGATGTAAGCCATTATTGCACCAATGTAAAAAGGCAGGTGAACAGGCTAGAAAATGGCTGTCATGGCAGCACTACTGAGATGTGCGCTGCCTATGAGCCACGGAACGCTCTGGTGCTCCTGGAGGGATACCAACTTCCAAAGGGGGGAAGGAGTGAAACAAGGGAGGGAAAAGGTACAAAGGAGGCAAGGAATGGAGGAAAAGTTTAGAGATATCTCAGAAAAAATATTCACAGTAGAGCTCACGCTATGCTGTCTCCTTGTCTGAGGAAGGAGAAAGACTGGCAAGAGAGATGCGGCATGTATGACAGGAAGAAGGAGGGCATTTCTTTCAGCTTCTGACTCCCTGAGAAGCTGATGAGAAAACCTGCTCCTCGGATGTCCTCTGCTCCAGAGGGAGAATGGGATTTTCCCTTCTATATGAGTACTTGCAAATCCCCATTTGTTCAGTACTCTTACCTTTGAAAACTGGTTCTTAGATTGTAGCCACAACTGGAATGCTGACTGTGAGAGTTACTGGGGGGGGGGGGGCGGAGAGAGGGAGCTGTGGCCTGGTGCCAGGGCCCGGCGGTTGGGGACCACCGTTTTAGGCTATTAATGATAATATTGTGGAATGTATTTAAACTGATGTTTTATGTGATGTTCTCCCAGCTTGCTGGGAGAAGTGGAATATAAATCTAAGTAATAAAAAATAAATAACATATTGTTACAGTATGATAATATAACCATCATCCATCTGGTTCTTTACGTTCCCAACTTTCATTTAAAATCTCTACCCTTCCATTGTGGAGATTTGCTTCCCAAGGGTTCAATGGTAAGCAAGGGCCAGCAAGGCGTTGAGATTCTAGGGAGACTGTGTTGCTCCTCACAGAATGCCAAGAATTACATGCTCCACAGGGACTTCATGCAGAGTAACCTGTTTGTTTATTTAGAAAATATATTTAGATATATTTAGAAAATATATATTGTGCCTTTCTAGTATGGACAATATTCAAGGCAGCATGGACACAGGAACATATGAGGCTGTCTTATACTGAATCAAATCTTCAGTCCATTGAGGTATTGTCTACATAGATTGGTAGTGGCTCTCCGGGGCCTCTGCAGAAGTCTTTCATTTCACCTCCTACCTGATCCCTTTAACTGGAGATACGGGGGACCGAACCTAGATCCTTCTGCATGTAAAATATATATTGGGTCACAGCACCTTCCTGCCATCTCTCTTGTACCATCAAGAAGCTTTGTCTGTTTTTTGTTTTTAAATCAGTAATTGACCTCTTGTTATAATGCCTATCAGGTCCTCTGAATCCCCAGCTTTAATTTTTAAGAAATCTCTAGCACCTATTGTTGTGGTAGGGTTGCCAGGTCCCCCCTGGCCACTGGCGGCAGATGTAGGGGGTAGGGTTGCCAGATCTGGGTTGGGAAACTCTTGGAGATTTGGAAATGGAGCCTGCGGAGGATAGGGACCTCACTGGGGTACAATGCCATAGGATGCATCCAATTTCTTCAAAGGATGTTTGAAGATGAGCTGTAATTCTGGGGAGTTCCCAGGTTCCACCTGGAGGCTGGCATCTGTATACTGTGGAAATTTGGGATTTTACCCATCATTCCATGGATTCTCTGACCTCAACCACCCAACTGCCATGTGAAGTCTGCCACCTGAACCTCTATCTTCAGGGGATGGGAAGATGGGGAAATCAGAAAAGTTACGCACCCTTCATGACACTGCTCCCCACCCCCAGCTTGGCTTTCACATTTTGAGAGAGTAGACAGATGTAAGAAGAAAACAGTTCAACTATTTTTAAGAGATCAAAACATGAGAGAATGAGAAATCCCCTCATAGCAGGCCAGACTGAAATAAAATTAATAAAATATAAGTAGAATTAAATATTCCCTTCACAGACAGCCAGGTTCAGCTTAATACATATGACAACAATATGAACACATCTCACAGCTGGCCAAACTAGACCTAAAATAGAAAAAACAGAAGCTTGGTAACAGCCAGCGGGTTTAGAAAAGGTAGGAAATCTGTAAGATGCCTCAGGGCCAGCGTTGCCTTACTGGAATTCAAACAATAAAAGGCAAAGATTCAACTCAGTCAGTGTGCCAGATGTTCTTAGTGACTTGCTGCCAAACCAGAATCAGAGGCCATGGTTTTAAATGAGTCTGCCAAGGACAGCTCTGCATGGTGTCCAAACTGACCAGCCATAGCTATAGACAGGACTCTGCTGAAAGACAAGAAATAAACTAAAAATAAAAAAGCAGCAGCTCTAAATCATATCCCACCCCCTAGAAAAGGTTTCAAAATGAAAATGACAAAACGCAATTAGGACAACAGAACTTGTAACAACAGCATGGGGAAAAAATAAACAACTCTTTTGAAAAATACCCTAGAACTGACAGCAGAAATTTCAGCTAATGGAAGACAAGGACCATATTAATCTGTTATATTCTCTCACGGCAGACCACCAACTCCCCCCTCATGCTGTTCCAGGTGGTTTCCGGTCTCTGATGACCTGCATTTCTTGGGCCATTTTGGGCTGCAGTCAGAGGAGAGGCAAGTGAGTCCTGCTCCATGGACAGCAATTTCACAACAGATTCAAGCCATTGTATTAAAGGAATTAATTTAAACAGCAGTAGCAGAACGATCCAACTCAATATGATAAGAGACACTTCATGTGTTTTGGTTCCTAAATGATCATTAACACAAACCATTGTTGATGTGACATCTGAAGTGAGTCTAAGAAACGGTAAAATTCTCTTTTTTTGTTGTTTTGTTTTGTTTCGTCTAACAGAGAAAAGAGGGTTGGCCTAAAGCTAGTTCCTGTATTTCTGGCAGGTACCAAAATTAACACAAGGATTTTTCCAGTTCATAGGTCAATCTCTTAGTCACTTTGTTATACCAGCTCATTTCTTTGCTAAACTCCCATGTATCTGCCTGCCTATACGCAAGTAATGAAAGAACCAAACGTCCAGTGGCTCTTTAAAGACCAACTCATTTACGGCTTCTATTTCATCAGGTGCATGGTTACCTGTCAGTTAAGAGTTACCTTTGGTGCTAATAAAATGGGTTTTGGCCCCAAAATGTTTATACCACAGTAAATGCATTTCTAAGTGCCACAAGACTTGGTTTTGTTGCAAAAGAAACACAGCTGCTCCTCTGGAATTTATCATTATACAGAGACACACATTTTTGGGACATAAAGGTGATACTCCTCTTCTACATGAGACCCGTATGGCACCATGTCAAGAGTAACCTCCCTCCCACCCTAAGCTGAATATCTCTTTCCACAGAAAATCCCTATCCACAGAGCTCAGTCAAATAAATCATGCTGTCCTAGGAATGGAGTAGAAAGTCTTTGTCTCCCTACTCTCTGGGGAGGCTACGTTGCCACTGAAGCAGCCAATGACATTAATGACTTCTCTAACATCTCTCCCCAGCATCCCTCAAAAGAGAGACCACTGAAAACAGTCATTCAGACAAAGCCAGCCATATGATAAAGCAAGTGGTAAAACTGATTCTTGCAGTAAGTGAGCAAGTAAATAAGCAAGTGAAGAATTATAAGTTTTACTCCACAAACCATCACCTGGAATTTCAAGAAAAACAATTCCATGACAGGCTGTTAACAGTCATCATTCCAGCAAGAAATATAACTGCAGAATATCTGTACATATACATATCCCAAATAACCACATTCACTTGATGTCCCAAAGGACTTACTTACCAGTATCCTAGATTTTCTTGAATAGTTTGAGGAAGAAGAAGAAAAAGAAGAAGATTACAGTCGCCTTCCCTTTCCTCTGCCCACAACAGACACCCTGTGAGGTGGGTAAGGGTTGAGAGAACCCTGATATCACTGCCTGGTCAGAACAGTTTTTATCAGACCTGTGGCAAGCCCAAGGTCACCCAGGTGGCTGCATGTGGGGGAGTGCAGAATCGAACCCGGCATGCCAGATTAGAAGTCCTCACTCCTAACCACTACACCAAGGAAGGACCACAAATGAACCCAAAACCCCATTATAAAGGAAAAACAAGACTAAAAATGGGTACACACCATTCACCATGCTATGTTTAAAAATGGATAACATAGCAAACCAAGAAATTTATTTAGCGATATTTCTCAGAGTAATAGAAATGATCAAACCACTGAGGGTACTAATATCACCCCCCCAGGTAAAAAGCTACAACTCTGGAAATATTGCACAGACTTTAATAGCACTAGTCTAGGATAAGTAAGTTGTAGAGGAACAGCAGGAAAACTTTACTTTCCTTCTCTCTGACACACACACACATATACACAATTGACTGTTACTTACAAGCATGTGATTTAAAGCTCCTAGCATCTTGTTCACTTGGCTTTGGTGCCTTCTGCGAAGTGTTCTGGATTAATCTATCAAATATCAGCAATGCCCCTCAATTAATACATGCTTCACTGATTTACTCATTGTTGACATGTTAAAAGTAAGAAATAGTAGGCATTTCAAACCAACCCAAAGTGTTGTGGGTGTCTTGAGTGAACTATCTGATATACTGAAGAGCTCTTATGTGGAAAATGTTTCCTGTACCTTTTAGGTATAGAGACAATTATAATCAGAGACAAACTGGAGCAGTGCATTAAAAACCACAGAGCAGTAAATTTCATGATGGCCACTCAGCTCATTGCCCAGCAGCAGAGTTTTCAGTTCTCTCTTTGGTATTGATTTAATGCAAGTTCTTTGATTTTATTAGCTACCTTCAGCAAATAAAATGAAAACCAAGCTATACATTCCATTAAATAATTGCAATTTATTTATGGCAGCTACATTTATCCTTTGGTAATTTATCCACGTGTCAAAATGTTTTGGATTTGTGCAATACAGCATGATATACACTGATATTTTAAAGTTTTATAGGTGCACATGTATTATAATATATATTTTTTCATTTTAACTTTTTTAATACTTATACCTATAATGCTGCTCAACCTTTTAGGTTCCTAACTTGTGCACACAGATTGGGTTACTCTGTTCCCTCTTTTGTTGTTTCATTACACTTATACTTCATGTTTTCTCCCAAACGGAACCTATAGTGATCTCCTGGTCAGGTTGACCAGCCTTATCTTTTCACTTTATCATTGTAAAAATAAGTTACCTGTATTGTTTCTGTTTTATGTGAAGTGCCCTGGCCTTCCTAAACATTTTTGGCACAAATCAAATCCAAATTTTAAGGTGCTGTCAATGAAGTACACATATCCTCCATCTTGGGCCTAGATACGATTTTGCCTTTGATTAATTGAGTACCTATGCTACAAGTTGCTCATATCTGTTCTCAAACAGAAGATAAACTGAAATGTGAGTTTCAAATCCCAGAACTGGGGGCCGAACTGTGGCTCTCCAGGTGCTCATGGATATGTAGGCTGACAGAGGCTCGTGGCAATTGCAGACTATGGAAATTTGGAGAGCCACAGTTTGCCCACCCCTGTCCTAGACCCATGCAGCTACCAGCTTGGTATGAATTCTGCTCTCGAGGTAAAGACTGCACCATGCAAGTTTGAAAGCACAAAGCAAGCTTCTCAGCCTCCAGCACGACCAGCTGAGTACAACTCTCTTCCTCCCCTTTAGTTGCCGTTGGTTTTCTCTCCCCCTGCCCTTTTTTTTGGCACTTGCGTCAAAAAGGCTGCCTACCCCCGTGGGAAGCTATCTCGAGCTCTATAGATGAAGAGTGCAGAAAAAGTATAATACATATTTAAATAACAAATGAAAGATTGGGTGAGAGGCACAAGAGAAGATATACATTTAGCTAAAGGCTGGGAGAAACTGTCCTCAAGAAGAATCTGTCCAGTTGGGAGCTTCAGCTATGATGCTAGCTACAGGTTGAGACTAGTTATAGATATTAAGGGAGGAGGTTATGAACAGCCTGTTCAAAGTCTACTTGTCCAGCTAGAACACAGACTTTGCTTTAAAAAAAAACGGGAATGACTACAGAAGAGAACAAGTCTACAGTTTGGACTGACTTAAAATACAATCTACACTACTGGCCAAGAATCCAAATCGTATCAGAAATATGCAACAACCATGCTTACTGCATCTTTCAAATTGATACAGAGATGCCCTTATTTCAGTTCTGCCCATTTGTCTGGTCCTGGCTTGCCATTCAATTGCTTAACATACTTGAGTCTCCAAACCCCACTTCTGCACCACACTTGATAACCGAGAATCCAGTTTGACAGTTTTGTCCATGTTAATCGACATGGAGTAGAATATGCCACTTACCTGACTATAATCCTAGTCTAGCCAAGCCACTCTGAGTCTGGTAGGCTTTTTCCTCTGCATTTGCTTCAGCCCCATCAATGTGCCACCTACAAAATTTCATCCCTTTACTGCATGTTGACTAATATGCTTAACAAAATCAGACTTTAAATGCCCTGCATTAATACATCAACCTTTTCCTCCATCACAACGTAAATTATGACTGGCTAAAAAAATATAAGAGTCAGAATAAAAATGTTTAAAGGGATTACTTCACATTTGCTTGGTCGCCAAATGATTTGGTTGGTTCATTTGGCTCACTACCTCCCTACACTCTCTAGCCATTTTGCCCGACAGATGAGAGACCACCTACCAATTTTTTCTAAACAGGATATAACAAGTGCAATATATTGAACTGTGATCAAGAACAGAATCAGTCCGATCCATGAATGGAAAAAGGCCACTTACATGATACAATTTAAAGGGCCAACTCTTGTTTATATTAACATAGTCTGGTCACTGCTGGTGAAATAATAATAATATGAAATAAAATTGTAGGTGTGAAAACATTGCACACCTCTGCTGTAAATAACCGAGGCTCCAAAAAATTGAATCTGGGCACATAAACTTAGTTTTAACATTATCCCCACTATGATATATAACACCCAATGTGGCAAAAGTGCTAAGTACATGCACTATGATCCAGGAAACCATTGTTTCATCTCACCTTAGCCACAAACGCACGGTGGCCTCAGTCAAGCCACTGATATTCCAACCCCATCGACACAACATGGGCTTCACAATACTGGCATATTTTATCAAGCTACTGAAAGGCTTACTGAACTAATTCAAGTAAATGCAAGTAAATCCCAAAGAAGCTCACAGATACCCTGCTCAGGCAAAAGGCAGCATAAAAAATTGTAAAATAAATAAAACATGGTGGAACAGGGGAATGAAATCTGCACTCTTACATTTTGTATGTCTTGATCTACTAAGGCGATTCTTACTTCAGACGGAGGCCTGAATTTGAACCCTGAATAAGTCCATGCCTGGGGGTATAGGAACAGAGACTTATTCCTCACAAAAGGGACCACTGTAAGGGTTAGCAGATGTCTTCTTTTTAGAGGACATGACCTCTTTTGAGAGGTGTCCATCTTCTTTTGGCTGTTTTTTTTTTTTTACTGATGAAAATGTTCTCTCTTTGAGTTGGAAGGTTAGGAATATTCCTAGTTAATAGCAATTATCACAGCTTAAATAGTTGGGGTATTTAAAATGATATTTGTATTTATTTATTGATTTAATCTGATTTATACACCGCCCTATCCAGCAAACCAGCTCAGTACATTGTATAATGTGTTAGCTGTGTTAATTGTATAAGGATATTGGGTTTTTAACGCTTTTATGTAAACCACCACAAGCCAGCCAGGCTGAGAGTGGTGGTCTATATATAGTTAATAAAATAAATATATAAAACAATACTGAAAGGTAAAATGGTTCATTAAAATTAATTTAAATTCTAGAAACTAAGTTTGAAATTTAAAATGGCATCAATATTCAAGACAGGGTAGCAGCATCTAGGGTTGGACGCTCTGGCGTCCGAAGCGGCTGTTCGCGCCCGATGCAGCTAGGTACAACTTTTAGTTGAAAGAAAGATCTGTGGAAGCACAGCTAAAAAAATCTTTGATCTGGCGTTCTGAAAAACTGTTGCCAATCAGAAGGCAATCCTGGCCTAGATGAACCAATAGTGTGACTCGATAGATAGCAGCTGCCAGGAAGAGTGGCAAAGAATTATTTGAAAAACAAATATTGGATCTTACCAATTTGATACCACCTAGAAATTTAAAAAAAATTCTAGCCCTGCAAGGCTAGACGAACAAATATACAAACTGTTAACTATTCTCTGACTCTAGCATTATTGTCATCTCTGCACGTCCATGAACATAAAAGACCTTTGTGTTGTCACAAAGTCAATGTTCATTGACATAAACTGCAGGTAGTCCCATGCAGTAGATCAGAGGTAGTCAAACTGCGGCCCTCCAGATGTCCATGGACTACAATTCCCATGAGCCCCTGCCAGCAAACACGCAGGGGCTCATGGGAATTGTAGTCCATGGACATCTGGAGGGCCGCAGTTTGACTACCCCTGTAGCAGATGTTCACTGTGGGGGGTCCATGCTCATGACACACACTGAGAGGGGTCCATGCAAATGCTGGGGGGGTCCATGCAAATGAAGGCTCAAGACACACACAAGCCAAGCAAATCTTCTACTTTAAGAACAGCTGCAATGAAAATTGATCGCATTGGACACAATCTGACCAAAGTCAAAGGCTTTTTAAGTCTCACTTAATTTAATAGGAGGGTTAAGCATCTGCTTGAATTTTCTTCCACTGAGATCAAAGAGACTTTTAAAAGGTTTAACTTTGGCTCATGCTTTGTAGGAATGACATGCCACTTTCACCTCTGCAGAACCTTCTGGGAAGCACTACTTGAACCTCATATTGGAGGGAGAAAGCTGCCAAAAAGACAACCTTCTTGTGTACAAAACTTCCTTGTCCCTCGTGGTTTATTTAGAGCTGTGCTTTTTAATCTCTGGAGACACCTCGAATTATGAATATCATGGCTAATTGCAACTGTGCATTTAAGAAGTTGGCAGACACAGTTCTCTCAAAAGATTTGATATCTTCTCCAACATTCCTCAGTGCTCTATAAATGGGAATGTTGAAGGGATTCCTCACAGCAGCAATCAGTATCCATTGGGAAAAGAATGCGCCGTTGCCCAGAGCTAGGGTTGGGCACTTCGGAACCCAAAGTGGCTGTTCGCGCCCAAAGCAGCCAGCATTGCGGCACTGGGGGGGGGGAGGCACGGGCCGCAGCATGGCGGCCCGTGCTCCCCTCCCCTGCAGCACTGGCAGCTTCCAGCGTGAACGGCCATTTTGGACGCTGAAGCACCCAACCCTACTCAGAGCCTGCTGATTTACCCTCTAGTTCAGCCTTCTCAACTTTTTACCGCTGAGAAACCCCTGAAACATTCTTCAGGCTTCGAGAAGCCTTATCCAGGGCCCTTTCCACCCCCTCCAGGCCCATCACTGGCCACTTTGGGAGTGGGGGGCAGGTTGACATGACCATATATCACCTAACAAATGTTTAACGAATTTAAAAAATGTAGAAAAACAACCCAAGCTGTGAAAAAATAAAAAAACTTCTGCTCATCTAAAAGCAGCAATTAAACTACAGACCTATTTGCCTCACTAGAACCTTCAACAATAGCTAACTGGCTGTTGTTTTGTGACTCCTGCTGTTCTTCCTGGTACACACATGCAGGAAAATGTGGGGACAAAATGGACTGTGCCACTTCAGTCTGCACATAGAGGATGCTGAAAAACCACCCCTGAAACAGAAAAACACCACAGCCAACCATTCGATTGTTTCTCTGTGCAGCATTAATCTTCCATCTGCAGCCAATTTATGCAAAGAAACATTTAAGGCTAGAATCCGTAGGTGCACATCCAGATTGTTTTTGAAAGATTTGTAAAACATTCTATGAGCAAAAAGAAAATTTTAAAACCCTGTCTATAAATCAGAAGTAAGTTATTTGGACACATATTTATATTAGCTTGCAGTGAAAGCAATATCTCACATAACCAGGTACCAGGCCAATTATGGTAATTCTTCCTGTGACACCTCCAAGTAGAATTCCCAGTTATCTGGACCTGGTCAGGAATTCCGTCCCTAATCTCCCACCTTCAAGAAACAGAAAAGCAGAAGAAATAATGGCTACTACACTACTGATCTAGACATTTGCCCTAGTTTCTATGGGCTTTGCCATTCCTTGAGGGTCATCCAGGTCCCTTCCCCCAAATCTCCCAGCATTTGTTAAGCAATGGAGGCTTGTGCACTTTGGCCGCTTCAGCAGCTGTTCAAGACCGAAGTAGCCAGCACTGTGGCGCAGGGGAGAGGGGCAGCGCCGGTAGTGGCGCGTAACCCGGTGCTCGCACGCAGGTGCAGAGTGTTGCGCCTGTGTGTATGTGCCGACTGGTGTACCAGCGCCGCACGTCCCCCTTGTGCCGTGGCATTGGCTGCTTTTGGCTTGAACAGCCACCGAAGCGGCCGAAACGCACAAGCTTAGTTGGGAGCCCTATCTGAGAGAAAGAGAGAACAGCATTGGTGGACAATCTGTCTTTCTCTTTTAATATTTGTGTGCATGCGTGCTTATCCTTCCAAAAAAATAAACATAGAGAGCTATAATTCCACCTGATAATTCCACCAGATAAGATTATCACTGTTGGTTTGCAGCAAACAATAATTTGAGTATCTGACTACGAACAACAGATGGCATAACATAAGAACTAGATAACTACTGAGGGAGGGGCAGCGATATTAATTAATTAATTGATTAATTAATTAATTTATACCACCTTCCCATACAGCTTTGGGCGGTTTACATAGAACGTCACAGTAATTACATACTGTGTAACAATATAACAAATATAACAATCATAATGTAACATGTCAACCAGAACAATATTTTAATAGGAACAGTAACATTGGTAAGACCTTGGGTAGATCACATTGTTCAGTCATTGAGGGGACCAGAGGATGTTTTGGGGTCGGTCGACCTCATGCAAATGCCTGGTGGAGGAGCTCCCTTTTGCAGACCCTGTGAAATTGTGAGAATTCGGGCAGGGCCCTGATTTCTTCAGGGAGCTCGTTCTACCAGGTGGGGACCAGGACTGAGAAGGCTCTGGCCCTTGTTGAGATCTGACACGCCTCTCTGGGGCCAGGGATCCATAGCCAGTGGGAGGTGGCAGAGCGTAAGGCTCTTTTGGGGGTATAGGCAGAGAGGTGGCCTCTCAGATACACTGGGCCCAGACCACGTATGACCTTGAAGGTGATTACCAAAACCTTAAGCTTAATCTGGAATTCAACTGGGAGCCAGCCGAGCTGTTGAAGTACAGGCTGGATGTGGGATCTCTATGATGTATTTGTGAGAATCCTGGCTGCGGCGTTCTGCACCAGTTGCAGTTTCGAGATCAAGGATAAGGGTAGGCCTGAGTAGAGCAAGTTACAGAAGTCCAGTCTAGAAGTTACTGTCGCACGGATCACTATGCCTAGGTGTTCCGGGGCCAAGTAGGGCACTAGTAGCTTGGCTTGGTGGAGGTGGCAAAATGCCAGCCACGCTACCTTTGTGACTTGGCTTCCATTGTAAGGGAAGCATCCAGGATCATGCCAAGGTTCCTGGCGGAGTGAGCCACTGATAGATGCACTCCATCCAGGGTGGGCAAATGAGCTTCCTCACATGGTCCATTCCTGCCCAGCCACAGGACCTCTGTCTTAGCAGGGTTGAGCTTCAGACGACTCTGCTTGAGCCACTTCATCACTGCTTTCAGGCAGTTGGCTAATGCTTCTGGGGAAGAGTCACAGCAGTCATCAATCAGGAGGAAGAGCTGGATGTCATCTGCATATTGATGGCAACCCAGCCCAAACCTCCACACCAGCTGAGCAAGAGGGCACATGAAGATATTAAATAGGATAGGAGAGAAGACTGCTCCTTGTGGGACTCCACATGTGAACTGATGGTGATTAGATACTCTCTCTCCTATTTCTACTCTCTGTCTGTGACCCTGGAGGAAGGAAACCAGCCATTTGAGGGCTGTCCCTCGTATCCTGATGTTGACAAGGCAGTGAGCTAAGAGCTCATCATCGACTGTCTAATAGTAACAGCATCGCTAACCTGCCTCGATCGAGCTGGTGACAGAGATCATCCATCAGGGCTACTAGTGCTTTCTCTACCCTATGGCCAGGCCGGAGACCCAACTGAAATGGATCAAGGTCTGAAGTTTCCTCCAGGAATTCTGATATTTGGCTCACAGCTGCCCTTTCAACCAACTTCCCCAGAAACACTAGATGTGAGAGGAGGTGGTAGGTGTCAGGCTCCTGTGGAGCCAAGGATTTTTTTTTTTTTTTTTAGCAATGGGCGCACCACTGCCTCTCTTAATCCCTCCGGGAATTCTCCCTTTGAGAGGGAGAGGTTGATTATCTCCTGGAGGGGAGCTCCTATTCTTATGTCTGTTGTTTTTAGGAGCCACGATGGCCATGGATCTAGTGGGCAAGTGGTCGGCCTCATCACTGCTAGCATCCCGTCCATTTCATTTAGTGAGAGTTGTCTGAAGTGACTCAGTTCTCCCTCCAAAGATAAGAGGTTGGAGCAGATAAACCTTTTTTCTAATCCAGCACAAGAGTAGATGAGTCTCAGTCCTGAGAATGGTTTAGTTCACCAAAGCACCGTGGTGCTTGATTGTGTATAACATGCTGACAGATGCTAGCAGCACAGTGAAACATCTGGATATATCCCACATGAGTTAGCTGCCTTATACTGACTCATACCCGCAGTCTGCCAAACTTTGAAGTCACTACTCTGACTGGCAGAAGTTATTTTGCTAGAAGCAGAAATCCAACATATCTTGAAACTGTGAAATTATGATTAGGAGGGTTGCTCCTCTGGAGTTTTTCTTTGGGGGAAGAAATTTGGGGGGAAATGGAAGTATTAGCAGATAATTATAGGCAGCCACAGAAAATGGTTACAACATCAGTATAAGAAAAAACACTGTGGCATAGCCAGCAAAACCAACCAAAAAAATCAAAGATGCATATAAAAGTTGTCTTTTTTATTCCAGTTGCCTATATTACGCTGCAATAATATTCAACAATACCTTTATTATCACAGCTATACTGTTTTAATGTTAGCATATAAAAGTATACTATTTGGCATATTTATTAAAATTAGAAAGACTTGCAAATCGCCACACCCAGTGCTACTCTAACAACACATAGCTTAGTTTTTCTCATCTAAGAGGTATAAAATATGTGTATTATTTGGACGGAACCTGTCCCATTTGATCATAATACAGGTGTCTAGATGTAAAGTTATACTTTATAACATTCTATAGTGTTATCATATATATTGTAGCATACGAACTGACTTCAGAACAAAATTACTTTAATTTATACAATAAATATATGTTTGAAAATATGTTGCACATGTTTACAATATGTGCAGGCATCATTCTCAAATACTTAAACCATAGACTGGAGTCATGAACAGAGGAGACAGAATTTTCTACAAACTAGAGGGGAAAAAACAGGTTTGCCAAAAAATGGGGAGATAAAGTCCTCCCCCTCCATAGTAGAAACAGCATCTGGTACCTTTAAGAAACAACTTCTGTTGTGATAGGTAGGCAACCATTATCGTTCACATCTTGGTTTAGTCAGTAAAAGGCAAGGAGAGGGGACAGGGCCATTTTGGCCTTTGACTCATGAGTCATCCAGGCTTGGCTGGTGGCTATACCTCAGGCACCCCATGACAGCCAATGTTATGTAGTGGTTAGAATTTCAGATAAGGTTCAAAATCTGAATCCCCATTCTACTACAGAATCTGATTGGTTAACCTTAGGACAGTCACTCCCTTTCAGCCTAACCTATAGCCCTGTTGTGCAAATAACAAAAGACAATAATGTAAGCTGCTTTGGGTCCTCATTGTAGAGAAAGGCATGATATACTAAATGGATAATCAATATAGCTGAAGATGGGAGCAGATAAGACGTGAGTTGATCGGTGGGTGGGATGGAAAGAAGGAAGAGGAATGAAAGGGGAAATAGTTATAGGGAGGGGGATCCAGGTAAAAGTGAAATTCTCCCCTTCAAGTAATTAGAACTTTCCTGTTATGATAATGGGCCTGGCCCAGCAGCTATCACCATGCAATTCAGTCCAACTTTTCCAAGGAAAAGGCTGCCTGAAATAGGGAAGGAGGCACAGCTGAAGATTACAGTGAGGGATAGTTAGTCTGGCTGGTGGGTGGAAGGTAAGAGAGAAGTAGGAATAGGGAAAAGGTAAATTTTAGGTAAGGAAAAAGGAAACAGGAGTAGAAAAGAAAATGATACACCCCTTGGTAATTCCTTGTGGATCCCCTGCTTGTATTGCAGATTTTACATACATATATACATAGATACATGCATACATTACATGAACATATTACTACTATACATTCTAAATAAGTTTTTTGAAAGTCGTTATTTTCATGTCATTAATTTAAAAGGGGGGGAAAGTAAATTTTAGTGCTCTCCAAAATTTCCAGCAGAAAATGGAAGGTTCCCAGGGAGGGGGGGGATTAGTCTTAAGGATACCACACATCTAGAAATAAGTATTTTATTTCATCTGCATTTAATTTGTAAACTGTCCTCTTTTCTAGACACTGTTGATCTATCCATGGCTCCATAACTACTGCAAAGTGCTCTCTGTGGGATTGCCCCTGAAAACTTCAGTTAGTATAGGCTCTTATAATAAAAAGCCTGTGAATTGGATTTCCTACGTGGGAGATTCCACAGAGCAGGGATTCACAACCAGGGGTCCATGGACTCCCAGGGATACACAGGAGCTTCAGAGGGGGCCTGTAGCTTTCGCCTTCCTTCCTTAATAGTCTTGGCCACAAGCTAGGGAACCAACCACTTCCACTGCTCCTCCTCTCCCCCTTCTAAATATGAACAAGTTCTCTTGTAGTTTCTGCACCTGGGAGGGGGCAGAGCCTGCACACCTACTCCAACTTTAAACCGCCTCCTGTCACTCACCCCCTCAACTCCTCCTCAAACCTGTCTGTTAATGCAGGCCTTGATGTCACTTACAGTGACAAGTCACTTCTGTGAGTGTGGCGAGGAGGTGTAGCCATGACATTGCTCCTGGTGCTCCTCAAGGGCTGGAAAATTATTTCAGGGGCTCATCCATAGTCAAAAGGTTGAAAAAGACTGCTGTAGAGTATGTTCTCTCTCATATTTAGGTTTTCCCCTGTCAAACTCCTTGCCATTATATTTTGAATTTTTGACAGTACTCTGATATAAAAGTCTATTATATTTATGTTGGCTTGGCTGAATGCTGTCCCTTTGGAAGAAATGACAGGCCATCAGGGAAGGATTCCCTTTGCAGACAGAATTCGTATGTGGAACAGGAAAGACGGGCACTCTAGAGCAGGGGTAGTCAACCTGTGGTCCTCCAGATGTTCATCTGTGTGGCTTCCCTAACTTGCCCATTGCCTTTTCCACAGGTAAGTCCCGTGTTATCCCTTAGGCCAAGGGTAGTCAACCTGTGGTCCTCCAGATGTCCATGGACTACAATTCCCATGAGCCCCTGCCAGCATTTGCTGGTGGGGGCTCATGGCAATTGTAGTCCATGGGCATCTGGAGGACTACAGGTTGACTACCCCTGCTCTAGAACATTGTTTATTTGAACATGGCCAGTTTATTGCAAACACACAGCTCTGGATCTCCTCTTTTATACATGATATATATATGGCAATGTTATCTCAAACGAGTGCTATATTATTGGCCAGAACTGACATTAAAACTACCTTGGCAATAGTAAAGGTTCCCCCCCCCCATATTGTTATTAAACATTAAAAAATAGGAGGATTGATATTTAGTTGATTTTAACATTTCTGGCCTATTATTGTCAGCTGTTCAAAGCCATTTGGCTACAAGAACAGTTTCATTAAAGCAAAAGAAAACATGTATATCTCATCTCGCCTCACTGCTCAAGGTTGCTTACAAACCACAATTTTAAACATGCAGAATAAAACAACAAATAATCTCCCTCTTCAGTCCAGAAGATACCTCCAGTCTCTAAAAACCCTGGAAAATGCAATGGCCTGACAGGACTTCCTAAAACTTTCTAGATAAGAGACCCCCCCCTAACTTGAGGCCAATCACTGTACAAGGGTGCTTTGATGCTCTGCATGTTACACCAATTGGAAATGACTTGTTAGCTTCCACTTGAACTTGAAAGTGCTGGCTTTGACCTTAAAAGCCCTTCCCACTGTGGACCTACATATATCTGTAGGATTGTCTCTCCTTGTTAATTGCAGTCCTTGCAGTTACAGTCTCTTCTCTGGCACAGACTGTCTATTACCAGTTTGTGTTAAAAAATGCTGTCCTAGCACAGTGATAGGGAAAGATCTTCTGGCAATGGTATGTAATTATGGACTTTCATAAAACCAGCCACGCTGTCCTTTTTCAAAGGATCTTTTTTATGATGGAACAATATCCCCAAAAGAGCCTCTTGTGGCGCAGAGTGGTAAGGCAGCCGTCTGAAAGCTTTGCCCATAAGGCTGGGAGTTCAATCCCAGCAGCCGGCTCAAGGTTGACTCAGCCTTCCATCCTTCCGAGGTTGGTAAAATGAGTACCCAGCTTGCTGGGGGGTAAACGGTCATGACTGGGGAAGGCACTAGCAAACCACCCCGTATTGAGTCTGCCATGAAAACGCTAGAGGGCGTCACCCCAAGGGTCAGACATGACTCGGTGCTTGCACAGGGGATACCTTTAATATCCCAAGTCAACCCAAAACTATATTTTCCAGGTAATGGTTAACAATAAGCTTAAGATTTCTAAATTCAACTAGAAAGCTGTCTTAAATTTTTTGAAGTAAAATTCAGAGCAATGTCACTTAAAGAACCTTGTCTTTTATTGGAGAAGATGTGCATCAGAGTTGACTCATCTGATCACAAAAAGGGACTCTGAAGATCTTGGATCACTAAGGATATCAATTTAAATTAAGGCATTGACCACACTGAATGTCAATGCATAGAAAGACTTACAGTCTTACGCAAGTATTGCTTGCACTGATGAAGATCTTATGATTAAAACATATGCACAAAGTTCTTCAAGCCACTGTGTTCTGAGTTTTATTTCAGGAAATTTATTACTGTTTTCTAGTTTAATTTCCAATATTTAAGCTTACAGTTGATCATTACACAGGAACTTCTTGCTGTTCCTTACACCTAGAACCATGTACCCTCTTAATTTTACAGAACTGTATTTTGGCAGGCACTGTTGAAAGGAGAAAAACTAGTTTCTTCATTCCATTTTACCTGGAAGTGAGCTTTGACAGGAATAAAGCCTGTTAGTCTTTAAAGCGCGACTCAACCCCTGTGGAATGATGTTTTTAACTTTGTCCCTTGATCCGTGTTTATGATTGTAAACCACTTTGGACAAACAGGAAACAGAATCTCTAAAAGATTTTAAATGCACAACACTTCTGTAACAGTTTCATTATTTGGTAGCCGGCAATTTTGACCTTGCCTGTAAACTGGAAGCTACTTTACAAGTCAACCTGACTGACAACCCCTCATATGCACAGGCAGGAGTTAGGAAGAGCAGGATCCCTCTTAGTGGCCTGTTTCCATGGTCAAGTAATTATGAGTCACTTTCCATTTATATTTTGGAAAAGAAAAAAACATATATCCCTCTAATTTATTAGTAACAGCCATCCCCACAATGATTATTAAAATCAATTAATAAGAGTTTTGGTGATACTAAAATAGGAGAGTACTATCATTAACCATGGCTAATAAGGCGTATATAATAATAAAGCAGACGAATAACAATAATAAATAGGCCTCCGATCAGAAATACAGTGGGAGAAGAGTCTGCACGGAGCCCACCTCCTGGCCGATGTTAAAAAACACGACTCCTCCAGCTTCCATTAACTACATACTGAGGCCCCGCACCCAGGACAGCTCATATCTGCCACTCAGCCCCGTGCCCTGAATAAAGCATAAATACAGCTGCATAGATTTCGTTGCTTTGATTTGCCCCGCCTTCCCCCTACGCCCCGGACCGAGCATGGCTAAGCGCCAACTGGGCCTGGAAACGAGCCACGTCGTACCCGGGACTCTGCATAACCCCCACGTCTTCTGCCACCCTAAAACCTGCATGATCATCTTATCCTACAGCCCTTCCCAGTGTCAAGAGCGCTCGTTATGCAGGGTTCCGGGTTTCCTCCTGTCCTCGGCTTCCACCGCCTCCCCCAACCCCCGTGCGCACACAATGGCAATGGCCCACGCAGGTTGGGCCTCAGAGGAACCGGGCTGAACCATAACACGGCGTGGGGAGGAGAGCGAGAAAGCAGAAGCGAGTCGTGTGCAAAGCTTCGGTTAGAACGCGTTTGGTTTTGGGAGATACCATTCGAGGCCCAAGCCCGCCCTTCCCCTCATTTCTCTCCCGCCCCGCCTGGGTTGGGGGTGGACGCCGCCGGCGCTCATACTCACCTCAGCATCCACTGTGGCCATGGCCGGAGCAGCCCCGGAGCGTAGCCCCGCCCCTTTCGGAGACTTCCCTCACTCCCTGCGCGCGCGCCCCTCCCCCACCCACTTCATTCATTCGCGAGGGAGGGAGGGAGACACCCGCCTCCTCCCGAGAGTAACTGCGCATGCGCTGCCCGTAACCCGCGGTCATGGCGTCCCCCGCCGCTGCTGTCATGGCGGCGTCCATGAGGCTCTCTTGCCGTACAGTGATATTTTGCGCGTGCCGCTGGGAAACCACATGGCCCCTGGGAGGGAAGGGAACTGGCCGCAGCTGGTGAGGGGAGGGGAGATGGGCAGGCGCCCTGGTCCGTTGCATGCATCCTGCAAAAGGCCTGCAAAAATTTTGTTACTATCAGAGCGAACGACCAGTCCCGGTGTCTGCCCTCTGCAGTACTGTCTTGTTTCCATCAGATCTGTAGATTATAATTTCTGCGAGATTTCTCCTAGGGCCATTGGAGTCTATAGTGTGGAGCACGGAAATGATGCACAAAAAGAGAAGCACTGATGAAGCGGGCATGAGGCCTCTGCAGTCTGCACTTTAGGGATTTCCATAGGTTTCCATGGGCTGCCATCCTCTTGCTCAGATGCATGCTGCTGTCAGCCTCAATCATCGCATTTTTGTTCCCATAGCAGCTTGCAGGATCTGAATCCAAGGCAAAGAACTGCAAAAGCGCAGCGCCAAGTGTTCCAGAGAGTTGGGCATCTCAGCAGATCCAGGTGCCTGGCTGCTTCTTGCCTTTGATCTGATGCCACTGGGTGGCAGCTGGAACAATATCTGTGAAAAACAAATGCTGGCACAACAGGAGGCGTGGTTCTGAACAAAGCCAGGCCAGGAGGCTAACCAAACCAGGGATGATGTGGCACATGACTAGGAGACCCAGTGAAAGCATCCAATCAGAATGGGCGTGACCCACAATCAACTGCTGGAGATGAACTGGCAGAGACCAGATATGTATTGTATACCAACTCTTCTATCTGATGAAGTGAGTTTTGGCTCTCAGAAACTTACGCTGCAGTAAACTTAATTCCTCTTTAAGGTGCTGCTGGATTGTTTCCTTTGACATAATTCCTTTGTTTCCTTTGACATAATAAATGCACAAAATGAGCAGTTTTACAGAGTGAGTCACTTCTGGTCTGATAGGGTCAAACTTGCCAATAAATTCCCAGCACAGCAGCTTCATGTCTGAATATCCTTTGCCAAACAGGCAGTTTTTATGCCCCGTTTTGGACTACCTGAATTAATCTCAAAGCGTCTTACAATCGCCTTCCTCTTCTCACAACAGACACCCCGTGAGGTAGGTGGGGCTGAGAACTCTGCCAAAACTGCTCGATGAGAACAGCTCTGTCAGGATTGTGACTAGCACAAGGTTATCCAGTTGACTGCATGTGGAGGAGCAGGGAATCAAACCCAGCTCTCCAGATTAGCAGCTGCTACTCTTAACCACATCATTAAACTGCCTGAACAAGATTTCACTAATCCAATCCCGGTCTTAAACACCCAAACCATTATTATTTCTTGGCACTGTTATTCTGTATTTTTTTAAATGCTTTAAACTCCTGGTTTCTCTTCTGTAGATTTCAGACTTAGTTTGAATGCCCATTTTGCCCAATGAACAGGTGCATAAAACTTCAATAAATGGGACCCCTTTCAGCTGGATGGTTAAAAAGAAGAAGGTACCATCTGGCTGCTTTTACTGCAATTCTTACATCACTTTTTCTGCCTATGGCGTGGGAGGGAGGCTGAAAGAAGACCGCGTCTTCCCCAAGGACACTTGGTGATCTTGTTGGGCCTGGATTGTGTCCTGTTTTTCTCATGTCAAATCCTGCACTCTAGCTAGTATCACAGCCACCCTGGAACTAATACTGCTTTTTTTTTTTACTGCTTCTTTTAAGTCACTAGTGAGAATTAAGTATATAGATTTACAGAAGAGCAAATGAAGGAAATTCTACCAGCTGGCAAGCAGGTTATATCTCAGGTCTCTTCTTGTCACAGATCTCTCTGAAATGCCGTATGCATTCCTAGCACTGATTGCTTGATATTAATGGTATTAAATATAAAAACCAAGAAAAATATCCACTCTTTTCAATTAGGGTCAAAGTGCATGTTTAACTGACAATCTATGACTGGATCACTAAAGAACAAACTTTGAGTCCAGTGGCACCTTTAAGACCAACAAAGTTTAATCTATCTTAAACCAGCCTTTCTCGGCCTCCATTGAGAAACCCCTGAAACATTCTTCAGGCTTCGAGAAACTCCAGAAGTGGCAGGATCGTGCAGAATATGGTTGGGAAGCAGAGCTGAAGAAGTGTAGGTTCTTCCATGCTGCTTTTCTCTCCCTGAAGGAGTCTCAAAGTGGCTTACAGTCACCTTCCCTTTCTTCTCCCCACAACAGACACCCTGTGAGGTAGGTGGGGCTGAGAGAGCCCTGATATCACTGCTCAGTCAGAACAGTTTTATCGGTGTTGTGGCGAGCCCAAGGTAACCCAGCTGGCTGCATGTGGGGGTGCACGGAATCAAATCCAGCATGCTAGATTAGAAGTCAGCACTAACTACTACACCAAGCTGTGTACACACCCACCCGGGGCACCTCCCCTTCCCATCCCTCCAGACCCATTGGCCATTTTGAGACTCAACATTTCAAAAACCTTTAATGGCACAGTAACAGTAATCCAAGTAACATAGGAATAATGGCTAAAGAAATATGGGTCTTTTTGGTTGGGGAGAGGCAGCTAAAATTTTATAAAATCACGCATGATATTAAAAACTGCACACAATCAGTTCTGCCTCTCCCATAGTGTAGAGCATATGGGGGGGATGTTACCCAATAAAATTACGAGGCAGTAGATTCAGGATGGAGTGGGGGAAACCTTTCCTTCTTACTATAATTAGCTTTTAAAATTCACTTCCCCATGATGGCCAGTGGCTTAGATAGCATTCAAAGGGAACTAGAAACAGGTACAGAAGATTTGTGGCTATAAACTGGGAAGGCTAAAACCAACCATCATGGTTAGGGGCAAGCAGTCCTTGGAATGGTAGTTATGGAGTGACACACGACAGCAGTTACCGTAACTTGCTCTACATAGGGCTGCCGTTGAGACTGATCCAGACACTTTAACTCATTCAGGATGTGGGGACATGGGTCCTTACTGGGACCCATTAGAGAGCCCATATACAACCTGTCCTCATCCAGTTGCACTGGCTCCAGATCGAAGACCAGACCAGGTCTCGGTTCTCACTTTTAAAACCCTAAACAAGGGCTAGTCAAACTTCGGCTCTCCAGATGGACATCTGGAGGGCCGCAGTTTGACTACCCCTGCGGTCTGGGACTATCCTATCTAGGGCATTGACTTTCCCATTATGTCCCCACTAAGTTCTTGGCAGCAGAATCTGCTTATGATCCCTGGCCCCAAAGTGATCACACTGGCCTCAACCAGGGTCAGGTCCCTTTTAGCCTTGGCCCCAGCCTGGTGGGTCAACTGAGATGAGAACCCTGTGCGATCTCAGACTCGTAAGGCAGAACTTTTCCGCCAGGCCTATAGGCGAGACCTTAAAACACCTGATCTATCAGCCTCCCTGTCAGAACCCCCCGACCAATTTAGCAGACCATCTTATGAGCCCCCCCCTCCCCCATGATAGGGGAGAGGGCAATTCTTTCCATCTAGTTTTAATATTATAATTTAATGTATTTATTCAAATCTCTATTTTTGCCCTAATTTTATGTTTTACCTCTTTTGTAAACCACCCTGAGTCTCATGAGATGGAGCGGTTAATAAATACAACAACAACAACAACAATATAATCCAGTTACAAACCAGATGCTGGTTTAGATGGACCTCTGATCTGATCTGGCAGGACATCCTTATAGCCCTTTAAGTGAAGCCCAATCCAAATTGTTTGGCGACAGTTCAGGTACAAAATCGATCACAGAGGGAAAGACCATAGACCAGCATCCCCAGCATTCATTTCTCACATAAATCTCCCAGATTAATGAAAGGTTCCAGAATAGCAGCTAATTTGCACAGGACTAGCTTTTAATGCCTCGCCAGAAACCCTAGAGCCAAAACAAACCTTTGCAAATGTTGAAAGCAAGTTTATGTGCTGCAAATCCCCTCCTGTCTCCCCTATGCTCCCCCCCCCCCCGCCGCCCTTCTCCATAGCCGAGCGATATGAATTATCTTAATAGCGGGATTTTTTCAAGGGGGAGGGAATGACATTCAGCTGTCAGCCACTCTGGGAAACACCAGAAAGCCCCACTTGAGCTGGAGCAACAATTAACTCTCTTGGCAGTTCTCAAAGACAAAGGAGAGGGTGTCGATTCTCCAGGAGGGATGCAGGCTTGAAAAGCTTTCGGCGTTGGTTGGTTATGCTCATCACGCTTTTGACAATCAAGAGAAGATGCACTTTAGGTGAAAGTGGGGAGGAGCAGGCCTCCCCTGGCAGAAGAGAAATTACAATCAGTCCCGGTACAATCAGCATTCAGTGGGGGACCTCATCTCTTCCGGCGTTCCCCGCCCCAATCACACACAGAGAACACTTTAGGGATCACATGGATGAGTTGGGCTTCTTCAGATGATTTCCTCCTGGCTTGGGGTGAAGTAAAGTTTGAGTCCCACGGCACCTTTAAGACCAATCAAGTTTTATTCAAGGTATAAGCTTCCTTGTGCACGTCGCGCTGTACCCAACGAAGTGTGCGTGCACACAAAAGCTTATACCTTGAGTGAGACTTTCCTGGTCTGCTGATACCAACCCACACAGCTACTCACCTGGATCTGGGACAAAATTAATGTGTGTAGCAGGCATACTGCTGAACTGAGCACGTACAGATTATTTTGGGGTAGTCAAACTGTGGCCCTCCACATGTCCATGGACTACAATTTCCATGAGCCCCTGCCAAGCAGAATTGTAGTCCATGGACATCTGGAGGGCCGCAGAGAGAGAGCTACATCATTCTGTGGTTCAGGACGGGTCTAAACTCAAATTGCCTGGGAGCCGAACAGGAAAAATGGTTGAGGCCAAGGCTGACAATATAGACCTATGCCCCCCCCCCCTGGGATTTGGGATTAGGACCTGAAGTAAACACCATCAGGACCTCCTCTCCACCCGCCAGTAGTGGGAGGGGGGGAAGTTGAGTTGCCGATCTTGTCATGTTGGTAATGCTGGGAATATTATTGTTTTAATGGGGTTTTAACGGGGATTTTAGGATGTTGTAACCCGCCATGAGCCGCAAGGGAGTGGCAGGGAATAAATATAATAATAATAATAATAATGCCCCGCTGGATCAGATCAAGGGCTGTAGGAACAGATGAAACTGCTTGGCACCGAATCCGAATAACAGCTCCCTCTAGAAAGGCTGTATGAGTCTAGCATTGGCCAATCCACATCGGTATCCTCTCCAGGGTATCAAGCCACACCTGCTACTTGACAGCCCGAGCGCTTTTCCGATTTGCAACGAAAGCCGGCCAGAATGCTTGGCAAAAAACCAACAGTCTTCCTTTGCTGTTTCCCCTCCCCAACACCTGGTATACTGCTAGTGTACATGGAGGTTCCTTCTTAGCTATCATGGTGAGCAGATTTATCTGTGCCTATCAAGTCCCTTTTTAAAAACCCATCCCAAACATACCATGAGCCCCAGTCAGCAGGACTATTTCTGACACTTTAGAACAGGGATGGAAAAGCTGTGGCTTTCCAAGGGACTATGGACTACAAGTATCATCAGCCTCTGCCAGCATAGCTATTCCTGGCTGCAGAAGAAGAGATGTTGGATCAGGCCGAAGGCTCATCAAGTCCAGCATTTTGTGTCCACAAGAAGTCCCTAGAATAGGGTTGCCAGCCTACAGGTAGTGCCTGGAGATCTCCCACTATTACAATGGACCTGCAGCTGACCAAATTCCAGTCCCTGGGGGGAAACAGCTGCTTTTGGGTCTGAACCCACTGAGGTCCCTGTCCTCCCCACTCTTCCTAGCCTCCACCCCCAAAATCCCCAGGCTTCCCAATCCAAAACTGGCAAGTAGCAACCCTGTTAGAGGCGAGGGACACATCTGAACCCAGATCTCTACAATAATTTGGTCACCACGCATGCACATTATGCCAAGCTTCAACCAGACAGACCATGCAACAAACAACGAAACGCTCCATCTCAAATACTCATGACCTGGGTCCACAATACAGCCAGCGGTTCCCCACCTAGCCAAGTCTGTTTAATAGCTACGGTTGTCTTCAGGAACTGTGGATCATATTGCATAATCCTTCCCAAAACCAGTCTAATTCGGGGGGACGGCATGGCGGGAGATTCTTCCACTTTTCCCACATTTTGCAAATATAATTCTTATCCTAACTAACCTACAAAGAGAAAAAAGAAAAAGAAAAAAAGAAGAAGCAGCCCTCTACAGATCTCCAGCAGAGCCCTCGCGCCAGAAATCTAGGGCGATGCCACGAGGCGATTTTGCAAACCAACCCCTCTTCTCCACCATCCCCAAATCCCATCGCCTTAGCCCATCTCCCCCCTCCGCCCCTGTGGCTGCCATCAATGCACGCCTGCAGTCCTGGCGCCGGGTTGCCGCCCACCTGCCGGGGCTCAGGGACCGGCGGGAGTTGGCAAGCCAGAAGGCGACCCCAGCCCCGGGTCCCCGGGCTGCCCACGAGCGGAGGGGAGAAGAGGGGAAGGGAGCGGCGCGCGGCACAAAAGGCAGCAGGCCCCGGCTTCGCAGGCCGACCCAGCCCTTTGCGGAAAGGCGAGGCGCGGCACAAGTGGGGGACGGGCGCCACCCGATGGCCGTTCCGCAGAAGACACGGGCCGGGAGCAGCCGCCAAAATAAAAGTCTCCCCTCCCGTCACTCAGCCCCATGGCAGCCATGGAGGGGGGGAGGTCTCCACGTTGGCAGCAGCGATAGAACCTGCGACACGACTGCGGGGCCATTGCAACACGCGAGTCTGGCAGCCTGGGGAAGGGGAAGGGGCTGCTAGAATGGCAGGAGGCGTGGAGAAAGGGTGAGGGTCATGCACTCTCTGTCTTGCTCTCTGGCTCTCTCCTCTCCACTGAACTGGGTCGGAAACAGGCCAAGCCAGCGTTCCTTTACCCGATGCATAAGGGACGGGCCTTGCAGACCCAAGATGCGGTGCTGGCCACAGGCACGGATGGCACGCGAAGAAGAGCATGGCAAATCCCAGGAGGCAAACAAAGCTTGAGTCCAATGGCCCTGTTAAGACCAGTAAAATATCAGCCATGGCCTTGGGACTCAACATTTGTCCCGCTTCTTCAGGCAGACCTGGCTACCTACTTGAATCCAGGGGGAGAAGTCTATTAGGAGCGTTGACACCTAATAGCTGAATGAACCTCCATGTTCCAAGAGAGTATACCTCCAAATAGGAGTTGCAGGGGGAAATAGATAGTAAAGTGGGGCACCAGCCTTTCCCTAATAGGTTGCCGCTTGCCAGTTTTGGATTGGGAAATACCTCCAAAGCAGCTGTTTTCTCCTGGGGAATGTATCGTGAATAGCTGCAGGTCAATTGTAATAGTGGGAGATCTCCAGGCGCTCCCTGGAGCCTGGCAACCCTATTCTAGGTACTTCTGGTGGAAAGAATGCTGGACTACAGGAAACTTCAGCCTGATCCAACATGGCTTCTTTTGTGGCCAGGAATAATTTGCCAAGGATGTGATAAGCCTGAGAGTCTTGTCTGATTCTTGTTTGGTTTTATTGGTTCTGCTGAATGTTACACCCAGAACCCAGGTGCATCGGATGTGTCCCGACCAGCAAGGTTGTCGAAATACTGTCTCTGTACACGGCAGCGCACAGATTTACTACCTCTATATGTCGCAGTTCCATTTGGGTACGACGGCTAATGGCCACCATCATTGTTCTCTGCCTTCACACTTAAGAAAAACCCACATCTAAATCAAGGGGCCTGTATCACACCCAGTGGCTGGGAGTTGAATATACTGATCGCAGGTTGTCTAATGAAGCATAGCCTATTGGCTAATGCTATTTGCTTCATGGGATGCCCCAGTGTCTGGGCCCACTGATGGCCAAGGTGGGAGTTCCAGCCACAAGGAGCGAAGGAGAAAACACGCATTTCCCCACCCTGAATTCCATAAATCTCTGTCGTGCCTTCTTCTCCCTAAACTTGTTTTTAAAAGGGCATTTCTCATTGGGACGTTTCAGAGGAAGGGAGGAATAGAACGCCCTCTTCATTTTACTCACAAATCAGGGTAAATATGGTGGTGCTTATGGCCAGGAACTGTGTTACTGTCTTTATGTCGATCAAAGCCTTTATGTTAAACAAAGTTTGAGTCCAGGGGCACCTGTAAAAAGGTAAAGGTATCCCCTGTGCAAGCACCGGGTCATGTCTGACCCTTGGGGTGACGCCCTCTAGCGTTTTCATGGCAGACTCAATACGGGGTGGTTTGCCAGTGCCTTCCCCAGTCATTACCGTTTACCCCCCAGCAATCTGGGTACTCATTTTACCGACCTCGGAAGGATGGAAGGCTGAGTCAACCTTGAGCCGGCTGCTGGGATTGAACTCCCAGCGTCATGGGCAGACAGCTTCAGACAGCATGTTGCTGCCTTACCACTCTGCGCCACAAGAGGCTCTAGGGGCACCTGTAAGATCAACAATTGTTTTTTTCAAGCTGTGCACACAAAAGGTTATACCTTGGAAGACAGAAAGCAAAAGGGAAATGTGGTCCATTGACAGGCAAAACCAGAGATCCCTTTCAGGCAATGTGCTTGGGGGAGAGTCAATCAAAGCCAGATTGGGAAGCATTATCTACTGGTGGAAGGATGTGGAATAACTCATGATTGTAAGGACCAACCAAGATATCTAGTCTTGCATGGAATCAGAGTTTCAGATACTGACGTCTTTGCCTTAAGGCAGAGGTTGGCAAAACGGTGCTCTGGAGAACGCCACAGTTCCTTGGGAGTCCTTTGCCTTGCTCACGACGGTTCATCTTCCCCTGCAGTTTGTAGGTTGCAAAAAAGTTGCGGGAACACTGTAGGTTGAAAAGGGAAGGCCCAGAAGACATAGCCAGTACTACCCGTGAGCTGCTTGTACCCCCTGCAGCCAATGAGTCAATGCAGGAAGGTTTCCCTGCAGGTGGACACCCCATGGCTAGGAATACACACATACACACGTATGCCAGCAAGACATAAAGCCCCACGTTTACCAAGCAAACGGGCTGTCCTTGGGATGCAGGGAGGGTAAATTGTGGGTTTGATGTTCCCGTTACACAACTGCTGCCCTGAACATCCTTACAGGGCAATGTCTGTGCTCAGTCCTCGAAACTTCACTGGGCCTCCTGTTTTTTTTTTCCCTTTTCTTTACCAAGCAGTCCTGCAGAGTCAGTGTTTGCTGCAAGCCTAGGGAGTCACCCATGTCTGTAGAGACTTATGCCTCGCCTGCTGGGTGGCCGCTATACCCCTTTATGATTCCAGAAAGAGAAGGGATTAGAGCACATGGTTCCAGATTCGAAGAGAGGGATCTGTTTAGTCCATGCAACATTGTCCCACTGGATTGTCCTTTGTTTCTTGTCCAGCGAAGGCACGTTATACCTCTTATACCCAAATGGAGAAACCATTCAAAAGACCTGATCTGCCAATTTTTGTTGAGCGACAAGGATGCCCATGTCGCCTTTATTACGGCTGAATTTTTGTCTTCAGTTTTTAAACTCAGACTGATTGATGTATCCTGGCTATCTCTGTTCATTTTGCTAATCTGCTTTATGCCAATAAAGGTTTTGTGTGTGTGTGTATTTAGTCAAAGGAGGCAAGGCCCCTGATCTGGAGAGCCCAGGTAAGCCCGACCCCATCAGATCTCAGAAGCTAAGCAGGGCTGACTCTGGTTAGTATTTGGATGGGAGCCCTCCAAGGATTTGGATGGAGTTCCTCCAAAGAACACGAGGTGTCATGATGCACGTGACACAGAGGAAGGCAAAGGCAGACCACTTTCAAACATCCCTTGCCTGGCCGTCTCCTGGCTACACTACACACACGCCATGCGATAGATAAATCATAATGCCCAGAAGGCAGCCAAGCTGTGGTTCCCACATAACATGTAATGTGAACCCAGAGAGACAAAATGTGCCATGGTTGGAAGGTCACTGAATGCCTGAATCAATGGGAGAGAAATGTCTGGAACTGTGCCCACTCCAGCCTCCTTGAACTGCTCCCTCCAGAATAAGGAACCCACTTCTGCCACCACTGGAACTGGCTCTGGATTAGACAAAGAGCTCGTTTTTTTTATACCCCACTTTTCACTAGCTGAAGGCGTACCAAAGCGACATACAAACTTTCCCTTCCTCTGCCCACAACAAACACCTTGTGGGGTGGGTAGGGCTGAGGGAGCTCTGAGAGAACTGTGACCCCCAAAGTCAGCTGTCCTGCAGTCTAAAGGCTACCAACTGCATCAGCAATCATTACAGTTGCCAGCTTCTAGGTGGTGGCTGGAGATAGTTACCTGGAGAAAATGTCCTCTTTGGAAGGTGGGCCCTATGGCATCATATCGCCACTGAAGTCCCTTTCCTCCCTTCTCTGACGCCACCCCCAAAATCTCCAGGTATTTCCTATCCTGGAGCTGGCAACCCGAGCATCCATCAGCATAGATGTGCAGCTGCTTAAATGGTTGGCCCCAGACAGGAAAGCAAGGAGCAACTGAACAAGCCAGCCTGGAAGTAAACAGTCTCCAAACTGGTTGGTTCTTATATGCCGCTTTTCCCTCCCCAAAGGAGTCTCAAAGTGGCTTACAATCGCCTTCCTCTCCCTCTCCCCACAACAAACACCTAGTGAGGGAGGTGAGGCTGAGAGAGCCCTGATACTACTGCTCAATGAGAACAGCTTTATCAGTGCTGTGATGAGCCCAAGGTCACCCAGCTGGCTGCATGTGGGGGAAGCAGGGAATCAAACCTGGCTCACCAGATTAGAGGTTCGTGCCCCTAACCACTACACCAAGAGATGCATAGTCTGCACAATTTGGAAGAGCATGACAGGACCCCTCCAACTCTGTGGTGGGCAGGGAAGGGCAGGGCAAGGCACCTACTGCTTTCCAAGATTTTGGTTACAGGCACAGATCTCAACCTTTCCTTATGATCAGAGGCAGCCTTGAAAGAAACGCCAACTCCGGGTGGTGGCTGGAGATCTCCTGCTATTATAGCTGATCTCCGCGTGACAGAGAACAGTTCTCCTGGAGAAGATGGCCACTCTGGAAGGACTCTACGGTATTGTAGCCCATTGAGGTCCCTCCCCAAACCCCACCCTTCTCAGGCTCTACCCCCAAAAATCTCCACATATTTCCCAACTTGGAGCTGGCAACCTTACTTACGAGTTTAACAGTTGCCTCATGAAGGTTTCTGCCACAGGCAGAGATCACATTGTGAAATGCAGAACCAACTCACGCACAATTCTTTTTAATATGGCATCAGATATTTCACTAGGAACGTTTGTGCACAAACTGGATTTTTAATTTTTGTTCCTGTTGCAAAAGCCTCAAATGCAAATCTATCTAAGTGGATTGGATTATTCGCATTCCCAATCTTTCCTATCGAAATATAATCGGCCCCGTCTATTTATAGGTTGCCTTTCAACAGAAAGACTGCTCCTGGTCAAGATCAAGGCACAGAGAGCTTCTTTGGTGGGTCACCTCAAAATACACCGGGAGTTAAGTTGCCTGTGAAAATGGAAATTGGAAGAGCTGCGATGTCTCAGCAGGAACAAACTGAACCACACGTGGCCTCTCTCTCAAAGTCAAATGGCCAACAATGCAATCTTAGCCATGCTTTTTGAAGATATTCCATAGAATCGCTGCCTGGAAACCAGATGTCCATGGGCTACAATTCCCATGAGGCCCTACTGCCAGGGGCTCGTGGGATTTATAGTCTATGAACACCTGGAGAGCCACAGTTTGGCCACTCCTGCACTACCCTATTGCTACCGATTGATTGAGTGACAAGAAACCATTTTAGTGAGATAAAATTAATGTGACCGTCACTCTAGAAGGCTCTGGAGGGGTCAGATTTAAGCAGAGAAGTAAAGAGAACAAGGGAGGAAAAAAAATTCCCAAACATTCCAATTTTCTCAGAATAATTTATTAAATACATTAAAATTTGTGTTTTGAAATTTCAACATTAAAACAAGTTGATCAGAAAAAGACACACAGACCAAAAATAAAGAAAAGAGAGAATCAGTCATCTTTATAAATGGTGCAGAAAAAGTTTCGGAATCGGTGTCCAGGTTGGCAAAGTGGAAGAGATCCAAAAGACGAAAGAAGGCTTGCATTCTCAGGCTCAAACTGCACCCTAATGGGGCCCCACAAGGAGAAATCCCAGGGTCGCCTTTCCCTTCGAAAGCTGTCCCATTGAGGCAGTCAGCAAAACTGAATACGTGTGAGGAGGACAAAGCGTTAACCCACTTGTCCAGCGCCATGGCTCCAATCCAGTTTTACCCCCACACGTATGCCCCAGCTGTTCGCTGAAGGCCGAACGCCATGCCTGGAGTTCCAATTACAAAATCAGGCTGACAGCATCGCTCAGAGAACTTCTAACGGGAGCCAGTAGTGCTTGGGCTCACCAGCCAAGATTAGAAGCAAGCCTTGAAATCAACTTGCGGCCCCAGGAACACGGCAGCTCACTTTGGAAGGCGTTCTGAGAAGCGGCCAGGGCAGCAGGCCCTTGGAAAAGGAACAGTCTCTGCCCATTTCAACCAGAAATCCCCAGGGATGGAAACGGCAGGAGCGTCCGGCACAGAGGGGACCCTGCACGCAACATGGAGGGCATCGGGAGCACGGGCATCTCGGTGCAAGAAAAAAACAACAATGCCTGATTTACAAAAGGATGCTTTCCCCTCTATTCTAAAAGGAAGTCTCTCTTCCCACTCATTGTCCCTGTTTATTCCTCAGGGAGAGAAGTCAGAGGTAGTATTAGGACAGGACCTTGATTGTCAGCAGTTCCCAACCTGTTCGAAGCTGCAGTGATCTCAGTGGGAGAGGCAGTAAAGCGCACCTGCTCCGGGCACTTAGAAGGGATGCCCTGGTAGGGTGCCTGCAGGTGACCACCTGGGCCACCCACCACGAGCAGCCTTGGGCATGGAGAAAGAGGCCACGCCATCTGAACCGTCTGCCTGCCCCGAGGGGAAAATACACCTCCACACACACAAACCTCTTGGATCTTTCAGAGAAGGAGCGCTCTGCTGCGAACTCTGTAGCAGGCCATTGTGCAGCTTAAAGACCATTCAGACAACGCCCTTGTCGATTCAATATTTTTCACCTCCCTGCAGGAGAAATCCCACACTCGGCCCGTGCCGTGGGGAACTGAGCCCGCAGTACCCTTGCTCAACTGCTGCTGCTGCTGTTTCTGATAGAACGACCTGCCATTGCAGGGCAAACGCGGCTGTTTTGAGGGGCATACCGAGGAAAGGGGAGATTGACAAAAGAATTCTGTGTCCACTTTTAAAAGTTTTTTTTTTAATTCAGATTGACACAAAAAATTCCGTGTCCGCTTTTTAAAGGGTTTTTTAAAAAAAATTCAGGTCCTGCCATATGCATTCCCAGTTTGCACACAACAGATCAGGAGTGGCACTCAAAAATGTACACCCACCCACACACACACACACGTATACATCCACATACAATCCACACGGCATTCGTACAAGACAACTTGGTAGCGTTTCAGGTAAGGCATCACAGGTGCTCAGAGAGTAAAGCAGCAAGGAAGATGGTGAACTGTACAGAGCGAAGGCAGAGGCAACAGCTGCCTGGAGGCTTGGCAGGGAGCACCCTGCCGGGCACGGCTTGCGTGTCACCCTCTCCCCCCACAGTAGCATACCGGACGGGTACTAAGCCAGAGTCTAATTGCCGTTGCTCAGACTGGAGTTAGCACTACTGCAGCTTTGTTCGTAGGATGGGGGAGCCTCTGTGGGGGGAAAGAGAAAGAGAAATGTGAGAGAGAGAAAGGAAGAGCCAAGAGAGCTAGTTTCTCCCTCCTCTACCACCAACCCAGGGGTGGCCAAACTACAGCTCTCCAAAGGTCCATGGACTATTATTTCCATGAGCCCCTGCTGGATGGCAGGGGCTCATGGGAATCGTCGTCCATGGACCTCTGGAGAGCCTCATCTTGGCCACCCCTGGTTTTATACACTACGTTCTAATCTAGGAGGTTTCGGCTGCGATTAGCTCCCTCTCACAGCAGCCCCTCAACCATATTGCCCCTGACACAAAGTGACCAAAGGTATGAAGTTGCCTTAAATACCTCAGACCGCCTGTACAGCCAGGTCATTGTCATGCCCTTTGATTAGCGGTGGCTCCCCGGGGTCTTTTCCAGACCTGGCACCAGACACTGAGCCTGGGCTGCATTGCACCCTCTCCTTCCACGCCCAGTCCCCAGGTCCCTGGAGATGCACAGGGCCAGATCCGTGGCACGCTGCGAACACGTGGCGCATCCTAATAACCGAGCCAGACGGTTGCCCTCCTGACCCCATCCTGGCTGGCTAGCAGCGGCTCTCCCTGGCTCTCGAGCCTTTTCCCAAACCTGCTAATTTGTTATGCGGACACGCCAAAGATTGGGTCTGGAGCCTTCTTCATACAAGGGAGACGTCCTGCATCCTTGTCTTCTGAGGGCACACTCACAAACACTGGCAAAAGAATGCGGGGTAGCGGTGGGGGTGGAATTAGAGGAATTCTGTTGGCAGCTGTGTTGCGGGCAAGATTGGGGACAGCGATAGAAACATCTGGAAGCTTCAGGGGCACCTAAAGAGACGGAGGGGGGTGAGCTCCATTTGCCAAGGTGCAAGCCCGAGAAAGCTTTCCCCTGAGATCGGGGACCCTCCCCTCCCTACTTACCGTACGGGTACCCCCAGGTGCTGTACTCCGGAGGCAAGATGAGGGTGCTGGCTGTGGGGACCGGGACAACGGTCCCTTCGGCAAAATAAGGGACGGTCGCCCCCGTTGACAAGCAAAGCATGGGATGGTTGGGGGAGCCCGTCTGCTCAGAGGCCTGTCTTCCTTCCTGGAAGCTTAAACCCGGGGCGTAGCTGAAGGGCTGCTGTTGAGAATGGCTCTTGGTGGGGATCGAGACACTGTCCATGGAGTGGAAGCCGCTGGCCGCCTCTTCGTCTTCTGGGGGGGCGCTCGGAACCACCGGCGAGGCGACGTGGGGGGCCGACTGGGACGGGCTTAAGGGGATTCTGTTCACGGGAATGTTGCCGATGTAAATGGGGAGGGTGACAGAAACCTCCGGAGACTTCAGGGAAACCTAAAGAAACGGAGGAGTGAGGGGAGGAGACGGAGAAAAGATAAATCAGGGTTTGTTTATCTCTGACAGATAAACACTGGGTCGCTGCTTCATCCGGAATGGTGCAGAGAGCTCTGAATGCCGTGACCGGCTTCGAACGCTGCACCTGCTTGGCTTAGGGTGGATGAGGCTTGACGAGGCAGCACAGGATGCTGCCTGCATGGTCCATGAGAGCTCCCTTGCTGGGGCTCCTGCCAGAAGGGCTTGGACAAGCGGACCTTGATGGCCTTGGAGCACCCATGAATCCTTTGGGAAGCCTTGGGTGGAGCCGCCACAGGCCTGAGGTCGAGCAGCTAAACCGGACAACTCTAGGCAAGGCAGAGGCCTAACCTGGATGTAGTAATCGATGTGAATGAGACTACAGCCTTGGAGAATGGACTGTGGCAGGGCTGGGACGAGGATCTGCTCCTTCCACTCGGCATGTTTCCAGGCCTTTACGGCTGAGCCTTCCACCTCTGCAATGGTCCTCAGGTCATAGATCCACCGCTTGGATTTATAGGCAACTTTCTACAAAGGGGGGGGGGGGAGAAAGAGAACAAAACATGTAATAACTTCATGCTGGTCACATAATTCACCCGTTCCTGGTCCTATAGCCACCCCTGAAGCGATAAGGCTGTGAAGCACACAGTCGACAGGTGATTTTGGTAACACAAGTTGGACAGAAACTGGTAAGGGGAGAAACCCTCACCAAAACTACTCCCCCCCCCCACACACACACATTGCCTGGAATGTATTCCCGACCTCTTTGCTGAATGTGAACTAGCCACTAAAAACCAGTTTTGTCTGACAATCAGGAATGTGGAACAGAACAGGAATTACACAAAAAAGAACAACTTCTTTTGCATCAACCAGCCTCCATTTCAGAAAAGAAACAGTAGGAGCCCTTCCACTTCTTCTCCTCTGTGAATTTTGCCTTAGAGGGGCGAAGAGTTGGTGTTTATAACCTGCTTTTCACTACCCGAAGCAGTCTCAAAGCGGCTAACAATCTCCTTCTCTTCCTCTCTCCACAACGGACACCCTGTGAGGAAAGTGGGGCTGACAGAGCTCTGCAAGGACGGCTCTGCGAGAACAGTGCTGAAAGAGCTGTGACTAGCCCAGGGTCACCCAGATGGCTGCATGTGGAGGGGGAGTGGGGAATCCGGTTCTCCAGGTTAGAAGCTCTTAACCACTACCTCATGCTGGCTACTAGGGCTCATTAGGAACAGTAACCAGATGGAACCTCCATATTCAGGGCCAGGATTAGAGAACCAAATCCTGAGAAAACAAGGCAGGGCTGGACACCCCCCTCTGTGAGAGAATTTCCAGATACAGCTGGCTGCTGTTGGGAAGAGACTACAGAACCGGAAGGGACAATCAGCCCAGAAAAGTATTTCTCAACCACCAGCTCCCGCTCAGTAGCTTAAGGCAGGGGTAGTCAACCTGTGGTCCTCCAGATGTCCATGGATTACAATTCCCATGAGCCCCTGCCAGCAAACGCTGGCAGGGGCTCATGGGAATTGTAGTCCATGGACATCTGGAGGACCACAGGTTGACTACCCCTGGCCTAAGGGATAACATGGGACTTACCTGTGGGAAAGGCAGTGGGCAAGTTAGGGAAGCCACACAGATGAAGCTCTGGAATAGTTCCAGGTCGCAATAGAGAGCAAGATGCGGTTGGCTACATGGAGCTGGTGCACAAACTGAGCTAAACTTGTAAGCGATGAATAAAGACGTTCTGGATGCAAACGTCATGCAGGCAAAAGGTCCCAGGTCCAGCCCCTCCTACCTGGATCAGGCTGGCCACAACGATGCCAGTGTCGCGGCCGGATTTATTCTCGACCTCCGTCCGCAGGTGGATGATCTGCCCTACCACGTAGCCCTTGAGGTCTGCCGTTGCCGTGACAATCACGTTGCCGCTTTTCACCAGCTTGTAGCTGAACTTCTTGGTGACCGACGCGAGGTTCGGCTGCTGCAGAGGAGGCACACAGAACAAGAGCAGTCAGAGATCCAAGAGGCAAGTGTGTGGTCTGCCAGGAGGTTAGCCCCAAGATTTCGGGTCTCTGAACCCCCTCGGCTCCTTCTAGCACAATGGATGCAAAGATGCGCTGCACCAGCCAGAGCAAGCAGGGCAGGAATGGCATCTGCATGCACCCATCGCGTATGCTGCCCAACCTCCTTCACTTTTCCCCCCCACCATGTCTGCATAAAAGGCATAGCAATTTTCAGCACACCCACACAGCCTGCAAACCCCATTTCCCTCCCCTCTTCCTTTCTCTGCCGAAGCCTGCAGAGAGGTTACAGTGCAGCTCAGTTGGGAAAGGGGAAAATAAACCTTCTAAAAGGGGGGAAGAGATGTCAAGCTTAGCTCTGCCCTCCCCAGTGGCGCTGGGTGGACGCTCCGCCCGCAGCCTCCCTGCCGTCTCCCCTCTGAGCTGGATTAAAGCGGATTTGTTCTTAATCTGGCTCAAAAGGGGGGAAAGAACACAGGAGGCAAATTGGGCACAATGTCGTCTAGATGCTTCCAAGTACTGCGGGGAGGAGGAGATTCCCCATGGCGTGGGAAGGGAAAATCCCTGACTGGAGCAGCCTTTATTTACCTTCACTTACTAGAGGTTTCCTAGAGCTCTTTGTTGCTGGTAAAAACCAGATATCTGTACACCGCCCGTGGCGCCGCGGGCGCCACGGACTAAATAAAACAGTAAGGGGTTCTGGGGCGGGATGTGTCCGGGATGAGGAAGGGTCCGGATTGGACCCTTCCTCATGACAGACAACCGGAGGGACCAAACGGCAGGCGCGAAGCGCCTGCCGATTGGTCCCTCCGATTCCCAGCCCCAGCAACTGCGAGCCGCGCTCAGCGCGGCTCGCAGTTGCTCCCGGCCTGACGTGGTGAGAGGCGCGAAGCGTCTCTCACCGCGTCAGGCCGGCCCCAAGGAAGCCCCCGCCGCAAACACAACACAAGACTCCAGCCGCCGAGAAGCTGCAGAAAAAAAAGAAACACCCCCGGAGGAGCCTTTCGCCGCTAGCGCGACGAGAGGCAGCAGAAAAAAAAACCCCTGTAGGAGCTCCAAGCCGCCGCGCCGACGAGAGGCAGCAGAAAAAAATTAACCCTGTAGGAGCCTTTCGCAGCTCCACGCAGCAGAAAACAAAACCCTGAAGGAGCCTTTCCCAGCTCCAAGCAGCAGAAAAAAAAACCCCTGTAGGAGCTCCAAGCCGGCACGCCCACGAGAGGCAGCAGAAAAAAAAAACCCTGCAGGAGCCTTTCACAGCTCCAAGCAGCAGAAAAAAAAACCCTGTAGGAGCCTTTCGCAGATCCAAGCAGCAGAAAACAAAACCCTGAAGGAGCCTTTCCCAGCTCCAAGCAGCAGGAAAAAAAACCCCTGTAGGAGCTCCAAGCCGGCACGCCCACGAGAGCTAGCAGAAAAAAAAAACCCTGCAGGAGCCTTTCACAGCTCCAAGCAGCAGAAAAAAAAACCCTGTAGGAGCCTTTCGCAGATCCAAGCAGCAGAAAACAAAACCCTGTAGGAGCCTTTCCCAGCTCCAAGCAGCAGAAAAAAAAAAACCCTGTAGGAGCCTTTCACAGCTCCACGCAGCAGGAAAAAAAAGCACCTCCTGGTGTCCCCTGGGTCCTAGCGCCCATTGCATTCCTGGTTGCAATGGGCTTTCTTGCTAGTGCATTTATATTAGGGCAGAAATACACATTATTATAATACTACTAATATTCATTTCCTGCCCCATCTCAAGTGACTCAGGGCAGATTCCATCAATCAACCCACAACCACCCATGGAGGCATAGATCGTGAGTGTAGCGCGGCTGGCATTCGTCCATCTTCGCCAGCCCAAACTACTAGTGCTCTATCTGGCTCCAGATCACCTTGCCACGGTGAGCCAAGTGAAGGTCACCTCTAGACTGAACTTTTGTGACTTGCCCTATGCCGGCCTTCCCTTATCCCTGGCCCGGAAACTGCAGCTGGTACTAGGGTTGGGCACTTTGGTCACCGAAGTGGCCGTTCCAGCCTGAAGCCCGAGGTGGCTGAGCCAAGCCGAAGCACACGTCCCTAATAGCAACTCTGGAATTCTAGACGGGGGAGAGGGTTTCCCATTCAAATCCTGACTCTGCTTAGCTTCTAAGAGCTGACGAGATCTGACTAGCATGAGCTAGCCAGGCCAGAGTCCTGTACTGTTACTCAGATCAAAACTGCTTCCTCCCCCCCTGCTGCAGAATTGTTTTTTGCTCTGTGAAGGAGGGGGGGACATAGGCAGGAAGAAGTTGTAAGCAAAGCTTTCCCCCACCTCTGCCAGTCCTTACCTCAATTTCAGGGATATCATTCAGATTCAGCGGGCAAAGGATGTAGAAAATCTTGTTGCACTTGTGGTCCTTGGAGAACCTCGGGGTCTCGATCACAGCTTTGACCTGGTGTATGACCTTCCCAAAGGGCCCTTCGAAGGACGTGGGAGCTGAGGCTGGTTTCAAAGGAAAGAAAGCGGAGATGTGAAGAAAGCCAAGAAACAAAGCACAAAAGTACCAGAAGAGTTCTGTAGATGTCCTCAGTACTAGAAGAGTTCTGTGCTGGAATTTCACCTCTCAGGATCAACAAGAAATTCATTTGCGGGATCTGTGCTATTTATTTGTATTTGATTAATTTTTTAAAATCCAGTTATTTCGCCAAATAGCTCAGAGTAGCATGTGTGGTTCTCTCCCACACAACAACACTGTGAGGGAGGTTAAAAGGCAACAGCCTGAGGACAACCACTAAACATGGGGTGAATGGGGATTTGAACCTAGGCCTGCCTAACTTCAGCCCAGCCCTTTAACAGGTACACCACAATAGCTCTCACTCCGCCTTCTGCCCTTTATCCAAGAAGTCCCAGGCAGGATCCTTGAGCATTATCCTACCATGAGGAACGTAAGTTGGAAAGAATGCCCAATTAGTGCTGCTGTTAATGGACCTGTTAGGAGTGTCCTGCATAGTGTAGGGCAGGGCTAGTCAAACTGCGGCCCTCCAGATGTCCATGGACTACAATTCCCAGGAGCCCCTGCCAGCATTCGCTGGCAGGGGCTCCTGGGAATTGTAGACCATGGACATCTGGAGGGCCGCAGTTTGACTAGCCCTGGTGTAGGGGGTTGGACTAGATGACCCATGAGGTCCCTTCAAATTCTATGATTCTTTGATTTTTTTATTGCAACATCACTGGCTTAAAAATCCAAATTGTATCAGCTTGAGAGGGTTTTTTTGGGGGGGGGCACAGACTATATAACAGTGTTTGAAATACTTTTAAAAATGTGATTGGACTGCAAGAATATGCATTTGTCACCCTTGTATACCCAGCTGGGAGGGAGCGGGCCTTAGATCAGTGGGGCGTTGGACATCACGGTCCCATTACCAGCCTCATCTGGGAAGCAGAAGAAACTCCTCCATACCTGGCAGCAGAAACCGGAAGGGGAAGGTGTGTTCGCCGGCAGTCAGGAACCCTGTGAAAGGAGAGACATGAATGGAGGTGAACTGGGCAGATTGCCAAGCTGGAGCACTCTGCTCATTTCAGGCAGACAAAAGGAAACGACTGGGCTGGATTCTGCCCCTCCACAGGCACAGTCTTCGCAGCAACGGGAACCGTCACGAACGCATGCTCCCTGGGATAGGAAACAAACGTGTACCCAGAAGTGCATACACTACAAGTTGAGCCAAAGCGTTCCAGCCGACACTTTGAAACACTAAGGTGGATGTTCTGTACATCGGAAGGAAGGCTTGTGTGTTTAAACAGTGTAGGCTAGGCTTGTGCAGTTCGGCCGCCGTTCGGCCGAAGTGCACAAGCCTAGCGCAGGCCATGTAGAGTAACAGTGCTGGATGCACATGGAAGGCGAGCATAAATATACCCAGAGACACTAATATAGTGTTTCTCAACCAGGGGTTCATGATCCTGGGGTTTCGTAATGGCCCTGGAAGGGTTTCCCAAATTGGTGGGAGTTAGTTAATATTTATATATTTTTTAAATATGTTAATCATTTATCCGGCGATAGGACCATACATGGTGATACAACCATACATATCCCCTCCCTCCCAAATGGCCAATGATGAGCCTGGAGGGGGTGGGAAGGGGAGGGGCCCCAGGTGGGCGTGTACCCAGCTATGCTTCCCAACTATATTCTGCAGAATCACGCCACATCTGGAGTTTCTTGAAGCCTGAAGTCTATTTCAGGGGGTTCTCCATGGTAAAAGAGAAAGGCTGGACGACTGTAATATTACGTGCCAGCAGGGCCCATTCTAGGTTTTGGTCAGATCAAATGCATGGGGCCCAAGACCTCTCAGTGGCATGCAACCACAGTAGGATTAGGGGGGTTTCTAGAGTACTTTGCACAAGCATCAAGCAAGGCCTGTGGGAAGAGAGGGGGCCCAGAATCTTCCAGAATGTGCCATAAAGTTGCCAACCTCCAGACTGGAGATCTCCAAGCGATGGAGATGAGTTCCCCTGGAGAAAATGGATCCTAGGGCATTTAACCTCCATGGAAGCCCCTTCCTTCCCTGAATCCCATTCTCTTCAAGCTCCACCCCAGAGCTGGCGACCTTAATGTCCTGGTGTTCCTTGGCAGCATATAACACTGATGTAGGAAAGGTTTCTTCAAGAAGGAAGGTGAGGAGCCCCACTTTGATTCAGGGCCAATGTTTCCTGCCAGGCCACCAGATGGTCTCTCCACAGTAAGGAGGAAGCAACAATGGCTCAATAGCCTAGCACACGTTTTGCAGAAGGCCACTCTGCCCCCCCCCCAGTTCAGTCCACATGACCGCAAGAAGCAGGAAAGGCCTTTCTCCACCTGAGAGCCCAAAGATTCACTGCCAGTCAAAGCAGACCACACTAGGCAAGGGGGAATAATGGGAAGGCAGCCTTCATGTGCCTTCAGGGGGGAGGAATTGCAATATGCTAAATCAGCACCTTTGCTATGGAATGGTGAGACTTGCAGGAGGCCAATCAAGGAATCCTGCTTCCGCTAAAGCCACAAAGAGAAGCCCAAGCGAGCCCACGGAGAGAAGAACGAAGAACAGGGCTGATAGAGAGGCTGTGCAAAGTCTCAAATCCAAAGTCTCTTTCTTCGTTCGTGAAAGAGACTTTGGATTTCGGTTCTTTTCTCCACAAAAGCCACGGCAGTCAACGAAATGCAAAGTGGATGCTCAAACAAAAGAAAGTGCTCTGCACAGACGCCACACGCTTGGGCACTCAGGCCTCACTAAACGTTGACGCAGGTATGTTGAAACCCTCCACACGCACGTCCAATTCCCAGTCTAAAGAAAGAGGCATCCCTGTTCAATAAAGGTATCCCCTGTGCAAGCATCGAGTCATGTCTGACCCTTGGGGTGACGCCCTCTAGCGTTTTCATGGCAGACTCAATACGGGGTGGTTTGCCAGTGCCTACCCCAGTCATTACCGTTTACCCCCCAGCAAGCTGGGTACTCATTTTACCGACCTCAGAAGGATGGAAGGCTGAGTCAACCTTGAGTCGGCTGCTGGGATCGAACTCCCAGCCTCATGGGCAGAGCTTTCAGACTGCTGCCTTACCACTCTGCGCCACAAGAGGCTCTTTCCTGTTCGATATTACACTGCAATTTGTCATTGTGTCCCAATGGATGGCTAATTATCCAATATTCCAGCCCATTATCTAAAGCAGGGGTAGTCAAACTGCGGCCCTCCAGATGTCCACGGACTACAATTCCCAGGAGCCCCTGCCAGCATTGTAGTCCATGGACATCTGGAGGGCCGCAGTTTGACTACCCCTGATCTAAAGGTTTTGATACGGAGGCATCGCATTTAAAGATAGCAGTGAAAATGGAACCCCGATGGATGAATTCGCTTCCCAGTCCTACACTGGAGAGTGCATTAAGCTAGAATAAAGTCTGAGACCAGCGGTACTAACTGAAATTCAGTTTGTCTTAAAGTTTTATTCAAGGTGTCAGCTTTTTCACACTTCCGTCCGACGATGAAATGGGAGGTACAAGACCACATAGAGAAGGGGCCACGGATTAGTACACAGCACGATAAAGAAGATTACCAGATAGTTTATCAGATCACTATTCATTTGGGTTTAACTCTGGGGGAAAAACCTAGTAAATGAAATAATAAAGATTAAAGAATAATGAACAGATGCATTCCTAATAGATTGGATTGTGCCATCAATACTGTTGTAATTTTATGTGTTTTATGGATTCTTTTTACTGTAAACTGCCACGAGCCGGCAGGGTCCAGGAGCAGCGGTCAATAAAAGCAAATATAAATTCAATCAAATTTTGGAATCTTAAAGCAATTAAAAGAGAAGTGACAGTTTCTCTTTTAATTACTCCCAGGTTCCGCCATTGGGAATGTATCTGTCCTTTAATCTTGGCAATTTTATTTCCTCTACTATGTTTCCCCCCTAGAGTTGAACCCAAGCGATCTGATCACCTTAGCTTGTTATTTCTGTTAAACCCTTGTATCTGGCATACATCAGCATGGCCCACTCTCTACTTATATACGTGGTCTCGTAACTCTGACTGCATTGCCTGACGAAACCTGCTATGCGCACAAAAACTCACACCTTCGATAAAACTCAGTTGGTCTTAAAGGTGCCCCGGTACTTACACTTTGTTCTGCCACTTCAGCCCAACACGGTGAAAGCTGTCTGCCAAATACCGCCGTTTGGCCACTAGGTGGTAATCAGTGGCAGCTTTTCAATAGCCTGTGTCTTCAGAAGGAAGGACTTGCTGGTCCCAAAGCAATTCAAGATCTCGGCACAAGCTATCTGGGGGCGCTCTTAAAAATGAGTCCGTATGGGATTGTGTACCTGTGGATGAGCTGGTCCATGACTGGGCTGCATGAACCTCACTATTACGCCACATGGGTGCAATTTAGTGAAGGATTTTGTCCTTGATGCATCAGTTGCTCTTTTCTGAACTGTTTTTTTTATCACATCTCTCACTTTGTTGCTGGATTATGCCATTTTGCTGTGCCATCCTGTGGATTTTATAGTCGTGATTTCTGTTTAGCTTCTGATCTTTTACTGTCAGACTCTTGAAGTCTTTTGGAGGCAGTAGCTAATAAACCCCGTCAATCATTAAATGGGGCCCTTTAAAGCTTTAATCGCCCTCTTTCTCCATGCCTTCGGGGAAAGCAAGCTTTAAAAGTTCTGAGAGCTGCATATTCAACAAGGGAGTTAACCCACAGAGGGGAGGCTGGACATAGCCAGCCAAGCAAGGTGTGTGGTGCTGTGTAGTGGTTAGAGTGCTGGATTACCAAATTTGAATCTTCACTATGCCAGGGACGTTTCCTGGTGACCTTGGGCTTAGCCTGACCAACAACCACTGGGTTGTTCTGAGGGGGAAATGGAGGAGAGGAAATTGAAATGAGCATCTCTGGATCCCCATTAAGGGGAAAGGTAGAATATGAATGTAAGAACGTAAGATAAACTCGCTTCACTAGATTTGTTCTAACATTCTTCAGCACTAAGATGAGGGAGTGAAATTTTAGTTCAGAAAAAGTAGTTTAAAGCAATTTATAACATCATGTACAGGAGGGAGAAAGCCAAAACCTGAGCTTTTTCGCTCCAGTACTGGAATACTGAAGTTATCCAAATGCAAGTGACAGGCAACAGAATCAGGACAGAGAAAACTATTAATTGTATGAAGAATTACCTTGCGGAACTCACTGCCACAGGACATGTCTCCGGCCACTGTGATAGATGGCCTTAAAGGGGATGGGACTAATGCATGGAGAAAGAAGTGGTCCTTCACTAGCAACTGTATGAAGACTTTTAAAAGGTGCTTCCTGCAAGTTTGACATCCTAGGGAGAAGTCCTGTTGGCAGGTCTAGCTACTTGCACAGTTCCTTGGCCAGGAGGAAGAGAAGTCAAGATTTTGCACTAGGACACTCTTTCTCAACCAGGGTTCTGTGAAACCCTGGGGTTTCTTGATGGACCTGGAAGAGTTTCCTGAATGGGTGGGAGTTAACCATTTTTTTACGTTTTTTTAAAAAAAATTGTTAAACATTTATCATGTAGTATGGCCATATATTGTCATGTCAACAATATGGGCTTGGAGGGGGTGGGACAGGGAAGGGCCCCAGGTGGGCGTGTCCACAGCTCTGCTTCCCAACCATATTCTGCACGATCCTGCCACTTCTGGGGTTTCTTGAAGCCTGAAGAATGTTTCAGGGGTTTCTCAATGGTAAAGAAGTTAAGAAAGGCTGCAGCAGGAACATATTTTCTATCTCACGGGCAAACTGTTCATCAGAGAAGAAGAAAAGAAGAAGCGTAACTGGAGGGCAGGAAAATGAGTGACTTCAAACCACACCGGAGTCTACAACAAGGGGTGTATTCCAGTTGGCTGCTTGTCAAGGCTCCCCTAATCTTGATGTTGGGAAGCAATGTTTACTTTAGCCAAGGACACTGTTTGCTTGAAGAGGGATCCTTCCAACACAAGCTACTGCTGTGAAGAAGCTAAGGAAGTTTCCTTGGGTCTTGCACGGATCAAAGGTACGTTTACAGAGGAGGAGACTGGGCTCTTCGGCTAATTCAAAAGAGCTGACAACTTTATGCTGCTTGGGAGTTAAAAGCTGGCCACAGCAGGCTCTCTTCCATACAGGCCTCTGGTTTGGGCTGGCCTGTCTCCACCAGACCCTAAACAGCCTCAGGACATCCGACCTGCCTGCCTGCTTCCATCTGCACGGTCCTATTATTTTAGATCATTATCTGTGCTCCTCCCCAGGGCTGGCTCAAGATTTTCTTTAGGGGGTGTGGGCTAAGCAAGATATGCCATTGCCCCAGTACGCCACCTTCTGACACGCAAGCATCTCTCCATGAAGCAGAAGGCAAGTCTGCTCCTCCTCCTGCTTAAGAGCGGCAGCATCTAACCTGCAGAACCAGGCTTGATTCCCCACTCCTCCTCCACGTGCAGCCAGCTGGGCGACTTTGGGCCAATCACTGTTTCTCAGAGCTGTTCTCGCAGAACTCTCTCAGCCCCACCTACCTCAGAGGGTGTCTGTTGTGGGGAGAGGAAAGGAAAGATGTTTGTAAGCTGCTTTGAGCCTCCTTCGGGTTGTAAAAAGCAGGGTAAAAATAAAAAGCTCTTCTTCTAATGGGGCCTCCAGTGTAATCCCCCATTTTTGGTGGGAGCAGACGGGCCAAGAATCTCTGCCAGGTGACGAATTGCAGCAAATGCCACTTCAAGCTACCCCCCAATGTCAGGTCTGCCCTGCCATGTAAGGTTAGGTAGGCAGGTTTATTTTTAACAATTTGTACTTCATCTATCCCCAGATGGCTCAAGACTGCACTCACTCCTAGTCCAAACAATTGCACAAAGAACTAGTCCAAACAGCTCAGCTATTCTGAAAAGAACCCACACACCAAGAGACAAAATATTTACAAACACAAACATGTTACTACCAGCATCACTGAACAGCCAAACAAAATTCATTGCCCCTAATATTCTTAGGAGCTTTATTGTGGTTTTATGGATTTTAGACTTCTAAACCGCCACGAGACGGCTATTGTTGAGAGCGCGGTCTAGAAATTGAAATATAAATAAATAAAGCCCTTTGCAAAAGAAATGTTTCAGAAGCAGAGAACTGTCACCACGCAGAGAAAGACCCCGCTTTGGAAGGGGTCAGGCAGATAAAAGAAAGGCAGTTCGGAACCCAGGAATTAAGAACCCCCAGATCTAGAACCAAGTCCAAATTTGCTCAAGAAATCAAAGGCAGAGATCGAAGCCAAGACAGGAAGCTTTCTGGCCCTACATCCCCGGAAAGAGGGACGAGTTTTGAAATCAGAGAAATGAAGCAGTTTGTGGTTAAACTGGACAGAGCACAAGAAGTTAGTTCCTCCTGCCTGTAAATGTGAGAAATTCTCCATTTAGATCAACCAGGCCAATAAGTAACTGCTGTCTAAGCAGCGTACGCAAAATAAACAACAAGAAATGTGCTAACAAATCCCAGTACAACTAGCAAGGATGACAAAACCAGATCAAAACCTTGACTTAACCATTTGCAGCCATCTGTTTGAAGATGATGTTGCTCCGCCTGTTGGGCCTGATCCAGAAAGCATACTGGGAATGTTGCGTCAGAAACCAACCAGGATTTCCTTTAGGTGCCTGCCCAGAACCGCGTCTCCGCCAATCAGAATCCAGCACTCCCTCAAAATACACCATCCCCAAGAATCAGGTGCTCTCCCGAGACGATTCGGTCTGTGCTCTCCAACACACCAGGAGCAAAGGGGAATCCATCTGCTTGCCTGCCCTGAGATGACCCAAGCTAACGGTGCCATCTACCCCTGAAGCAAATGGCGAGCCATTCATTCATTACACGATTTGGTTTTACTTGATGTTCGACTGAACAAACAGTGGCGTTGCAGCTCCTAAACTGGTTTGACTTGTCACGCTAACCACTTGGGTGCACCATTGAGCTTGGTCCCACTAGAATGAGGGGAAAGAACCCGAGAAACTGTGAACTAATCAGAGGAACAGGACACAGTAGATCCCAGAGCAGGAGCCAAGAGAGAAGAACTGAGAGGTTTTTGGGTAAGCACTGAGGTTTTGGGCTCTGGGATTGTGATGCTGCACCGCCAGGACACTCATCCCTGCAAAGCATCTGTCCCATCTTTCTTCACTAAAGGCGTCGAGGTGGAAGGTGACCGCTTCTTTCATTCTGCAAGACATTTGCCCGATCTGCCTTGGTTCACTGTTGCTCTTTTACATGCGGGATTTTTCTCCTCCCTTTTTTGTCAGCTAGTTTTGGATTTGAACAGAGATAAGCATAAAAGGCCAAATGCAGTTTGCACGTATCATCACAGTGATCCTTGCAAGCAGTCTCATAAAGCAAGCCGGTATTGTTGTTCTCTCCATATTACCGGACGGGGGTGGGATGAGGAGGAGAGGTTTGCCGAAGCCCCTCAAGCTGACGGCTCCTTCTCTTTCCCACCGGCTCCCATGTTCATTTGAAGCATTAAATTGGTAGCCAATCAATCTGGGAAGGTGGGATGGAGACATTTAAGAAGCAAAACAAGTCAGCTAAGCTGTCCTCTGCAGGGGTGATTTCCAAATCACATTGGTGACCTTGCAACATGAAACGGGCAATTCAGGAATGCCAAAACCAGCCCGCGGAAGCCGGTGCCAGAGACACTGAGAACTCCCAATCGTCCTTCTCCCTTTCAAGATGCTTTGTTCAAAGCTGCCCACGATTTTTGCTGGACTACCGAGAATTTCTTTTCTCATTTCGCTTTGTCTGGACATGTGTCCTCCTTCACAAGGGACCCCAGTGGCTCCATGTTCCCAGTGGGCTGGGCCTGGAGCCAGTCTGGGAGAGCTGCTGAAGGCCATGCTTAAGTCCCCCTCGCTAACATTTTGGAACTGCCCAAGGTAAAATATGCTCTCCCTTGCCAGATGGACGCAACAGGTTTGTAGGGAGGACTGCTGAACTCTCCACCCCAAGGGTGCTGTAGGGAGGGAATGCACTATTGTGATGGGAAAGCGGGCACAGCTCAGTCCTCAAGCAGCTGTTCAAGCATCCAGCCAGTCACGATTCTGGCTTGAGATTCTCTCAGAGCTCTCTCAGCCATATATAAGGCCTGCTGTGTGACCTTGGGACACCCCAGTTCTCTCAGAGCTCTCTCAGCCCCACCTACCTCGCGGGTGTCTGCTGTGGGGAGAGGAAAGACAGGCAGTTGTAAGTCACTTTGAGACATAAGAGGCCTGCTGCATGACCTTGGGCCAGTCCCAGTTCTCTCAAAGCTCTCTCAGCCCCACCTACCTCACAGGGGGTCTGCTGTGGGGAATGGAAGGGCAGGTAATTGTAAGTCGCTTTCCAACACATGAGGCCTGCTGAGAGACCTTGGGCCGGTCACAGTTCTCTCAGACTCACCTATATCACCAGGGTGTCTGCTGTGGGGAGGAAGGAAAGGAGACTGTAAGCTGCTTTTAGCCACATGAACCCTGTTGGGTGACCTTGGGCCAGTCCCAGTTCTCTCAGAGTTCTCTCAGCCCCTACCACCTCCCAGGGCATCTGTTGTGGGGAGTGGAAGGCACAATGATTGTCCGCCTTGAGACTCCTTTGGGTAGTAAAAACCAGGGTACCTAAAAAACCCTCTTTGTCATCATCATCATCTTTGGCTGCAAGTGTGAAAGCAGAGCTTTCTGCGCCTGATTTCCCAAGCAGCCACTGCCAGGCAAAGCAGAGAGCAAGGTATCCCTACAGACCAAAGATGAGACTCCCTAAACAGCTTCTGAAAGACAAGAGAAGAGAGGAGACAAGAGCCCCTTTCTCATCCTGCTGTGCTCAAGATTCCTCAGTGCCGCACAAAACACCTTGCCGGCTCCCCTGGCCGCCCCATTCTTTTCTTCTTCTTTTGCCTTCCCGGGCTTCATCATGCCAAAGGAGGGAGAAAAAGAGAAGCCCCCCTGTCAGCTGCCCTGGCAACTTCCCTCAAAAGGGTTCTGTGTGGCAGGTAGGCTCTGGGAGCCTGCACAGCCTCTTGACTTGTTCCCAGAAGCCTGAACAAAGAAGCCAGTGTGTCTGTACACAAAAGCTTTTCCTGAAAATTTGCTTGCAGCTAAAAATACCTCCGAGATTGGGGGGGGGGGAGGGGAGGTCATTATGCACGGAGAGGCGGCTGGATTGGATTCCACCTGTAGCTGGTCTCTCGCCATGTCCTCTCCTGTACGCTTGCGCATTCATGCGCACACGTCCTCGGAGCAGGAAACCAGAGCCGCGGCAGATCTAAGCAAGCCTGAAGACTCTTATTTCCGCAAAGGCCTGTACAGAAGAAAGAGTGTACTTATGAGTCGCTGGGAATGGTGCATGGCATTCTGGGACTAAGCAGAAGTCCATAATTCGGGCTCTGGAGATGGAAGACCGTAAAAGAATTCATGCTGTCCAATGCTAACAGCTTCAACTGATGGGTGACAGAATTAATGCTCCAAGAGAGACGTCAACGGCTAAGGGAACTCAGCAGAGTTGGGTGGGAGACAAGAGGTTTTATAAGTATAGGCAGAGGGAGGTAGCACTGTCAAAATTACCGTTACCCATGGAGGCAGCCAAACTAGTTTGACAGACCGGTATCCCCATGCCTATGTGAGCCTGTGGCCAGTATTATACTATTAATATATATAAGGACTTGTCACTGATGAAAGAATCTCACGGAAAATGGAGATTACCTGGATTCCGTTTTGACAGAAGTCCTACAGAATAAGAGCCTCTTGTGGCGCAGAGTGGTAAGGCAGCCGTCTGAAAGCTTTGCCCATAAGGCTGGGAGTTCAATCCCAGCAGCCGGCTCAAGGTTGACTCAGCCTTCCATCCTTCCGAGGTCGGTAAAATGAGTACCCAGCTTGCTGGGGGGTAAACGGTCATGACTGGGGAAGGCACTGGCAAACCACCCCGTATTGAGTCTGCCATGAAAACGCTAGAGGGCGTCACCCCAAGGGTCAGACATGACTCGGTGCTTGCACAGGGGATACCTTTACCTTTACCTACAGAATAAAGAAACAACGAAAACTACAAAAAAAGGACGTTTTTCTTTCTTTTATGAATATATTTATTATATTGCCAGGGGATAGGTCTGTTTCTCTCTGTTTGGTAATATTATTAGTAGCAACAGGTCAGTGAAGCTTGTTCCATACCGTACCTGGCTAAGAACGCTGCCTGTTAAAATGCTTCCCTGTTACGAGTGGAGAGGGGGACATGCAATTTAGTACGAAATTATAAAATAGTTTGATGATGAAACGACTAGGACAGAAGTGCTAATTTTCTACTTGCAGGAATGTTTTCTGAAAAGTGCAGAGTATAACGAGCAAACTTTTCACAGGTGAAGCTGCTGCCTTACGCTGAATCTGACCACCGGTCTATCTAAGTCGGTACTGACTGCTCATTACAAAACTACTGCTGTTTAAAAAGTACATTCCAAAAATCACTGCCCTAAGCACACGTCCCGCCTGCCTGTGCATATAACTTATGACTCCTCTTCACTTTCTGCATGTTTTATTCACTCTGCAACTGCCCATCAAGCCGAGTGAATGCTATGCAAATACAAACACCGTTACCTAATCACAATGTTTTATTATCGCTGACGTTATTTACATGTATCCTCAGCACTTCCGCATACCTGCCACAGTGCGTGGATGGGCACACTGGACTGCACATGGTTTCTTAGGGTCTAACCAGATGAGACACCATGACCTTGAACATTTTTTTATGAATCAGGGGCTGTTCCAAGCACACTCTCCCCCTCCACACCACCACATAACATAGCCTATGCTTCAAGGCTGCAGCATGGGAAAGAGGGCTTTTGAGGTGTCCCCATTTAGCACTCTCCAGAGTCTGCTTTTTGCCCCTCTTGAGGACGGGGGGGGGGGGGAGCCACGGAAGGACTGAATTGCGATTCTTCTCTACTGCAACCCTGACAGGCATTCAGAATGCATCATGGTCATTTACCAGGATCAAGACACTCAGAACATCCAGCCACTGTCCTCCAGGTGAGATCAACTCTAAGCTCTCATTCACAAGTGTGTGTAAATGCATGCTCATTAGCAACAAGGTGCCATCCACTCATCACCACTCAGAAATTAGGCTTCTGATGGGGGTGGGGATGCATTTCTGACCAATGGCGTCCAAGCAACGTTCCGTGATCTGTTTAAGGTGCCAGGATGTCCTCCAAAAGCCAGAGCAGCGATAGAGATTTATCAAATAAGGATCAACCCTGGTAAAGAGGAGCCATCGACATGTGTATGCAAACATATGTTACCCAACCATGAACATACCCAACCATGAACTACACCAGGGGTAGTCAAACTGCGGCCCTCCAGATGTCCTTGGACTACAATTCCCAAAGGCCCCTGCCAGCTAATGCTGGCAGGGGCTGATAGGAATTCTAGTCCATGGACATCTGGAGGGCTGCAGCTTGACTACCCCTGAAGTACATGAAAGCAGCTTTATACTGAATCAGACCATTGGTCCATTATGATCAGTACTGTCTACTGCAGCCTTTTTCACCCCTCTGACCATGGAGGAGCCCCTGAATTAACTTTTCAAGCTTCTGGGATCCCCAGAAGTGATGTCAGCTGGCCACACCTCCTTGCCACACCCTCAGAAGTGGCATGTCACTGGAAGTGACATCACCAGCCACGTTAACAGGCAGGATTCAGGAGGACTGAGGATGGGGAGAGAAAGAAGGCAGTTTAAGGTGGGAATAAGTGTGCAGGCTCCATCCCCTTCCAGACACGGAAAGCAGGAGAGAACTCACTCATGCTCAAGAGGGGGCAGGGGGAGGGGGAGGAATACAAGTGGCCGGTTCCCTAGTTTGTGGCTGAGGCCATTAAGGCAGAAGGGGAAAGGCTGTGGATTCCCCTCCAGATCTTCTACGGACCCCCAGGAGTCTGCGCATCCCTGGTTGGGAATCCCTGGTTTACTCAAACTGGCAACGGTTCTCCAGGGGCTGGCACTTTATAAATTGGCGATGCTGGGGATTGAATCTGGGACCTTCTGAATATCACACAGATGCTGTACTGTGGAGCCAGAACCCTTTCTGTAAAGTTCACCCCACTCCCACTTCAGGAAGAGCTTTTCCACTGCCGTCTACAGCAAAGGCTTTTCCAGGCGGCAACAAGCGCCGTTTCTCCCGACACAAAATTCAAGGACCCCTTTCTTGGAGATTCAGTCCAACGTGGCCTTCAAAGCAACACATTTCAGTTTGAAAAGTAGGAATTAACATTCCTGGCTAAACTCCACTTGCAAGGCACAGACTGCAAACACCCAAGCGCCCGTCTGCAATCTCCCTGGGAGCCTGGCCCTGCAGTAAGCTACAATTAGCCAGCACCGTCCCGTCAAAGGGTCATTAGAGACGAGAGGAGTCGGGGTCCTGCTGGCCCTCCCGCTACAGCAGTGCTGCCACGCTTGACAGTCGAGGATGTGGCAGCGGGAGGGAGGGAGACTCAGTTTCCAGGGAAGACCAGAGAATCCACAACGCCTCGCAGATGCCCCAATTTTTTTGTGCTATCTGATCCTTCAAAAGCCTTCATTTTTTGAAAGCCAGCTTGGTGTAGTAGCTAAGGAGCGATTAAAGAGCAGCGGATTCTAATTTAGAGCACTGGGTTGAAATAGTTTATTTATACTGTCTTGAACCAGATTACTGGAATTTAAAAACAAAAATAAAACTGATAAAACATAGGGGGAACTGGGTTTGAGTCCCCACTCCTCCGCATGCAGCCAGCTGGGTGACCTTGCCAGTCCCAGCTCTCTCAGCCTCACCTACCTCACAGGGCATCTGTTGCGGGAAGAGGAAGAGAAGGCGATTGTAAGCTGTTTTGAGACCCCTCTGGCTATTAAAAAGCAGGGTACAAAAAAAATCTCTTTTTTCTGCGCTTTCCTGAATTTTCAACGTGGATTAGAACTCAAGGCTATATGGGAGAGGTTCATACAAAGCTATCATTGCTTTATGTAGCTCATCATTGCCTGATTTGATTGGCAGAGGCTCTCCAAGAGAATGAAGGCAGGCTGACGTTAACACTTAGCATTCTGCGGCACTCCCCCCACTGGCTCCTCCCATTCCCTCCTCTCAGAATTTCTTCTCAGAGCCCCACTGGTAGAAAGTGGCTGGAGGAAAGCTGTTGCAAGCAAAAGGATTCAGAAAGTCAAGCAGAGTCAGGGCCTCTGGCCTCATCGTGCAAATCTGCACTTGAACGCTACTTGGCTTAACAAAACAGACTTCTCGGTACTTCCAGTCCCCTTTTCCTCTACTGTGTACCAAGCTCTGCAGAGACGGTGGGACAAAGGCCAGGTTTCCATGGACTTCAATGCAGACACATCATCTCCTTCCCAGCCCCATTCAGGTGGCTGCTACCTGAAGCGGGCAGTTCTCCCGCTGATTCACTTTGCTAGGATTGTTTGAGAACAATGCAGAGGGTGAAGGGTGGATTCTTTGATGCGGTCAGGTTGCAGAGGAAGAAAGGAAGAGAACATCCATCCTGCTTTGTGGAACTCATCAAGAGCACAGGCAGCAGCTGGGCACCCCGGTCAAAGGGGCAGTGCAGAACTCGGGCCAGGGAGGCCTCTGTGCAAGCAACACAAGAGCTGCAGGACTCAATCGCCTTTGGCTCCCTGTGAGCTGGACAAGGGCAGCAGGCCACCGAGCGAAGCTTAAGGTGCTTTGGAACAGGGGGAGTCAAACTGTGGCCCTCCAGATGTCCATGGACTACAATTCCCATGAGCCCCTGCCAGCATTCGCTGGCAGGGGCTCATGGGAATTGTAGTCCATGGACATCTGGAGGGCCGCAGTTTGCCTACCCCTGCTTTGGAAACAAAGCAGATGCCTGAGAAGAGTTGCACCTGGAGGGAAGGCGCTTTCAAAAGCACAAGACGAAAGCCATTGGGTAGAAAGGCACTCAGCCACACCGTCTGGGGCCACCTTACACCAAGGCGGCCTACCAAAGCAAGAGACAGCTGCAGGGGTTAGAGAATAAACAGGGACATTTACATAAGTTTGCCTAGCCTCTTCATTTGAGATCCTGAAAGTGATGCAGGGGAAAAACCTGTTCCAGCAAAAGGGCACCGCCCACTCTTGGTGAAAAGGAAATGCATTTTTTGTTGTTGTTGTGCCGGGAACACAACCTGAACGGCAAGGCAGCCTGCCTCTGCCCCTCTAACATTCCGCTTCATTAAATGCATAGTTCTGTTTTGTTCAGAGGGAAACACCCACATTTACATGCTTATTGGACATACAATTGGTGAGTCTCACTGCATCAGGGGTCCCAAGCATACCTCCTTTTCATCTGGGAAATTTTGGATGGTGCAGAAGCCATGGCAGTGTATCCAAGCCAGCTCCTTCATCCAGTGTCCGCTCCCCTCCCGGCCAGTAAATCAGCTTTCCGTGGAATGCCAGGAAAAGTTAAACTCTGACATAAGACTCCAAGCAGACAGCCAGGACAATCTGTGCCAAGGCTCCTCGAGCCCTTGGGAGACCTTTTGCCTCTTCGGACAGCCTGTTAACTGCACACTTATATGGCGATAATCTCTTCCCAAGGGGGTATTCCTGGTGGCATGTTTCCATTAATATTATCTACAGTTTAAGAGACATCAGAAGCCTGGAATCAACACACAAACGACCACTCAGGTATCAGAAAGTCTTCAGGTCTGGTGTTGTGAAGGGCCGCAACTAGTATGATGGAGACAGTAAGCAGAGTGCCTCACACCCTTGCAATCTTTATTTCGCACACCAAGCCAGTCCCCCCCACCCTCCACTCATGCTCCCAGGGCAAAGAGAAGTCTACAGCAACGTTGCTCTGTCCCCAGAGAATCTCAGCTCACTGCATTTTGGTTCAGGTGGAAGAAGGGGGGGGGAGTTGTACCCACCTTTTTACTACCTGAAGGAGTCTCAAAGCGGCTTACAATCGTCTGCCTTTCCTCGCCCCATAACAAATCCCCTGTGAGGGTGATGAGGCTTAGAACAGGGGTAGTCAACCTGTGGTCCTCCAGATGTCCATGGACTACAATTCCCATGAGCCCCTGCCAGCATTTGCTGGCAGGGGCTCGTGGGAATTGTAGTCCATGGGCATCTGGAGGACCACAGGTTGACTACCTCTGGCTTAGAGAACAGTGAATGGCCCAAGGCTACCCAGCTGGCTTCATGTGGAGGAGCGAGGAATCAATCTCGGTTCTCCAGCTTAGAGGCTGCCGCTCTTAACCAGGACACCAAGCTGGCTCTGGTGTTGATGCCTCTCTTTGAAATCTTTGGCACACACATTCTCAGAGGGCCTTTCTCACCCAGCCTGAACCCATTTAGCATGACAGGGACTCCACAAAGCTTCCTCACTCTGCAAGATATGGGTCTGTGACAGCTCATGGTGTTGAGGGTTAATGTCGCTGTGCTCTGGAACAGCCTCCTGGAAGGGAAGGAGCAGGCAACCTACCCTTGGGGTCTTCCAGGGTATGTGTAGAACAGAGGTATTTACAGAGAACCTCGAGGCAGGCTAGAAGGCTACAGGTGTGGTCTCTATCTTATATGTATAATGATCTGTCCTAATTACCCTAATGGTGTGGGAATATGCAAGATCTGTAGCATGCATGATTCAACAGAACATTAAAAAATATCCTACAGGGGACATCAGGAGAGATATGTACTTAGCATTAGTACCTCCTGGTATTTTTCAAATGATTTGCTTCTGAGTCCGGATTGACTCAATTGGAGATATCCTGCTCAAAGAGCCAGTTTGGTGAAGTGGTTAAGAATGACAGCCTCTAATCTGGAAAACTGGGTTTGATTCCCCCTACTTACATGTAGCCAGCTGGATGACCCTGGGCCAATCGCAGCTCTTTCAGAGCTCTCTCAGCCTTGCCTACCTCACAGGGTGCCTGTTGTGGGGAGAGAAAGAGAAGGCAATCGTAAGCCATGAGATTCCTTCGGGTAGTGAAAGGCAAGGTACAAGAAAACCCAGCTCTTCTGCCTTTGAACACACTTCCTCCTTGTTTGCCACCTGAAGAAAACAGTTAGTCCAACTGTTAGAACTCTTTCTCTCCTCTCTGTCTTTACAAAGTGGTTTCTGTTCTCAATAAAGCTGTCTACTCTTTAAGTAGCCAGTGGCCAGCACCTTTGCAAATTTAAACTCTGCCAGCAAATAGATTACTTTTGTAAAGCATTTGTAATCCTTACCTGCCTCAGGTCCTGACGATGCCTGGGCACTTAAACACCGTCAAGCAAACATATATATGTTTAACCGGCAAGGGCCAAGGATCAGATTTGGACCTTTGCCTTTTTGTGGCCAGCCAACATCTGAAGGCAGTTTTGGGGGACCAAGCCCTTGCTGCTGTGACACTGGCCTTCATTCTTCTTTCAGTAGGGAGCAAAGAACGGACAGTATCATAATGCGTGCCAATTCAGGCAGGAGCAGAGAGTACGCAGAGACAAAGCGGATTCACCTGCCAGGGCCACTTTCCAAAAAAACCTGGAAACGGCATTTTGGAGAAGGGGCAACCAACACCCAGGACTTCTGGGAAAACAGCACTGACAACGACGGAGCCAAGCTGTCTCCCAACACTCATTTCATCCATCTCTGATGCCTGGCATTCAGCCAAACGCATGAAACGTCAACACCAGCATGATGCTGCTCTTCTCCTGAGGGCCCCAACTCCCATTCTTCCACTGACATCATCCCCGTTTCCAGGTCAGGTGAAGTGACTCATGCACCACACCTTGTTTGTAACTGGTAGCTTCTCTGCCAAGAACTTCATAGCCTCGCTGAATCACACCAAGAGATTGATTTAGCCCAATGGCTGTTTAGGAAACAGCTTTAGAGATGGAGGAAGCTCTGTGTAATCAAACTGCTTATGGTGCTTGGGCTAATTCTTGAAAAGTTCTGGGCTGATTAGCAAAACAGGCATATTGTGAAGGATGTTTGGGAGATGGGGGTGTGTGCAAAGGCAGAACGAGACCATGCTGTGTGCCCATAGCTAAAATTTTCTTCCATCTTGAGCTCGGTGAAACATTGTGCAGAAGTGGGCCCAATGGACCCATCCCTTGGAAGATGAACCACAAGGAAGTCAGGGGACAGGCAGAAAAAAATCTCGCAACACCTACTCCCTTCCCAGTTGACCACTTGGGCCAACATGGAAGGAAGCAACAAGGAGTGCTTAAGGATGAACTTGAGCTGGAGGTGGGTGCAAACCTTGCCCCTGTTCTTAAAACAGGAAACAGGATGTGTCCTTTCCCAACCAGGCTTGCTAACTGAAGCTTTCTCCCACAAACGTTAATGGGAATTGGCTCAGCGTCAAGACCTATTCCAGGCAACGCTGACACTCCTCTTCACGCTTTGCCCCGATTTTTCCTTGCATTCCGCCATTGTTTTCATGTAAACAAATAAAAAAAAATCAGATGCCCTCAGGTACATTCAAGATGACCAACTACATAATAAGATTTGAATCGCAGTGCAGATCGGATGCCCCAATGCAACCATTTAGCATTTCATGTTCCTAATTTCCCCCAAGCTTCAAAATACAGCTGTTTGCAGTTTCTCTTTGCTTGCAAAAGCACAGAAGGAGCGTACTGGTTTATGTATACATAAACCCACAGCTGTTCTCGCTGCAACAGACTAAACAGGAGTCTTATGACATCTGAACGATGAACAAGTGTTTATTCTACCACAAGCTTTCCAGGACTCATCATGTTCATTTTTAAAGCGCTGCCAAGATCTCTGCTGATTTCTGCTGCCCACCTACTCCAATAGCTACCCTCCTTAAAACATTTTTTACCAAGTAATTCAAAAATGAAGGGTGGGGTAGACAGTTCTGGTGCGATCCACATGGGACTTTTATTTTAAGGTGCTAATCAAAAATTCCTTTTGAAGGAATAAGAAACCCAGAAGTTACGCAAGAAGCACCAGACAGGTGACTGCCCGCCTAGAGGTTTCAGGGAAGTCCTACTCAAGAGTCCACCACACCCAGAGAAAGAGAGAGACATGGCATCACCTTGTGTGGCTTGAGATGCCTATCGGCGACTTGGTGCTACCTGACAGACTGTTGGTAGTTAAGCCCTGTGCGATGCCTCTTGTCTCAACTTGCTACGGTAACTCTCTTTACCATAGAGTTAGTGAGATAGATAGGAACACTGATCACTCACCTGTCTAATCTCACTGACCGGCCCCTAGAGGGGTGGTTCTCAACCTGGGGGTCAGGAGACCATTGGGGGTCAAATGACCCTTTCACAGGGGTAGCGGCAGGGCAAGCAGCTTGGCTGGGGGAGGGGTGCCACCTACACAACAGCCTTGCAGGGTAGATCAAGATAGAGCGTTCATCTGTCTGGAGCAGCGGAAAAGAGCGAGATCAGTATGGCGGGAGAAGAGGCAGAATTGAACTGAGAAACCCCAGAAAAAAACAAAACCATTTATATAAAATCACGAACCATAGACCTTCACGCCATTGGTGAGTTTTGGTTTAATTTCTGTGAAAGAACACTTGCATCATTTTATGGTTGGGGGTCACCACAACAGGAGGAACTGTATTAAAGGGTTGCGGCATTAGGAAGTTTGAGAACCACTGTCTGAAAGGGTTAATTTCCTGTTTCCTGCTTCTCTCTCTCTCCCTCCCTCCTCTGTCCTTCATGCTTGCAACATGATGGGTAACTGAGATGCTTCCAGCATCTCTCCCCATCCAGCTACTTAGAATGGGATAGAAACCATCCGTTTATCTTTTTACGCGCAGAATGAAGTTTCCTTATAAACACCAGTTCTATTAGTTAAATAGAACAACCGGAGTAGGTGCATTTATTTATTGTCTGTTGCTTTCACACGACACGCATTTTGGGTCCAGATTTGGTTTTCATGTTCCCTGTGAACTGTCCTGAGCCGGGAGGGAGGGAGGTGCATGTGTCTGTGTGTAAATAAATAAGCAAGCAAGCATGCTGCACTTACCTGCCTAACCAGGCACTCTGCTAATTTTCTGGATATTAAGACTTCACCACAAGTCTGTCACTCAGTATCTTTCATAGACAGAAGGGCACAGAGGAGGCAGAAAGAGGCATCGCAAAGAACAGCATGTCAGATCACCATCTCTTACTTAGGGATTCTAGTCCCCTGGTGGGACCTGGGATCCCTGGAATTAAAGCTCATCTCCAGGTGACAGAGATCAGTTGCCCTGGAGAAAACATCTGCTTTGCAGGGTAGACTACTGAAGTCTGTCCCTTCCCCAAGCCCTGTCCTCTTCAGTTCCATCCTCCTGCTCCCCAGATGTCCAGGTTCTTCCTGTCCTGAAGCTGGCAACCCAATGGGTATTGCTGAAGGCAAAACAAGTGCTCCATCCCCTCCCCAAAACACTTTGTCTCAGCCTCTCAGCAGCTCCCTTCACTGCCAAAAGGCAGCATTCCAGATTCAGTTTGAGGTGTGTTTACTGCAGCGTTTTCCAAAACCTCTGGGGGAACGGGAGAAGCTGTGTTTGCAGTAGGCTGTGACAGGGGGTGGGAAGATTTCCTACCAGGGCTGCTAGAAAAGAGGGGTGTGTCTCTGTCAGCACACACAAGATCCCGGGACCGCCACAGTCCTGAAACATAAGCCAGCCCCTCAACCCCCACCTAGTCTTGTTTGCAGACTGATAATGACAACAGCCTTTCAGATTGGCCATGTACTAAAACCTCCTTGCTCTCCCCGCCCCCAAAGGCCTGTGCTTCAGAAGAAGCAGCCAGGGCTGTTTCCCAATTTTCAATGAGTCACCTGAAATCCCCTGCCCCCTCCCCGACCAGCACACATTTACTACAAAGCCCCACTGTTTTCCTCGGCTGGTTTCAAATCAACGCCTCGTGAATTATTTGCGCCGAGTGTTGTTGCCGTTTTTTTCAGCACCGTTCGCCAAGCCAGTGGAAGGCAACATTCATTCAAAGCCAGAGCGTCTGGAGAGAAGCCAGATCCTTCTGCCCTCCAGCACAGAGGAGTGCCAAGTACGATCTCAACAGGCCGCTCCGTTTCCATCGAACAAGGCCGGCCCGCAACAGAAGTGGTTCCAGCAGCCATCCCACCGCTTGCCCCTAGGGCTATATTATTTACTAGTAATACTTTATAAGCATAATGGGAAAAGGAAAGTGATGCAAAGGGAGGGGGGAATGGGGGAGAGACTGCCATGGGTTTCTTGCGCGTGTGCACACACACACACGTGCACACACACACACACACATGTATGTGAGGGATCCCAGCCAGTGGAGGCAAGAGAGGAACCAAGTGTTGCCTGCACAAGTATTTTCATGCTGCTACCAGAGATGGGATTTCCAAACTGTCGCCTTCTCCCCCAGTTCCTTACGCCCTTCCAAATTGTGCATGCATACTGTGTGCACGATGCTTCGTTTATTTCTGTTGTTTAAAGGTTGCCCTTCCAACCCAAAGGATATGCGGGGCATCAACACTGTATATATTAATTCACAGCACAAACAGCAAACAAACAAAGCGGTTTGACAAAAGCTTTCCAGGAAAATGTCTCAAACGTCCACTGTACTTTCAAGGTCTAGGGGTGGCCAAACTCTGGCCTGTTAGGAAATATCTCTGAGAGGTCCCAACTCTTAAGATTCCCAGGCCTGCTGGTCCAGGTGGGGGTGCCGTGCTTTCCAGACATGCCCCCCCCCCCAACTCCCTTGAACCTGAAAGAACATCACAGCATGCTGGTTTCAGCTGGAAGCGACATGGGCATGCCGGGATCATCAAGGGGTCATGAGGGGAAGACGACACTCTGGTTTTGGGGCAAAACTCCAGGGTTGAAAGCAAATTCTACAGAGTACTGCCCAATGGAGTATTGCCCCAAAGCCAGTATGTTGCCCCCTGACAATGGCACTTCTGGGTGGTATCAGCACGTTGCAGCACTCATCTTGGAACGTTCCGGCCCATCCCACGCCAGCAGCATCCGAGGGACCCGGACACCTTACCACCTCTTAAACCCCCCTGCCAGCATCCAACCTTCCTCAGAATCCAGCATGGTTTTTCCTGCACAGTAGCCACTGTGGGTGTCCACCCACCCTAATTCTGACAGGAGAGATTCACTGTTTGCTTATATGAGCCTATACCCATCACTTGCAAAGAAGGGCACCATAAAAGAGACAAACAAGCAAGCCCCATGTTCCCCCTGCTCACTGCAGAGATTCATTTTTGGGGTGGGGGCATTTGAGGTAGAGTCATTCTGAGTGTGGGGTATTTAAGGTAGTGAAAATAGCCCTCCCCCCGAGCTGTGCTTCTGACCTGAACTGGGATAACCCTGCGGCTGCTAAGTTAGCAAGAGCAACACTTGGGAGACCCGACTGCGATCTTCTTTGACTCCAGATCGCAACAGATGCTAAAGATAAACCTCAACATCCATAGATCCCCTCCCTCCACCGTACCTTTATCTGCCAGGGACAGGGTGCTGTTGAAGTACTGCTCCTCCACCGTCCATGCTGTGTCGTTGATCTTGCTTGACACCCCACAGGAGCCCACGCAGACCACTTTGATGGCTAGAAGAAAGGGAAATTGACAGTCACATTTCTAGGTCCAGCAGAACAACTGTGCAGGCTCCTTTGTAGTCATACAGAACATTTGAGATCTCCTGGTCTTCACTCATCTCAGCAGTGCTCACAATTGCCCTGTATGACAAAGCAAAAAAATCCCGAACAGTTAACAGGTTAGTAGCAGCCAAGTGAAGCAACTGTTCCCCTCCTACTCTCCTGCTTGCACTGAGACCATCTGGATTAGCCTCTTCAACAGGCAGGACACAACACAGAGACATGGAAAAAGAGGCTTGTGCAGTTCCCCCCACCCTAGCTTCAGCTCCCCCCAGGTTCTCTCACACTAGAGCTGGGGCCTGGAGATTCCCCAGAATTACTGGCCTTCCAAAATTCAGATGGAAAACTCTTAATGGCAAATAAAAGGTAGAGTCTATAAATAAAGAAATGAGTAATAACAATTATACAGACTAAGAGTAAAAATTTAAATAATAGAAACAGATAACAAAAGAATTAAATAACAACCAATTGTACACATTCTTCCATAATATGCTTGGCAAAGATATGTTTATAGCAATTATAAATTCGAATGACCTAGAATTATTTCTTGGATATCAAATTTCCCTTTTGTAACAACAGTAGCCAGAAATGCATGTTCTGTCATTTCCAGGGATTTAATCAGTCCAGGCCCCAAACCTGGTGGAAAGAGTTCCCAGAAGAGCTGAGGGCCTTGATGGAGCTGCCTAAGTTCTGCAGGGCATGTAAAATGGAGCTCTTCCACCAGGTCTTTGGTTGAGGCCGGGTTTCAGGGACAACTGAGGCCCCTCCTCCAGCCGACATGGTACCATCATACGAACCCGCACCCTGTGGTTATTGGCTGAAGATCGGGAACTACGCCGCTGTCTTGTGCTTATGCTTTTAAGGGGTCGATTGGCTTTATTGGGGGTTTTTACTTTTCTATATGTATGCTGCCACGAGTCTACAGGAAGTGGTGGGATAGAAATCGAAGCAATAAATAAATAAACGAGATTCAAGCAAACCTGCCCATTGGCTGTTCCTTTCCTCTTTCAGCACACATAGAAATTGACATTCTAGAGCAGGGGTAGTCAAACTGCGGCCCTCCAGATGTCCATGGACTACAATTCCCAGGAGCCCCTGCCAGCATTCGCTGGCAGGGGCTCGTGGGAATTGTAGTCCATGGACATCTGGAGGACCGCAGTTTGACTACCCCTGTTCTAGAGAAACCAGAAAAACCACAGCGATAGCCATACACCCATCTGTCTAGTGGAGAGCTAAAAAATTCTGAATGCATACACAGCTTCCCGAATGAAAGTCCTCCAGCAAAATTGCAGCTTCACAGATAAGGGAAGCGAGTAAAGCTCTTCTCTGTCCCCAGAAGGATGAAGTGTAACATCCCAAGGGCACTGATGCTGCCCATCAAAGCCCCTAGATAGATTTCTCTCCAAAGGGAATAGTCTCATGTTGCAAATGCATCTTTAAAATGCAAATTGCTTGTTGCAGACCGCTGTGGCATTCAAACCACCCTGTAGTAGCGTGCCTGCTAACCCACTGGGGGAAGAAGACATACAGACTACAATGCGGAAGTGCACTCCGGACTAGAGGCAAGCTCGTTCTAGCCTCGGGGCCTTGGGTAAACAGCTTTCCACTGTTTTCAACCACACACGCCCTAGACTTTGCACTTCTATTACCTCCCTCCCCCAAAGGAACGTGATTGCATTAAAAAAACAATTAAACTAGGGAAACAGCAGTGCCAGAGCTAGTTTTCTTCCACCAACGGATTTCCATTGCGTAGTTCTTGTGATCTGATCTTTCTGCTTCCATAAAAAAAGAAAACTAAGCAGTCGTGTCCCTGGGAGACAAGAGGAACCTTGGCTCATACCTGTTTAGCTCCTTGCAGAACCAAGCATAGGCAAATGGCAATTTAAGCCTTTCCCAGAGCCACATTCCATCAAGAAGACCAGTAGCTACCCTCTGGCAAAGTCCGATGCAGCACAAGGTGGAAATCTATGGACTTCACAGGAGACTAGGAGAGCTGCCTTCTGACTGGCTTCTGACCAGCCCAGCTGGTTCTGCCTCCCTCCGAAGACTCTGGCTTATTTTGCATTACCCTGCTCCCGGAACTTTCATTAAAAACACAGGGAAATCCTGCATCCAAATTCCTTCCCAAGAAAAGCTAGATTTTGGGGGCAGAAGAATCAAGCAAATTAGCATGTTGTTTCATAGGTTGGGTGCAGTTCGCTAGGCGACTGGCTACTTCTTTGCTTTGCTGTCAAGTCACAGCCGACCCTGTAGGGCAGGGGTGAACAAACTACAATTTGCCATTGTGTCCCAATGGATGGCTAATTATCCAACATTCCAGCCCATTATCTAAAGCAGGGGTAGTCAAACTGCGGCCCTCCAGAGGTCCATGGACTACAATTCCCAGGAGCCCCCTGCCAGCATTCGCTGGCAGGGGCTCCTGGGAATTGTAGTCCATGGACATCTGGAGGGCCACCGTTTGCTCACCCCTGCTGTAGGGTTTTCAAGGCAAGGGACATTCAAAGCCGGCTTCACCATGGCTTGCCTTTGTTGCATCATGAACCTGGACTTCCTCGTGGTGGATTCTCCTTCACCAGAAGTTTTTAGGAGGAGTTTGGATGAGCACCTGTTGGGAGGGTGTGATTTTTCATTCCCCGAAATGGGGAGGGGAATGGACTGTGGTCTCTTCCAGCTCTGTGGGATTCTGAAGGAACATGGCACTAACTCCCCGCAACCCTTCCCATTGCTAGTCTTATACAGCACCCCCGTGCTAACTTTTAAGACATCTCACCCAAGGCTGAGTCACCCACCACACGAGTTCTGCGAGATCACACAGAACATCTGTGCAATTCAGCATCCGTTTTCAAACTGTTGTTTGTGCCTAGCCAAGAAGCCAAACACATGGCAGCCAGGGCTTCCACTAATTATTTATTAAAACATTTACATCTCACCTCTCTGCGTGGTTCAGGCAGACGTGGGCTCTGGCCCATGCCAGACAGGCCCTCGGGAATGGTGTAATTGGTGTAAATGGTGTAAATGGTGACACCACACAGAGAGCTGTGGCATAGAATCATAGAGTTGGAAGGGGCCATACAGGCCATCTAGTCCAACCCCCTGCTCAACACAGGATCAGCCCTAAGCATCCTAAAGCATCCAAGAAAAGTGTGTATCCAACCTTTGCTTGAAGACTGCCAGTGAGGGGGAGCTCACCACCTCCTTAGGCAGCCTATTCCACTGCTGAACTACTCTGACTGTAAATTTTTTTTCCTGATATCTAGCCTATATCATTGTACTTGTAGTTTAAACCCATTACTGCGTGTCCTCTCCTCTGCAGCCAACAGAAACAGCATCCTGCCCTCCTCCAAATGACAACCTTTCAAATACTTAAAGAGGGCTATCATGTCCCCTCTCAACCTCCTTTTCTCCAGGCTGAACATTCCCAAGTCCCTCAACCTATCTTCATAGGGCTTGGTCCCTTGGCCCCAGATCATCTTCGTCGCTCTCCTCTGTACCCTTTCAATTTTATCTACGTCCTTCTTGAAGTGAGGCCTCCACAAGGCATGTTCCATGGAGCCTGAAAGAACTCTTCTCCAACATCTATTTTGGGCTCACTGCCCACTAGAGGTTGCCCCTCTAAAAGAGTAATTCCATTTGCCTCCTCTATCCCTATTTTCCAGTCCCACCATAAATGCCTTCAAATGCCAGACATCCAGCATGCTTAAGAGCAGCAGACTCAAATCTGGGGAACCGGGTTTGAGTTCCCACTCCTCCTCCACGTGCAGCCGGCTGGGTGACCTTGGGCCAGTCTCAGTTCTCTCAGAGCTCTCTCAGCCCCACCTACATAACGGGGTGTCTCCTGAAATGTTGAGAGAAGGGGCGGGTTGCAATTCACACTGTGGATCTTAATCGCTTGACTTGCTGCTAAATGGGTGAACAGCTCCTTTAAGCCTAATATTCTTAGAGTGGCTTTCAAAGGAAGGCGAAACAAGATTCCCACCTATATCATCTCCTAGTTCTGCAGTGCTGTTTTATTTGCTTCGCAGTATCACATCTGCTGCTTCCCTTTCCGACCCCCCCCCCCGACCCATCTTTTTCTTTTTCTGCCTTTGAAAAATGCAAGCCTGCAGGCAGTAACTGTGCAATGAGATTAAATAAGCTAAATGCTATATAATTTGTAATTGTCATGCTACCAATAGTTGCGACATTTAAATCAAGTAATTAAGCTTCTGGACCATTTTTTAAAAGTGACCTTAATTAACAAAGCAGCCATTTGAAAATAAAGAGAAAAAAACTGCAGAAACCACAGGAACCATCCTTGAAGAGGCATTCTCCCCTCCACACATAGAGAATGCCTCTTTTGACACGGTGTCTGCCACTGCAGCGCACTTGCACAAAAAATGAGGTGCCTTTGACCTTCAAAAGGTTAATTGAATGTATGCTTTAAAACTAAGCCCTGCACACACATACTTCAAAGCAAGTCCAACTGACCTCAGTAGAACTCCAGAAAAACAGGCTCCAAGACTGCTGGAATTGGGGGAATAACAGAACCATAGAGTTGGAGGGGCCCATGCAGGTCATCTAGTCCCACCCCCTGCTCAATGCAGGAACAGCCTAAAGTAGCGGTTCTCAACCACAACTTCAACTGCAGCGGCAGCAGGGGCATGCGCGCTCAACAATCTGGAGGTGGCATGGAGGTGGACAGTGTCATGGCTCTGCCACTGGCCATTGCCGCCACCATCCGCTGCCATGGTGGCAACCTGTCCTGGCGACCCCACTTGGGGTTGGGACACTAAGATTGAGAACCACTGGCCTAAAGCATCCAGGATAAGTATCTGTCCAGCCGCTGCTTGAAGACTGCCAGTGAGGGGGAGCTCACCACCTCCTTAGGCAGCCTATTCCACTGCTGAACTGTGATTCCCTCCACCCCCAATATATAGACAATACCAAATCTAAATAAATAAAAAAATTCTATACATACTTGAAACCCATTATGCCTACGTCCTAGTCTTTGCTGTCAACGGGAATCTTTTCCTGATCCCCTCTAATGCAGCGGTAGTCAACCTGTAGTCCTCCAGATGTCCATGGACTACAATTCCCATGAGCCCCTGCCAGCGTTTGCTGGCAGGGGCTCATGGGAATTGCAGTCCATGGACATCTGGAGGACCACAGGTTGACTACCCCTGCTCTAAGGGACAATCTTTCAAATACTTCAAGAGAGCCATCATGTCCACTCTCAACCTCCCCTCCTCCGAGCTGAACATTCCCAGGTCTCTCAGCCTTTCCTCCTAGGGCTTGGTCCCCAGGCCCCAAATCATTCTCACCGCTCTCCTCAGCACCCTCTCCATTTTGTCCACATCTTTTTTGAAGTGAGGACTCCAGAACTGCGCACGACACTCCAGATATGCCGAATGCCGAAATCCTGAGAGAGCCATCACAAGAACTATTCCCCAAGACACTCAAAATAGTTACGTGGAAGAGGGGTTCGGCTCTTCCGCATCAGAAAGGCGAATGCTGGGACCAGTGGGTGAATTCAGCTTCCCTCCAGGTGCCATTAGAAGCCACACAAAAATGGGCTTGACCCTCTAGGCCAGTGGGTCTCAACCTGGGGGTTGGGATGCCTTTGGGCAGGGGTAGTCAAACTGCGGCCCTCCAGATGCCCATGGACTACATTTCCCAGGAGCCCCTGCCAGCAAATGCTGGCAGGGGCTCCTGGGAATTGTAGTCCATGGACATCTGGAGGGCCGCAGTTTGACTACCCCTGCCTTTGGGGGTCAAACAATTAAAGAGTCGTGGCATCAGGAAGGTTGAGAACCACTGCCCTAGGCTGTCGCGTAACATTTTTGTAAAAATGGACATCTGCTGAAGAGACATCACTGCCTACACGAAACTGCATCCATGGCTGAAAATCAACCCCCCGAACTTGGCAGTACAGTGCATGTGTGAACCCACCTATATTTTTAGCCTGCTGGAGCGCTAATCAGCATTCTGCCGAGCCAGGAGGGGGGTGGGGAGATAAGGCCACCTGGGAAAGTGGAATGCCACCCAACCCTGCTCAGGAATGTTTGCAAAGCCTGACTGCTGAGAGAGAGAGAGAGAGAGAGAGAGAGAACATACCTACGTATGTACATGCATGCAAACGCGCAAAAGGAACGGAAACAGCTAAAGCATTGTATCTGTTCAGGGGAGGGGGGATTTGCAAAATACAGGGAAGAATCATTCCCTTCTTGCCAGACTAGCCTCATCTTTGTTGGAAAAACTGCCACAGGCACAGTTTCTTAGCAACAGGCACAGAAAACGCTTCAAGTTTGCGATGTCCCAGTAGCTTGGCTCCTGTCTACACCGCACAGCAACCTGCTGCTTGCGCAACCTAAGGATGCACCAACAGGACCATTCAGTGTCTCAAAACACCTGGGAAGTTTGCCTGCAGAGGTCCAGAAGCCAAAGTCCCTTTCCTTCTCATCTGACCCCCAACATCCAAGGATTAAAGGTACACTGCATTTTGGTACACCGTTTTGCTGTCCTGGCTAAAAGCGAGAGCAGCCTTTGTCAACATTCTGATCGTGGAAGAGCCCCTGAAATAATCTTTCAGGCTTGAGGTGCCCCAGAAGTGATGTCAGCTAGCCATTCCTCCCTGCCACAGTCTCCCATGCCCCCAAAAGTGACATTACCACCCACATTAAGAGACAGGCTTGAGGGATGGGATGAAATTAATTCAAAAGAAATTCCCTCTCCACATCTAGAAGAAGTTCCTGACAGTCAGAGTAGTTTCTCAGTGGAACAGGCTCCCTCGGGAGGTGGTGGGTTCTCCATCTTTGGAAATTTTTAAGCAGAGGCTTGATAGCCAGCTGACAGAGAGGCTGATTCTGTGAAGGCTCAAGGGGGTGGCAGGTTACAGTGGATGAGCGATAGGGATGTGAGTGTCCTGCCTAGTACAGAAGGTTGGACTAGATGACCCATGAGGTCCCTTCCAACTCTATGATTCTAGGAGTACTTGAGGGGGTGAGAGACAGGAGGTCGTTTAAGGTAGGAGTAGGTATGCAGCTCTGCCCCTCCCAGATGCAGAAACCACAAGTTAACTTCTTCATATTCAGAAGGGGAGAAGAGGAGCAGTGGGTGTGGCCAGTTCCCTATCTTGAGGCCGACTCTATTAAGGAAGGAAGGGAAAGGCAATAGACAATCCCTGGAGCTCCCATGGAACCTTGATTGGGAATCCCTAACACAGAAAGGCCTGTCCTTGGTTTATTTGCTCCATCCCTCTTTCAGGACCACCTAAGGCAGTGGCTGCAAATTTCACCATTCTATCCACTGTGTGAAGATATATTCTCTTTCATGCGTTCTGAACCTACTGCTGAATCAATTCAGTTCAGGCTCTATTAGGGAGAAACAAAGATTTCCCCATTTCCATTCAGAGCATGGGCCCATCTCTGAAGAACTGGAAATGAATATCGCAGAAGGTTAGCATCGCGGACAGCAGCTGGGTAAAAACACTCATCGCCACAGCAGCAGAGAAAGATAAAAGAACGCAGGCGCTGGGGAGCAGGGACGGGGCAGGACTTCAGCACAGCAGAAGGAATGGGTCTCTGGTGTCAGGAAAACCGCCTGCAGCTTGCTTCATATGCATACTGCGCATGCAAAGCCCCATAAAATATTATACAAATCTATTGTGCAGGTTTCTTACACATAAATAATAATACCAATATATTTGTGTGCACAATAGGTACTTAAATGGCAATACATCTCATTCTCCAAGTGGCCTCATCTGTGTACACTTAAATCCAGAGATGGGAATCACAAACAGACAATATGTATCAAAAACGGAGTTTGGTTAAAACACCCCAAATTAAAGAAGCTGTATCTGCACCTTTAATAAACACATGGCCCCTGCAGCAGCCAGTGTGGAAATTGCTAGGCAACCACAATATTGCCTGTCTTCTTGTGAGAGTCCACCCAATTGTTCCCAACAAGTGGACTTTGTTGAAGAAAAATCTCTTTATTGAAGAAACAACAATGTGAGCATCTCCAAGTTCTTGCTAAAGCTGGTCTTTTGGTCCACATCAAATGACCAGAGGGCTGGAATCCAAGAGGCACTAAACTAGCTACTGTCACACCTACAACCATGAATAACAAGAGATCAAAAAGGGCTTTAGGCAGATGTAAAAGTGATAGGTGAAAGCTGGGTATAATAAAGAAAACAGCTAAAATGGGGGGAGGCAGGACCCTTTTTCCTGGCCTGTTTTGGCCTTCCGGAAAGGACTTATGGGACCAAGCTTGGGATTTGCTGGCAGGGGCTCATGGGAATTGAAGTCCATGAACATCTGAAGGACCACAGGCCATGAACACAGGCCATCTGGAGGGAATTGTGGTCCATGAACACCTGGAGGACCACATCTGGAGGACCATCTGGAGTACCTGCTCCAAAGCATCTCTTTTTTCCAGGGGAACTGATCTCTGTTCTGATCCGGAGATGTAAAACCAGAGAATCCCCAGGTCCTACCTGGGCACTGGCATCCCTCAGTACAGTCCAGGAAGAGTTTTATCGTTTAATACTAACAAGCAGCTCTTCTTGAATCCTGTGATGGAGCATTGGCAATTTAAAAAAAAATCCCTTTGGCCATTTTGCCCAGTCACCATTTTCTAATTCAGATCAGTCCCATTCAAAAGCTTCCAGCCCCCCTGGAATTACTTGAAATGCAGAAGGCAGGCCTCTCCCCAAAAGGGCTTACAGAATGAGCTCTCCAACAATGAGGTGTCCTATTGTCCTACATTCAGAGTGGGGGGGAGAGCGAGCTTTGACCCAAGCATTTAATTGCAAAACATGCCGTTGTGTGCCAACGACCCACTTGGGCAAAACAATAAAGCGAATCTGACATAGCTTTCCTGTTCCCTTGCAAAAGCTTCCCTGCCAATTTAATCACAGGGGCTTCAAAAAGCTCAAGATTAAGAGGTTAGCAAATTCAGCCTGTGCAGAGACACCAGTGGGCTCAGCTGGCCTCGCTCTCAGCCGACCTCTGCGATGAAGCAAACCCATCTAGGGGAGGCACCGGGCTCTCTGGCTCATGGGGAGGTCCCTTCATCGATGGGGAGAAGCAATGTTTCACAACCTTCTTCCAAGGAAATGGATGCCTCATTTGGCAAATCCTTCTAGAAGAGGCAACAGTGTGGATGAGGCGTGTCACAGTTCAGATTTCTCCTGCCTCTGAAGTGCTCTTATCCATCCGGACACCCCTAGTGAGTCTGGCTGTCTTTACGGAGGGAGAAGCCTCACGCCTCCATACCCACAAAAGGCAGACAAACTGCTGGTGATAAAACAACCATCAGTCAGTGCTGAGGTTTGAGGGGACTTGTCAGAAGCAAATGCACACACAGGATAAGGAAAAGAAATCTGAGTCACCCCACGGTGCTTTGTCCAGGTGAATAATGCATTGCACACGTGTTATCAGTCCAGGATGCGCCACCCCTGCATGTACCAATGCAAGACCAGGCCTAACAGGATTGCTTCTTGCAAAACTTTGAAGAGAAATCTCCCTCGATTGTAAGACTCTGGCCCAAGGCCAGCTTAGTCTAGCTGCCGGGTGTCCCTCCCCCTCAAGCAATACAGCAGGAAAATGGTTTGCAGCTGTCACAGAGAGCAAGGTGCAACGGAAGAGGCTCAAGGTCAAGCAAGACCTAAACTAACTGTTAGAGAAGAGAATTTCAGGTTTCTGTCTGTCACCTGTCTCTCACCCCCTAAGACAGGCAGCCAGTATCAGGGTTATTATCAGTGGCTTTTTAAAACACTGCCCCAAATCAAAGCCAGGACAGGCTAAGTCATTCCCTTTGGCACATTTCTGTTAAAGTTTCTTTTTCCTTTCGGCACATTTAAACCAGTATCTAGGTCTGATTAATTTATCTCAGCTTGCAATAAAAGAATCCTGGAAACTGCTGTAGTATGAAAAAGGTCCAGGACCACCTGGAAAACCTTCCAAGCTGTGACATAGCTGCAGTTTCCACAGGGTTTACTACAGTAAAGTCCTAAAAATCCATTTCAAGCCATTTCTGAAAATATCTGTAGTCTAGAAATACCCTTTGCCTACCGCGAACTGATACAGAGTTAGAAAGCACACCTGCTCATTCATTCGTAGTTCAGAAACCTCCTAATCATCCATTTGGCTTCACAAAATTATGGACAGCCTTAAAATCAAGCGGCTTCTACCTCCTCCAAAAAGCAACACCAATATATCACAAAGTGCTAGCTCCCCCAAATCTTTCTGGACTTAAAAAAAAATGATGTCTTAAGCAGACAACTGAAAGTCACAATCCAACCTGCTTTCCCAGGGAACAGAGTTCAATTAAATGTCCATCATCCCAACAGAAAATCTTGTATCTTTGCTCCTAGCCCCAACCACCAGCAATCACAACCAAAGCCTTGACCATGGGAGATCTTGAAGGCACAAGAGAATCCTCTACAGCAAGGGCTCATGGGAATTGTAGTCCATGGACATCTGGAGAGCCACAGTTCGGCCACCCCTGCTCTAGAGAGACAGAGAGAAGAAGAGATCAGGCACAGCCTGCAAAGAGGAAAATTATTCTGCAAAAATATTGAGCTTGCCCATCATGGAAACAAAGGGGACATTAATTTTAGAAGAAACTGTGTCACCTCCCTGAAAAGAAAATGCTTGCTAGAAAAAGAACTGGCCAAACCCTGTATAAGACCTTGCTGTGCGCTACTTTCCCCTTCCCCAAAACTAGAACCCCACAACCTGCATAGTCAGTTCACATGCAAGGTGACCCAACTTGGAAAGGCCAAGCAAGGCTGCCCCTGACAGATCTCAGCAGCTAAGTAGGGTCAGCCCTGGCTAGCACTCAGAAGGACAACCTTCAAGAAATACCAGGGTCATGGACAGGGGGAAGGCAATGGCAAACCACCTCTGAACATCTCTTGCCTTGCAGCCAGGCAATCTTCGGATCTCCTGGCTACTTTACACACAATAAATAAATAACGCACTGGCAGTCATTGTTCAGAAGCCGCAGTAGGAAGCAACAGCTTGCATGCTGGCCATCTCAGATCAAATACCCGAGACAGACGTGGACTGGAGAACAAAGGTAGGAACCTGCCCCTCTTTTTGCCTGGATTCAGCTCAGGCAGAGAGTGCCCATCCCTAAGATACCTTTATACTGAATTTTACTGCTATTTGCATATTGTAATGGGTTTCTGCTCCTCAGCTGCTTGGGGAACCAACTTTTGGCTTAAAAGCAGGATTATGATATCAACCAATTGGAAGTCAAAAAGCTGCTCTCCCTAGTTGCTTCTGTGTCCCTTCTCCAGTCATCAAGGCTATAGATAGAGGGATGGACTGAGCCACACTCTGGCTTGGGTAGCCAGCCCTTTGTGACCTGTAGCCACAGAAAGATGCCAACAGGGCTTGCCTTTCACTGGGGTGGTCAGTCTATGCCTAGGCTGTGCACTCAAGGCTACAGGCAGGGACACAAATAGGAATGCTGCTCCAGACACCCTCCCCCAAATTCCCTGCATGTGGAAAGCTAGTACTTCAGAAAGACCAGTTCTAGCCTAGCACTTCCCCTTATGTTAGTTTTCCATCCATATGCAAGGATACTGCAGGGGCACATGTGCGGAACTGGAAGAAATGGTCACAGTGCAGTGGGCCCTTTCTTGCATGCCCAGGGAAATGCTGATTGACACTTTGGGGTTGGGAGGTGAATTTCCTCCAGGCCAGACTGGCCAGGGATTCTGGGGGGGAGGGGTTTTTGGGGGAGCATCATCTAGGCATGGAATTGGGGTCATTGTGGGTAGGCAGGTAGTTGTGAATTTCCTGCATTCTGCAGGAGGTTGGACAAGATGATCCTGAAGGTGCCTTCCAACTCTATGATTCTATGTGCTTGGAAGTCCCAGGTTCAATTCTTGGAATCTCCAGTCAGAAAGTTCACATGGAAGGTGATATGGAAGCCTTTGTCCCAAGGGTGTCTGTCAGTCCAAGCAGACCAGACTGACCTTGACGGAACCAGAGTCTGACTCAAGACAGCAGCTTAATAACCACAGAGTAGCCGGCGCCCACCTGCAGTCTGAAGGGAAGCAGCCCAGATGGTATGTACCGCTTCAGTGAGAAGCAGACCACATATCCTACGAAATGCAGAAATATGGCAGCTGCCCCTCACAAGGCCACCTATGCAACATCACACACAAGGAACAAAGAAGGGGCAGACTGCGAAGCTAGAAAGACCCAGAAGCAAGCCATGCTGAGACATGGCTACATTGCTTCAGGGGCCTTTGAGCTCAGGCCTGACAAGAAAGGCCAAAAATGGGCTTCCTCATGCCAACTGGCAGCCCTGTTTAGGATTGCCATTTCCACTGGTCTCGGTGGGGAGGGGGCTCCCCCATTTTCTAGACATGTCTTGCATCCCCACAAAAAAACTTGCCACAAACTGGAAGAATGCCATGTTTTAACTCAATGTGCTGACATCACCCAGAAGTGACGTTGGCATGTTAGGTGGGTTGACACTCTGGTTTTGGGGATAAACTCTATGGTTAGAAGCAAATTCTACCACAGAGCTTTGGCCAAAAGCCAGAGTGTCTCCCTCACCCGGCCCCGCTGGGAGGTCTCCAACATGTTGACATCACTTCTCCTGGAAGTCAGATGGCTAGACTTCCCTTGACCAAAGCTCAAAACAGAAAGGCCATGCAGTTCTTTCCGTGTACTCAAAGGGCTTCAGGAAAAACTTTTAATAGCTTTCTCTCTCACAGTCTCCACAAACTTGGCCTACCTTTGGCAGTATTTCTACCACACTCACTGCTGCCTTGGGCTGCTCACTGACAAGGCTCAGGGGTGAGCAATTAGGCTGCTCTTCGTCCAAAGCCACCTTGCAACATGCCTGGAGCCATATGCGCCTGGAGGAGGACATGCAAATGGAAAATGTGTGGAAGACGAAGAAAAGGTCTGATCACTCCGTTTGGAAACTGCAAGCCAAGCGTGGCCGCCTGCCCTGCGTGCTTTGACTGCTGTTCAACGTGTACATTGGTAAACAGATGAAGCCAAAGGCATTCTCAGACTCCAGAGCTTTCCTTTGAAAGAAGCTCACCACCCGGAGGCTGGTTCAGTTGTACTCCCTTCCTTCAGCTACGCACCCACAGCAGCCATTTTGAAGGTATCGGTCTCGCCATGTTGCTTCGTCGCAAGGAAATATCTCCTCTTCAGATGAATGTAGGCCATCCTGTCCTTACAGTGCTGGCAGGTTCATCCTTGTGTCTATCGTCAGTTGTTCTGAACAGGTCCTCAGCCGAAGGCGAAGCCTCAAATGCCACACAAGGGCCACAGGGGGGTTTAACTAGCACATTACCAGCGCTTGGCCACAAGCAAAGCAATGCTTACGAAACCCCGGAAGACATGAGTCACAGGCACCGATGCCAGAAACTAAACGGATCGTTTCTGTTTTGGAGCAGGTGGTTAGTGGTTACGGATGCAGCCACCACAACAGAAGCCTGGGCCAATTAGCAGAGTTTAGCACTCAAAGCTGAGTGAGTTCACAATCAAAACCTTGGATCAACCAAAGATTATTTCATTCATTAAAAGAGTGATCCATGAAATGGGCAGGTAAGTGATTCTTCACCGAATGTGATCACCTCAGGGCACTATCCACAGCAGATGTAAATAATTGGCCATGAACCAACTTGGCCTGGCTAACAGGAAGCCATTGTGAGACAAAGCACCCCTGAATCTTCCCCTCAAGGGGGAATGCTTGTAGTAACTTAACTGGTTCCTCCTTACATGCATTACTAATTGGGCTCAGCAGCCTACAGGCTTCTTATCTTCAAGGCCAAAGCATGGACTAATTGGTTCTAAGTGAGAAATCGTGAGCCATGATGAGAAGGGGAAAGAAGAGTGGTGAGGTGACCTTCAGGATTCTAGCCAGAATGTATTCTGATTGGTTCAATATTAGCAACAAGGATGATCCAGGGCCTGGGGACCAAGCGGAAAGGCTGAGGGACTTGGGGATGTTCAAGCTGGAAAAGAGGAGTTGGAGAGGGGACATAATTACTCTCTTTAAATATCTCAAAGGTTGTCACGTGGCAGAAGTTAGAGAGCAGAGAGCAGATCCTGTTGGCAGAATAAAATAGAACCAGCAGTAATGCTTTAAAGCAGGGGTAGTCAACCTGTGGTCCTACAGATGTTCGTGGACTACAATTCCCATGAGCATTGCTGGCAGGGGCTCATGGGAATTGTAGTCCACAAACATCTGGAGGACCACAGGTTGACTACCCCTGCTTTAAACTATGTGTAGAAAGATATTGGCTCGATATCAGGGGGGAAATCTTTACGTTCAGAGTCGTTCAGCGGTGGAATTGGCTGCCTAAGGAGATGGTGAGCCCACCCTCACTGGCTGTCTTTAAGCAGCAGCTAGACTGACATATATCATGGCTGCTTTAGACTGATCCTGCATTGAGCAGCAGGTTGGACTAGATGGTCTCTATGGCCCCTTCCAACTCTTATGTTTCTATGATCCCAGGTGGGCCAAGAACTGTAACTGGCCCATGAATTTTGAGTCAAAGTAACTCAGATTGTGATAGGACAAAACCTCAGCTATGATATGCCCGTTTGCAAACAGACAATATTGTAGGGAATGCTAAAGTTAAGGCCTGAGTGACTGTAAAGAGTGCCATCTAATGCAGCCTTTCATTATGTTCGATAGTTAAGCTAGCATTTATTTTCGAAACCTGCTTGTTTTTGCCTATTACAAATTGATATCCTATAACTGGTTCCAATAAACATTACTTTCTTTTTTTTCAGAAGTCTGTTCTTTATGCACACTTGTCCTGAGAACCCATGAGGTCCATGCTGGGACTCCTTGACATCGATATTGACCTCCAGTTGAACCAAAAATGTCGCTAGCCTTATTATGTGATGAGACTTGACTGTGACCAGGGAAATCACAGGGCCTCTCTTCACTCAGCTGTGACATTCATTAGGAGGCCTTAAGCCAACAGGCCATGCTCTCTCATTCAATAACGACTCACACAGGAACACGTTAGCACATGAACGCACATCATGAACACACATCACTCTGCCTGATCCAGAATGAGACCACTGGCCCATCACTGTCAGCATTGTCTACTCATACTGGCTGTGACTCTCCAGGGTTATACATCACCGACTGCCAGAAACTGAAACTGAACCTGAGGCCTTCTGCATGTCAAGTGGACAGAGTTCTTCCCTTGCCCGTTCTGTCTTCAAAACAAGCCTGTACTGTAGGTCAGGCTGACTAGCCCAACGCCATTCACCAAGTTTCCACAGCAGAGTGGGAATTTGAATCCAGACCACTGTAGTCCTAAAATGAAGAGGCACAGAACTTTTTCTTTTAAAGCAGAGGTAGAAAAACAGATTGCTGTATGTAATTTACAATAGATTCCACAGAGAACTTTGGGGATTTTTTAAAAATATCAAATGCTCTATGGAATAAACTAGTATTCACAGGTTTTGGACTGCCTTCTCTTCTCGGGTCTTAGAAGGATCTTCTGGAACATGAAATTCCACAAGGAAAAAAGCCCCCATTTCTGGAGAGGGCCCAGGAGCGTTTTTCCGGGCTCTGCACAAATGTCTACCACAGGCCTCGCTACAACCATGCTCTTCCCCCGTTCCTGCAATCTCATGGTTTTGTGAAAGAAAAACAATTCTATTTCTGAAGTTACGTCAAGCTTAGAAGATTCACTCGGCAATCCCAGAAGACAGCCTTTTGAAAAGGGACAAACCCATTCCTGGACCATCCGCAAAGCCTGGACTACTCTGCCCGGTCAGCCATTAAGATTTGCCTCCCAGGCATGAGATCTCAACAATGGGGAATCAAAGCAGAGCGTGTAATCGCACACCGCAATCTGCTGACCACTTCCCACTTTTGTCCCTCTCTCCTAAGCTCTTTACTCCCTGTATGGAAGACCAGCAAACCCACTGGGAGAGATCAGAGTCAGATACAATAAGGGCATCCCTGGGAGGGACACTGAAACTCCTCAGCATGCAGTGCAGATTTGCAGGGTTAAAACATTTTTAAAAACTGATTAATCCGATGGGACATTAAAAGCCACAAAAGGCTGACTATCAGCCATGGATTTCCTGCTCCTGCCCACCACTTAAGGAAGTGGATTCCCTTGGTCACCAGCATTCTCTCATTAGCTTATTGGTGATGCTGTCTAGAGCGAATCTGTGGCTCTCCAGATAACCATGAACTACAGTTACCATGAGCCCCAGCCTGTATGGTCAGGGGCTCAGGGTACTGTAGTCTATAGGTATCTGGAGAGCCACAGTTTGGCTGCCCCTGCTCTACGGCATCGGTGAGATAATGACCCTTCCCCACCTCCCACACCTGGAGAAAGCAGAGATGGAGCCTGGGCATCTTGCATGCAAAAGGCCCGCTCAATCTTTGAGTCACAGCCTGTTCCCGAGGTCAAGGCAAGGTAAGCCTCAGATTCCATCTCATCACCTGTCTGCTATGGACTCAGAGCTGATTCATATATGCACATTCCCTGTTCATTGACTATCACACCAAGCAGCATCAAACATGTGTGAATGATTCACCATCGTACATTAAGTGCCACTGACAAAGTCATGCAAAACCAACAGTATCTCATGAGTAATCAAGCAATGGGCATTTCTACATATGTACATATTCAGAAAAAGCACCTAGATACAACACCCCGGTCCTTCCTTCAAGAATAGATAATTGAGGAGGCAGGTGGGGGAGCCGGCTTGAATTGTTTTTTTATGAAAAATCCTCCACTCACAGAAAACTAGCATTTCAAAAGGCAGGCTTTCAGATCCCATCGACTTCCCTGTCATGCTAGATTTCTACATGAAGAGGGGAGTACACTCCAACCTGCTGCTTCTCCCCACAGCTCTATTCCAAGTGTTATTCTGAACACACAGGTATAGAAGCTTCTTAAACAGTTTTGGACATGTCACTATCATATTTTCCATTCCCTGCCTGTAATGGGAATATTAATCTACTGCACAGTAGTGTTGGGAAAAGAAACTATAAAGCCTGTTTTAAAAACCCTTTGTTGTTTTAAGAGTGTGAAATTTCAGGGAGAAGTTAAAAGGCAGTAAAGATGAGTCAGAAATCCCACATCAACACCTCAAATTTTAGTACTGAAAAGATGCTTTAACAATCTGTTTTCTCCCATGAAATATGTTGATTTCTGCATTTATTTTTTAGCCCGGCCCTCCTCCAAGAAATTCACATCAGAGTATATGGTTTACCTCCCATATTTACAGTCAAAGCTACCACGTGAGACAGGTTAGGCAGGTACAGAGAGAGAAAAGACTTGTTTTTATACCCTGCTTTTCACATATCCAAAGGAGTCTCAAAGTAGCTTACAATCACCTTCCCTTCCCCTCTCCTCAACAGACACCCTGTGAGGTGGGTGAGGCTGAGAGAACCGCTTTAACAGGACTGTGACTAGCCTAAGGTCACCCAGCAGACTGCATGTGGAGGAGTGGGGAATCAAGACCAACTCTCCAGATTAGAAGCTGCCACTCTTAACCATGACACCGAGAAAGAGAAATCAGGCTGAATCCAAGTGAGTTTCACAACTGAGCAGAGATCTGAATCCCAGTCTCCCTGGTTTTAGGATCACACCCGACCCACCATGCACAGTGCCTCTCTCCTGAGAACTCCGGTGCTCTAACACAGGGGTAGTCAACCTGTGGTCCTCCAGATGTTCGTGGACTACAATTCCCATGAGCAAACGCTGGCAGGGGCTCATGGGAATTGTAGTCCATGAACATCCATGAACATCTGGAGGGCCACAGGTTGACTACCCCTGCTCTAACCCCTTCTTTTGGGGAGAATGGGAGAAGACCTCTCTCATGGAAATAAAGCATCAGGTACAATAAATCACCTACTGACAGCTTCTCCATAGCTTTTACACAAGACACACACCGGCATTAGGTGAAGGTTTTTCAGAGACCAGCACCAGTTCGGACACACAGCACAAGAAGTCATTCTGGAGCTCCTCTCCAAAACACCACCATCTAATCAACTCCATCAAGGACAGACCCCTGCAAGTTGACCTGGCGTCACGGCACTGAAGAAGAAGAATTGGTTCTTATATGACGCTTTTCTCCACCTGAAGGAGTCTCAAGGCAGCTTACAATCTCCTTCCCTTTCCTCTCCCTGCAACAGACACCCTGTGAGGTGGGTGAGGCTGAGAGAGCGCTGATATCACTGCTCAGTCAGAACAGTTTTATCAGTGCCGTGGCGAGCCCAAGGTCACCCAGCTGGCTGCATGTGGGGGAGCAGGGAATCAAACCCGGCTCGCCAGATTAGAAGTCCGCACTCCTAACCACTACACCAAGCTGGCTCCCTTAACTTTTGGCAAATCACTCACAGCCTGGTCTACCTCACAGGGTTCTGGCAAGGCTGGAATGCCAGGCTGAGATCCTTGGAAGGAGGCTAATAAGGGCACCTCGCCACTAGAGAGGCCTCCCTTTTGCCTGCCGTAGGGATTCACGGCCCTGTCTTTCTCACAGCTCTATTTACTATTCACGGCTTCAACGCTAAAGAAAGAGAACAGCGAGCAGGTTTAGAAAACACACATCCGCAAGCTCCGGCTGCTGCACACAGCGTGGGTCTCCCACCGGAGGAAAGACCAGGCAGTTCCAAGAGCTGCTGACTTGATAAGGGTCCCTCCCTGGTGCCCAGTTGCTGCCCAAGGCCATCCTTTGCCTGGGAGAGGACGAGGAGGAGGGCTTGTGTGGGTGGGTGTGTGGGGGAGGGCTGTGTCTTGGCTCCCAGCCTCAGCCAGCATCAAACTTTATTAAGCGTCAATAGTTCCTCTTACTGCCTATTACAGGGGTAGTCAAACTGCGGCCCTCCAGATGTCCATGGACTACAATTCCCAGAAGCCCCTGCCAGCGACATCTGGAGGGCCGCAGTTTGACTACCCCTGGCCTATTACTTGGGGAACCTCATCCGTTCCAAACACACCCAGGTGGAGCTTCGAAGACACCCATATGCAACTATCAGAGCAGCAGACTGGTACATTAGAGCAGTGGTCCCCAACCTTTTTATCACCGGGGACCACTCAACGCTGGGGACCACTCACTGGGGACCACTCAGCGCCTTTTACTGAGGCCCGGTGGGGGGGGGTAGTTTACTCCTCTACTCTCAACCACTGCCCTAGCGCTCTCTGATCGCTATGGTAATGTTTAAACATCCCTTCAAAATAAGATACAGACACGGCACAACAATGAAGTGTGTTGTAAAGGGCTGGGGGGGATGAAGTAAAGGGCTGGGGGGGGGGAGAAGGCGTCCTTCGGGGCCCACCTCCAATTAGTCAAAGGACCACATGTGGTCCACGGCCCACAGGTTGGGGATCACTACATTAGAGTGCTGTTTCTCCCCAGCCTTTTTCCTTTTAACATCAGATTCATGCTCCATCCCCTCCAATCCCTCCTGTGCCAGTGCGACGGAGTTGTTCAGAGCAGTAGCCTGCGGAGAACAGGGTTTGAGTCCCCACTCACTCCTCCATGGGCAGCCAGCTCAGTGACTAGTCACAGTTCTCACAAGAGCTCTCAGTCCCACCGAACACCCAGGGTGTCTGTTGTGGGGCAAGGAAGGGAAGGCGAGTGTAAGCCACTTTACACTCCTTCGGGGACTAAAAAGTGGGACACAAAAACCCAGCTCTTCTTGTGTACAGCAGAACTCTGGAAAAGGGGGAGGAGTGTATCAGGTACTAGGAAGCTTACACACATGCAATCCCAGCTGACTGCTGGAACAGAAAGCCTAAGGCCCTTCTCCTCATACTTAAACCAGTTTGGACCTGGAGCTTCTAGGCAGGGATCCCTGGGGATTACACTTTGTGAAAGGGAGTCTCCATCACAGAACTACTGGAAAGGCACGGCAGCTAACACTGGATCAAGACAGAAATCCACGTGGTTTGTGTTTCCAGTCTGCACTACACACCAATACTGGGCTTAGGGTCAGTTTTTTGCAGCTTTTTTCCTGTAAAGTCTGAGGAATGGTACCTCAGTGGGAGTACACATAACCCAGAGAGATCCATTTTAGACGCCATGCCTTCTAACTTGCAACGTACCATTTCAGCCAGCGTCCCTCTCTGGCAGCACCAAACACATGCCTGGACTAATGCAGGAGGCCAAGTCACCAGTACTGCAGGGGCCCCCAACCAAACGGCCACTTTTGCCATGGTCCTAATTATTTGGGATTTCCCCCTGCACAGCATTTGTCTGACTCTGAATTTCCTGTCCACTGTCCTGTCCACTGTCCTGAAGCCACTGTCCCAGTTATCATGAAGCAACAGCGGCCTCCCCCCCCTCCCACACACACACGTTTTTGAAGTCGATAATCCAAGCAACAAGAGGATCTGATTGCTTCTGGAGCTGTAGAACACAGATGCTCCAAGGAAGGGCTCTTAGGTGCACCACAAGCCAGGTAAGAAGAACAAGGCCTACCTGGAGGAAGTGCCCTTCCTTGATCAATACTGCAGTCCAAAAAGCCGCAGGGGGGAGATTGCCTATTCAGAAAGCAAGAGGGGAAGGAACTGCCAAGGCTCTGGGGACAGTCTTCTTGCTTGTCTGGCAAAGGCGGGGGCTGCCTGATATTTCTTCAGCCTGGTAATTGTGGGGAGGTGGAATAACATCGCAGACAAGAGCTTGGCCAGGGAGGACTTGTCCTCTTAACTCATTGGCATTTTACAGCACTGTTGGAGCTCAGTTTTAAAGAACAGCCAAATCAGAGAAGCTCAAAGCAAGAGGGTGAGTGTCAAGATTAGGGGAAGTGGTTTAGAGGCTGAAGAGGACTCCTAACAGCAAACCCCTCCCAGCACTTGCAAATCAGCTCCGAACCAATAAGCCCTGCAGCCTAACCCATCCGCCCCTCCCACAAAGAGCCCTCCACCCAAACAAACCCAGAACTGCCAAATCAGCAGATCCAGGAGCAAAAAACGACGACAAAGCATCTGCTACTATCATATTATTTATGGCCCTTCTGTCAACCAAGGAGGAGAAGGGAGGGACGGATCTCTCGAAATGCAGGATCCTTCTGCCTGAGCTCATCCTCTCACAGCACTCCCCCCCCCCCAATGCCACATGCGCTCAACAGTAGCTGGGTAAGAACAGGGTGGGGAGTGAAATACCTTGAGACTGTTCGCAAGACTGTTAATTTTCCCCATTCCTGGGGAAGATACCTTAGGGCTACAGAACATACAACTCTAGAAACTCTGTGCCTGTAGCTCCAAAGGTGGAACAGACGCACCCCACAGCAGCTGAAGAGGCAACCTTGGTTTGGCTAATGCCGAGAAAGGGGGTATTCAGTCTTTTCTCCTCCTGACCATTTTTCCAGATGAATCTCTCACACATTATGGCAGCTTTAAGTCCAACAGAAAAGCCATGCCTTTCCCCGCTTTGGTAGTAGGAGTGGAAAGTGGCAGAGCAATTGTAGACAGCCAGGGTGGTGTAGTGGCTAAGAGCAGTCGCTTCTAATTCGCAAGCCGGGTTTGATTCCCCCCTCCTCCTCCACATGCAGCCAGCTGGGTGACCTTGGGCTCGCCACGGCACTGATAAAACTGTTCTGACCGAGCAGTGATATCAGGGCTCTCCCAGCCTCACCTACCTCACAGAGTGCCTGTTGTGGAGAGAGGAAGGGAAGGCAATTGTAAGCTGCTTTGAGACTCCTTTGGGCAGTGAAAAGCAGGGTATAAAAACCAACTCTTCTTCATCTTCTTGGTAGTCCCTTGTCCATATGCTTAGGGAGTACCCTGCATAGCCTCCGTGAGATTGGGCTAGCCTGGGCCATCCCTCTTACTGGGGCTCAAGGTGTATGCTGTGTGTGTGTGGGGGGGGGAAGGGGTTTTTTGACTGGTAAGGCTGCAGGAGGGAGACAAAAGCAGTCAACTTCCCCTGCCCTCCAAATTAGACCCATATCTGGGGAGTCTTAATCACAGACTCTTAACTTCGTATGTAGCAAAGCCCAATCAGTAACTTCACCCTACACACACAAACAAACACAGGTGCTTCTGACAACTTAGATCACGATTTTTGTGGGTGATACCCAGGCAAAGGTTTGAACTTTTCCGCCAAAGGAATCAGCCTCAAGTGATGAGGAGGGGGAAGGGAACCAGACTCCAAGAGCCCTGGAACCAGAAACACCCCCCCAGTTTTTAGTTCTCCTTCTTGGAGGCAGCTGCTTTGCCAGCAGAAGAAGGCACACGCCAGTTAACAAACACTCAGCAGGGTATTTTAAAACAACCATGTTGCAGGCTGCGCTTACAGGGCTCACAGCCACCCACCTACTTCCAGCTGGCGAGTCCAGAATTAGCGTTGTCGTGTTCAATAGCTCAGCCACATCTCTTCTGCTGGAGGCCATCCACAAGCAAGTCACTGGTTGGAAATTCACCTTTGCCTTCAATTCCCTTGGTGGCTTTAGGCAGGGAAATCTCCCCCACCACCACCACCAAGCACAACCAACCATTAGATTTATTTATTTATTTATTTATTTATTTATTTATTTATTTATTTATTTATTTATTTATTGGATTTATATCCCACCACTTCTGAGGCTCGTAGTGGGTCACAATCAGTAAAATCCTATTAAAAACCCTAATACAATAAAACCCATTTTAAAACCAGCTATTCCCAACCTAGCCCATACCACAGTGGCAACTACCATAAAACTCAAGAGGGAATAACAACCACCAGCAGATGACCTTGGAGGGGGGTCTGATCTATCACCGAGGTGCTGGCCTCAACCATAAACCTGGCTCCGTTTTGCAGGCCCTGTGGAAAGCTGGTAAATCTCGCAGGGCCCGCAGCTCTTCCTGGAGCTCATTCCACCAGGTAGGGGCCAGGACCAAAAAGGCCCTGGCCCTAGTCAAGGGCAGTCACGATTCCCAGGGGCCGGGTACGACCATCAGATTTGTACCCACAGAGCGCAAGGCCCTGCGGGGGGCATAGGGCACCAGGCGGTCCCTCAAGTATGTGGGTCCCAGACCGCGGAGGGCCTTAAAGGTTAAAACCAAAACCTTGAATCTGATCTGGGCAGCAATCAGTAGCCAATGCAGCTGCCTTTGAGATGAACACAGGCCTTCTTTGCACAACTGTTGCTGTAATCTTAAAATGCTTCATGGGCATTCTTGGGAACATCCTTTAATTAGCCAGTTCTGCATCATTCCAAAGAACTGGAGGGACATTCCTTAAGTCTTCCAAGGTTTTGCCCCCAGAGAGGTGTTTCACCAGTAGGGTTGCCAACCTCCAGGTGAAATCTGGAGATCTCCAGGCGATGGAGACCAGTTCGCCTGAAGAAAATGGCTCCTTTGGAAGGTGGTCTTCTGGCATTGCACCCCACCGAAGTGCCTGCCCTCCCCAAACCCCACCCTCAAAATCCCCAGGTATTTATCAAGCAAGGGCTAGCCACTCTTATCCACCAGCCTGTCCCTCCCAACATCTTTATTTATTATATTTATAAACCGCCCTCCCTTCCGTCTCAGGGCGGTTTACATTACAGCTCTCATATGATACAGTACAACAAACATTTAAGGCCAATAAAGGTACTCTGAATCTGAATCTACAATAAACATTTAGTATAGAACTTACACAACAGTAAAAAGCTTTTGTCCAACAGTGTAATAAACAATATTCAATAACAACAGTAACAAACCGTGTGACCCAATAACAAACAGCAGTTTGATCTGTCTGCACTGTGGTCTGTTTTCAGCTAGTGCGGTTCAGGGGGGCTTCTGGTTTGTGGCTAGTGGCTTGTTCATTTGTCCAGGGGTAGTCAAACTGCGGCCCTCCAGATGTCCATGGACTACAATTCCCAGGAGCCCCTGCCAGCGAATGCTGGCAAGGGCTCCTGGGAATTGTAGTCCATGGACATCTGGAGGGCCGCAGTTTGACTACCCCTAGAGCTCCTTTTTGCTGGCCCTGTGGAATTGTTTTAGCTCTGGAGGGCCCTGATGTTCTCTGGGAGCTCATTCCACCAGCTGGGGGCCAAGACTGAGAAAGCCCTGGCTGTAGTCGTTGACAGACGAGCTTCCCCGGGGCCAGGGATCACCAGTTTATTGGTGTTAGAAGAGCATCAAGCTCTTGGGGGGGGGGGGGCATAGGTGGAGAGGCCGAAGCAAGCTCCAACTTCAAGGGCCTAAAATGCTCTCAGAATTTGAAAACAGGGGGAGGGGGCAACTTACTTCTCTCAGCCACACTCACTTCCTTTTGCCCCCCAAATCAATTTCCACATCAGTTTTAACAGATACAAAACATACCCCGGTCAAACACAGTTTGCAGTCCCAGCAAGAAGTTGTGGCTGAGATTGAAACAAGCAACATTTCTCAGAAATGCCAAGGAGCTGGTTTCAGGACATAATGTTTCAGTCTGCTGTTTCACAGCTGACTGATTATTTGTTCAGAAATCCTAGCCGAGCGTAACATCAGACTTCTCTGTTCTGGGGGCAAGTCTGAGCCCAGCTTGGGCCATATTATTCAGTAACAATGGGCCCCAAGCATGGCTTAAATTCCAGAAAGGATTCACAGTCTCTCCCCCCCCCCCCCCATATTCTATCTTCACAAGAAACCTGCAAGGTAGATCAGGCTGAAAGAGCAAAACTGACCTGAGGTTACCCAGTAAGGATTTGAACCCAGGTCTATCCCATCTTAATCCCATCTTAATACACCACTCTGGATTGTTCTATTCATCTATGTTGACAGTCAAATGGAAAAGGATGTAGGATGCTGTTGTGGCAGGGACAACAAGTTGCAATCCAAAAAGGTCATGGGTTCAAATCTTAATCCTACCACCAACTTGCTAGACAGCATTCTGCAGCAAGGTGAAATAATGCTGGTCTCCCTTCTTGCTATGGCAAGAAGGACTAGGATGATGTAAGAGCCCAGGGGCACCTTTAAGACCATCTTCAGATACAGTGAAACAGGATTTCCTCCATCATTACATACTAGAGGGTGGGCAGTCAATTAACATACAGCATAATGAAGATGCTTAGCAGATTTCAGGACTGAACAGAAATAAGCTGAGTTTGTTACGGTTACCATTTGTTTGGGTTAATTAGAGAGGGGGGGACATAACGAAGGAAATAAATATATCAAGTTTGGAGATTAATGGGCAGATGTATTCTTAAAGGTGGAATGCCAAAAGAGATTAATTGAGACCCCCACCATTACACTCCCTCCCTCTCCTCCCAAGCATGGAGGCATCTTTACAGCAAGACAGGCCCCAAGGAGACAACAACAGAACACAACAAGCAGCCACCTACAGCGCTCACTTCAAAAACAGTTCAACTTGCAACCTCTACTGCAGTGGTTCTCAACCTTCCTAATGCTGTGACCCTCATGTTGTGGTGACCCCCAACCATAACATTTTGCAAGGGTTCTTTCACAGAAATTAAACTGAAGCTGACCAATGGCGTGAAGATCCATTGTTCATGATTGTATATAAACTGGGGTTTTTTCCCCCTGGGGTTTCTCAGTTCAGTTCTGCCTCTTGTCCCACCATGCTGATCACGCTCTTTTCTGCTGCTCCAGACAAACGCTCTATCTCGATCTACCCTGCAAGGCTGCTGTGTAGATGGCGCCCCCCCCCCCCGGCCAAGCTGCTCACCCTGCCGCGACCCCTGTGAACGGGTCATTTGACCTCCAAAGGGGTCCCAAACCCCAGGTTGAGAACCACTGCTCTACTGGATAATGACAGTTCTGTTTCACAAGTACTGGGGGGCAAAGCTTTTCTTGCACACACACAGACCCACCATCGTACAACGTCTAGGTACCAGAGCTTACCCAGATGCCAACTTTGCTGCCACGAACATCCGGGCCACACAATCACTGGGCCTGAAAATATCAACTTCACCAGCTCAGTCTTATTCACATGCTCATCTTCTAACACTGTATATGCCATTAAATGCCAACAATACCCTGCCATTCACTACACAGGGCAAACAGGTCAAGAATAAAGGGACACAAATCTGACATGAAGAACCACAAGACAGAAAAACCTGTTGGAAAACACTTCAGCCTTCCAGGACATTCAACGTGTGACCCCAAAGTAGCAAAGGAACTTCAACAGACTGGAAAGGGGAATTGCTAAATTGCAAGTTATGACAATAGCCCAAACAATGGAAGGTCCAGGACCCAAAAGGGATGTTGGTTTCTTATCACACTATATGGGCAAATTTTATTCAGTCTTTACATCTGCATTTCTAACAATCCCCGAGAAGGGCCATATGGCCTCTTTCTTTCTTATTTGGGACAACAGATTTTAATAGATCGAAAGTGGCCAAAGTGTGGCTCTTCAGATGTCCACAGACTATAATTACCACGAGCCCCTGCCAGCCTGGCCGGTTGGAATAAATTGTAACGTAACGCAATAAACAGTAGAGTGTAATGTAATTTGGCATGGGAGATCGGAACGTATTTCTCTAGTCCGAAGACAGGGGATGTAACTCTGTGCTGCTGGTCATCAAGGCTCACACACCAAAGTAGATTCTTGCCTTCCAGAAAGGACACACCATTGCCAAATTCACACAAAATTCCTACAAGGAGGCATGTCAGGGTGCCAACCATACCTTCCCCAAGCACCACATGGTATTCCCAGGTACACAATTGTACAGATATTCAGTAGTTCAGATCAGAAGCTGTCTGCGTAAGCTCAGAGGTGCTCTTCTACTTTGCATGGACCTGGGCCAAAGCTTCAGTACTGAAAGTAGCTTCCAAATGCAAGCCTAGAAGAAAACTATCAGGCGCCCCTTCTTGGGGGAATGCTCAACTCAAAGACAAGTAACAGAGGGCCCCATCCACCGGGATAACCTGGTCCAAAGACTAGTTTAAGCCCTACCCCAGTATGGCCCTGGGAGGCTGCACCTTCCGGATGAAAGACGCTTGTCGGAACAGATAAGTACATGGGATGGAGGCAGGGAAGAGGAAACAATCCTGCCTACAAGCGCAGCCACAGATCAGCAGGCAAAGACCAGTTGGCGGTCCAGGAGAGTGAAGAGAAGAACCTGTCTAACACCCCAGGCCAGAATCTGAACGAGTCTAAGACGACAACACACCTCTGAGCATGGGCCAAGGGTGCTGCCCCTACCTTCACAGAGCCCCAGTCAACCTAGCTCCCTGGAAGCCCTGGAGAGGCAAGCCTCTTCTTGGGCCGTCAAGGGGCTGCGCTGGAAAGAAGGGACTCTGCCTCCTCGCCCAAGCCTTCCTGCTGAAGCCCACGGAGGCGACGGCGCCTCTGAGCACGAGCAAAGGGCACTGCCCCCCTCTCGCCCAACCCGCTTAGCGAAACGAGGAAGGAGCAGACAGAGGGCGTGGTTGCCCGACCGGTGTGACCCCCCCCCTTCCCCAAGCAGCGAGACGGGGAAGACAGGTGGGAAGGGGAAGGAAGGGGAAGGGGAAGGAGGAAGGGGCCCTACCGCCGCCCTGGGGTCGCCTTGCCCGGGCTTACCGCGGTACTGGAGAGATCCACTCAAGCGGATGGTGACAGTGCCCGTCAAGGGCTCCCCGGGACTGTAGACGACGCGGCTGTCGCCCAAGCGGATCTCGAACAGCTGCACCTTCCCCATCGCCTCGCCAGGCCGGGCTGCGAGCGCCGGGAAGGAAGGAAGGAAGGCAGGAGCCGGCGAGGGAGAAGGAGGGAGGCCTCTCGCGGCGCGGCGAGTCTTGCTGCGGGCGCCGCTCTGGACTGCTGATTGGGACGCGCCGGCTGCGCTTTTACGCAGCGCTCCGGCTCTCTCCGCCTTCGCGGGCCAACTGCGGAAGGCGCCGCTCGGCTCCTCGCTCGCTCTCGCTCTCTCTCTCTACCTGCCTGCCTGCTCGGAGGGTGACGGGCTGGCCGGGCAATGTCCGGCCCCTTAAAGGGCCAACCCCCTTTCCTCCGCCCATTAGGCCGTGGCGAGAAGTTCGCGGACCGCCGGGCGAGGAGGGACAGTCACGCGTGGGGAATTGGCAGGAGGCGAGAAAGTCATGTTTCACCCGGCGACGCGGGATTAACGGAGGAGATTCAGAGTCACAAGGGGTGCCGGCGGGCCGTCGCTGGTTTGGAGCGCCCCACAAGGGGATTGCAGGGATATAAATGGAACCTCCAGCTTCCGAGGCGCTGTACCTTAGATTAGAAGATCACTTGCTAAGGCAGGCTTTCTCAACCAAAGTTGAGTGAAGCCCTGCGGTTTCTTGACAGCCCTGGAAGGGTTTCCCGAATGCGTGGGAGTTAATTATTTAAGTCTTTTTATTTAAATTGTTAAACATTTCTTAGATTTCACTCTTTGCGGTGATGTTGACCCACCCATCCCTCCCAGAATGGCCAATGATGGTCCTGGAGGGGGTGGGTAGGGGAGAGGCGCCAGGTGGGCATGCTTCCCAGCCCTATTCTGGGTGACCATGCCCTTTCTGGGCTTTCTTGGAGCCTGAAGAATGTTTCAGGAGTTGTGAAAGGCTGTGCTAAGGTTTAATAGCAGATAAAAGGCAATGGATTTCAGGCTGGCCCTGGATTTCCCAGAAATAACACTCTGGGCTGTAGTTTAGATGTGTTTTAAAGGGCATTGTGTATGTGTGTGCAAGCATAGAGGGTAAATCTAGCAGTAGATCGTTAAATGGGTCCTGGATCTTCCACGTTCAGAGGCAGTATGTCTCTGAAAGCCAGTTGCTGGGTTGGAAAAGGGTACCGAGAGGGAGGAAGGATGTCTTCAGATCCTGTCTGTGGGCTTCTCAGATGCATCTGGTTGATCACAGTTGGAGACAGGATGCTGGTCTAGTTGGAATATAAACCCTTTAATATCCTCGTGTTATAATACCTTGCCACGTGGCGTGTGACGATGGCTGTTTATAAGCATAGGGTAGCTTTTTAAAAAGAACTAGACATTCATGAGACGTAGAGGTCTTGATAGCGAAGAACTGAACTTCCATTTTCAGAGGCAGTCTATCTCTAGGAGTGCCACTTTGGCATTCTTCAAGTGCTCCAAGTCGGGCCACTATTGGGGTAGTCAAACTGCGGCCCTCCAGAGGTCCATGGACTACAATTGCCATGAGCCCCTGCTGGCAGGGGCTCATGGGAATTGTAGTGCATGGATATCTGGAGGGCCGCAGTTTGACTACCCGTTAGATGTATCTGATGAGCAGACAGGGTTCATTGTTATGCAGCAGGCAGAAATTCAACAGATGGGACTTTTTTCCTGGTATGGATATACAGCAACAATGTTTGCTTCTTTTCTAACAGCTCCTCAAATCTAATTCCTCAGATTGCTATTCTGACCCTTCGTACATGGAGTTAACCAGCCACTCACCTGGGCAGGAGGGAGGGGGGTCTACAAATGCTTACACTCATTCATATTCCAGCAACACTTCAGCAGCTGTTGCTTATGTGCTTAGCAAAGGGCGCCACCCAGAGACCATTGCCTAATCCAACGCTTGCAAAATCACACCCACCTACCCCAAATTGCAGCTTTGCCCTGGTACAATGCAAGCATCCACTGCACCCGCAAGCCCTGACCTGGAGAGCCCAAGCTTGCCTAGTTCCATCAGCTCTCAGAAGCTGAACGGGGCCAACCCTGACTAGTATTTGGGTGGGAAACTCCCAAGGATTTGGATGGAGCTTCCTCCAAGGAACAATAGGGGTGATAACACAGAGGCAGCAAGTAGCAAACCACCTCTGACCGTCTCTCGCCCGGCTGCCGGGCAATCCTTGGATCTCCAACTGGCAGAAAGGCTGGCTCTGAATTTAGGCAGGTTGTAAGTGGGTGGGCAGAAGGGATTGTGTTGGTGCATGGCTCTTGTGGCTCTTTTTCGCATGCCCAGGGAAATGCTGATTGCCACTTTGGGATCAAGAGGTGAATTTCCTCCAGGCCAGACTGGCCAGAGATTCCGTGTGGCAGCGGCAGGCTACCAATCAATCAAATAAATTTATACTCAGGAGGCATCATCTGGGCATGGAACTGGAGTTTCCTGCATTCTGCAGGGGGTTAGACTAGATCAGTGGTTCTCAACCTGGGGGTCAGGACCCCTTTGGGGGTCGAATGACCCTTTCACAGGGGTTGCAGCGGGGCAAGCAGCTTGGCCGGGGGGGCCGCCATCCACACAACATCCTTGTGGGGTAGATCGAGATAGAACGTTTGTCTGTCTGGAGCAACGGAAAAGAGTGAGATCAGCATGGTGGGACAAGAGGCAAAACTGAACTGAGGAACCCCAGAAAAAAACCAATTTATATACAATCATGAACAATGGATCTTCACGCCATTGGTCAGTTTTGGTTCAATTTCTGTGAAAGAACCCTTGCATAATTTTACGGTTGGGGGTCACCACCACATGAGGAACTGTATTAAAGGGTCGTGGCATTAGGAAGGTTGGGAACCACTGGACTAGATGATCCTGGAGGTCCCTTCCAAATCTTTGATTCTGTGATCCTGGCTACACTACACATATATATGATAAATAATCTGCTAAGCACCCTTCCTGATTTTTTCCAGACTGCATTGCACTGGTCTTCATCATGCCTGTTCCAGCTTGCCCTTCCCTTTCACAAGTCTCCAAATAGTTTAGTTCCCCCCACCCCCACTCCCAGTCTACCATCCAGGCTCTAATCAAGCCCAGACTTGCTCAGCTTATCTCCTGCTGTATTGCACACCACACACTTGTGGAGTTGTAAGATATGAGATGCGCCAGGGAACATCAGGGAAGGATGTCAATACTGGAAGCTTTAAGTAATCCAGCCTTCAAACGTCAAAAGATCCCTGATGGGTCCAGGATCACGCTTTCCACAGCAGCTACACAACTGCCTACAAGAAATCCACAAGCAAGTTGCGGCAGAGACAGCTGTTCCCTCTTGCTCCCTCCTTGCTGCTGTCTCAGAACACGCTGCCTCTACTCCATGAGCAGGACCTCTCTGCCATGATTCTGTCTGAGTTTTCCCTTTCCACTTTCCCCAGGCTTTCTTTACACGAACAATTGTGCCAACAAAGCAATGGAAGTCACTTGGAGAGGTATCCTGCCGATGAATATGGAGGTTCTCTTTTTGGGAGGGCAGTGTTTAAGTCCAATGGCTCCTAAATCACAGCTATGGACAACTGAGAACAAACTGCAAAGTAGTCCAGTGTTGAAGAGGAATCTTGTGGGTGTTTAAGAGAGCAGCCGTCTCCGTTATTTCCCCCCCTAGACATAATGCCTGTCTGAGCTCAGACCACTGATTCATTTTCCAAGAACTGCCTGAGGGTTACTGGTAACAAAACAGTTTATCTGCATGAACCACAGTCTGTGCATTCTGCTAGCAGTAAGGCCTGAAAGCCGCTCTTTCATCCTTTAATTGCAGGAACAAGACAAAGCTAAAGATCCTGAAAGAACCACCACCAGTCCTCAGTATTAATTATATTTTTTATCGCTTCCTCCGGGAAGCTCAACGTGTTGTGTCTGTTTCCTCCTGTTTCATCATCATCACATCTGAAATACCTGCTCAGGATCACTGAGTGAGTCAAGAGGAGATCTGAACTCAGGTCTGCCCAATCCTAGTGTGGCATATTACCTGATATGGAGGGCTGGGTCTCCAAAGTCGAGCCTCTTGGGCTTGGCTGAAGAAGAAGCAGAAGCAGTGGAAGAGGAGGGGGAGCTTTTATTTATACCCCTCTTTTCACTACCTGAAGGAGTTCCAAAGCTGCTTACAAGCTTTTCCTTCCCCTCCCCACAGCAGACACCCCGTGAGGTAGGTTGGGCTGAGAGAGCTCTGAGAGAACTGTGACTGTCCCAAGGTCACCCAGCTGACTGCATGTGGAGGAGGAGCGGGAAATCAAGCCTGGTGCTCTAGTCTAGATTACAGTCCGCCACTCGTTAAGCACTACACCATGCCTGCTCTTACAAAGAGGGTAGCTCTATCAGTAGCTATTAGCTGGGGTAGCTAAATGGAACGGCTATGTTCAGAAGTTCACAGTGGGTGTGAACTTAAATGGACTCCGGGGAATGGCAGAGGACAGGAAGGCCTGGAGGATCATTGTCCGTGGGGTCGCGATGGGTCGGACACGACTTTGCACCTAACAACAACAACAATGTTCAGAAGGAGCGTACCAGAATGCAACAACAGAGATGGCTTTGGCCTCCATGGTCCACAACTAGCAGGCCACTGGACCAGCTGAGGAAATACTAGACTAGGTAGATTTTGGTCTGATGCAGCAAAGGAGTTCTTAAGTTCTGAAGCCTCACCAGTCAAAAATAAACAGGATTCTTGCTAAAACTGCTTCAAAGGTAACCAAGCTTCAGCAAAGGTAGAAAACAGGCCCTGCTGAGATTCTTTTCACAATTCATCCAGCCACATGACAGTTTGTGCCCATTCCACATCCATTTGAGTGCACTGAAGCTACTGTAAATTTCACCTTTGGAACATTAGTGGAGCACCGTCAAAACCTGGACATTATGTGAGGAACTAGATGTTTATAGACTATTCAAATCAGCACGGTGTAGCAGATAAGAGTGATGGCTTCTAATCTGGCGATCCAGGTTTGATTCCCCGCTCCTCCACATGCAGCCAGCTGGGTGACCTTGGGCTCGTCACAGCCCTGATAGTGCTGTTCTGACCAGGCAGTAATATCAAGACTCTCTCAGCCTCACCCACCTCACAGGGTGTCTGTTGCAGAAAGGGGATGAAAAGGCAATTGTAAACCGCTTTGAGATTCCTTTGAGCAATGAAAAGCAGGGTATAAAAAGCAACTCTTCTTTATATGTCCCGGTAGGGGATCACTGCATCTTCATGCTGGGCAGGGTTTCTCTCTCAGATTTCTGGAATCAAGGGGATCCTGCCAGGAAACTTTAAAAAACAAATAAATTAGCTGCGCCAACAGTGGCTGAGGAAGACTACTCTGAGGATGGGCAGGGCACTGCTCCTTTCTAGCGACCAACCACCATGAGGTTTGCACATTTGGGATTAGCCGTGAGGACTCCCAAGATGAAGGCTGTGACTTTGGCCTGACTGAAAAACACATTCTTGGGGAGGAAAAAAGCGCTGCTCTGTATGACTTTGTACCTGCACAGCTTCTCCTTTAAACTGGGCCACTGCCTAAGCAAAGCAACTAGCTGGGTTGCCAAATGTGTACAAAGCCCCATGGAGGAATGCTTTGGCTTCTGCTGATGTCATATTTACATCAGATCTTTCTGGCCCGGACGCCTGCAGTACCATTTTTATAACTGATTTCCACCCCCTTCCCTCAAGGTTTTACAATTCCAGGACTTACTTGTCATTTACAAAATGTCCTTTCTTAAGCTGGGAAGCTGCTTAAACGCTGGTTGGTTTTATGATTCTAGGAATCCCTTCTCGACAATAGCCCTGAAGCATGACAGGGCAGACTGAGCTATTTGCATGACAAACACAAAAGCAGGTGCATCAAAACTCCCTTGCCATCACTGCTCATCTTCGTGTCCCTAATCTTCTGCCTCCCAGGCTATTTGTCAGCTGCCTATTTACATACCTCTCGCTACATTCATCCCCAACAACACCTCAAGAGCAGAAAGTACAGATACCGTCTGACCACAGGCACAAAGCAAATGCTAACAGAATGCACAAACCTCGGGATCAGACAAAGCTCCTGAACTCATGCCAGTAAGACCGTTTATGCACTGGGAACTTCACTGCCCCACCCCCCTGTCAGGAGGCTGATGTGCACCAGGCCAAATGCTCCCCCATGTGGGTGCAGGAAGAGGTGGGGCAACCTGCTACGACTAAAACTCCAGCCTGCAGCCCAGCATGAAACCTCCAGTGCATAAATGGTCTAACTGATCCGCTGGAAGAGTCACATCATCCAACTGATGTAAGAAACACAAATATTTGCCTGGCTGGTTGAGATCAACTAAAGTGTCTCAAATCAGGAAGAAAGCTTTTTGAGTTTGACAGAACTCTTCTTCAGGCGGATGTTAAGCAAAAGAAACAGCCCTGACCCTGATCCTGTGTTAGGGCTAACGGGTACCAGGGGCCTACTGATGTTTCTTAGTGTTTCTTACACATAATTGTTCCTTACACAAAACATCTCTTTATCAGAGCAAAGAGCCAAAGCTAGCTTCCTCCCATTTCCTTGGAGGAGATTTATTTACTTATCGTATGGTATGTGTGTGTAGTGTAGCCAAGATATCCAAGGACATTTGGCAAGGGAGGTGGTTTGCTGTTGTCTGCCTCTGCAGCACAATCTCTAGCATTCCTTGGAGGAACGACCACCCAAATACTAGCCAAGGTCAGCCCTGCTTAGCTCCAAGATCTGATGGAATAGGGATTGCTGGAGCAATCCAAGTCAGGGTTCCTCGGAGTAGAAACAGCCCAGGAGGCATCATCCTTGTTCCTTTGGGGCGCATGCTCTTGGAAATGGTTGCTTCCCTTATGCTACAATCTTTGGCATCTCCCCTCTTTCATTACGAACAGCTCCATGGCAGCCGCATTGATGTAGCATCCACAGGACTGGCAAAGTTGGGGCCATCTCTATCAGGTCAGCGCTAAGATTCTCCTAGATCAGGGGTAGTCAACCTGTGGTCCTCCAGATGTCCATGGACTACAATTCCCATGAGCCCCTGCCAGCAAATGCTGGCAGGGGCTCATGGGAATTGTAGTCCATGGACATCTGGAGGACCACAGGTTGACTATCCTTGTCCTAGATCACTGTTCTGATACCCACAGTGGCCAACTGGTTGCCTCTCACAGGAAAGGCTACAGGTAGGACGTGGAGGCCAAAGCGTCTCCCTTAGCAATTGACCCCCAGAGGTATACTGCCTTGTAACACAGAGGTTCCATTGAGCCACGTTCTGTTTGTAATTTATTTGGGAAATACAAAACAAAGTTTGAGTCCAGGGGTACCTTTAAAACTAACAAATTTTAAAACAAATATGAATTGTCACTTGGAGGGGAAAAAAGGGAATTATTTTTATTGAGTTTTGTAGAGGAGGATATACCTAGAGATAGGAGAACACTCTTTCTTTGTGCAATATCAGCAGCAAGACTGGTGCATGCAGCTAAATGGAGACGCTCTGAAACCGCTACCACAAAAGACTGGATGAAGAAGATGCGGGGCTTTGCGGATTCAGCCAGACTAATGGAACTATGAAAGGACAAAAACTTGGAGAAATATTATGAACAGAGGACACCTTTCTGGAGCTACAGGAAGATAATTATTCTGGACTCTACAACATTTTGCAAAACATAAAGGAAGTGAAAGATCAGACAATTCTAATTAGTTTTTTCTTAGCAAAGGAGGAGGGTTTATTTGTCCAGTAGGGTGAGCTGGGTGGGAAGTCAAATTTTAAGTTGTGAAGTTATGTTTGTGTTATTTGTGTGTGTGTTTATGTTGTTTTTTTGTTCAGTGGTAATGTTATTTGTAGATGAATAATAAGCATAATAAAATGTTAATAATAATAATAAACTTACAAAGTTTTATTCAAGGTATATTCCGGTGTGCATGCACACAAAAGCTTACACCTCAAATAAAGCTTTGTTGATCCTAATGGTGCCACGGACTCAAACTTTGCTCTGCTGCTTCAGACCAACACAGCGACCCACCTGAATTTATTTGGGCACTGTATATGTTGCCCCTCCAGAAATAGTTACAGAGAAAACTATGGCGTGCCCAACCACTCTTTGGCAGGAACAGGGACAGCACCCTATTTCTTAGCACTGGACTTTGCCCAACTCTTTGTATGCTTCCAATTTACTAGCTTTCCCTTGGTGTCGGCATCCCTGGCTGGTCTTCTCTGGCATTCTTCTGAGAATGAGAGAGGTCCAAGAACGCTTGCTCCACTGGCAAATGACTCTATCCAGACACAGGCAAGGAACTTCATAGCTCCAGTCTATCCCCTGGGAGACTCTCAGATAAAACAGGAATGTGATACTTTTTACACACACACTCCCAGGAAGTAAATAAAATGCTCAGCAATTGTTCCTGGACTCTGTACTTTGTCACAGAGAGATTCCTACCTTGCCAGCTCTGGGATGGCAAATATCTGGAGACTTTTGGGGTAAAGCCAGTCATGGGTGGGATTTGGGGGCAGGGAGGGACTTCAATGGACTATAATGTGATGGAGTCTCCCATCTAGAGCAGTCATTTTCTCCAGGCGAACTGATCTCTGTAGTCCGCAAATGAGCTATAATTCCAGGGGATCCCCTGGTCCCGCCTGGGAACAAGCATCTCTACAACTGCAATTACTGGTGAAACATCAGGGGCTAAAACTACCCCACCACGATTGCACAGCCCAGAAAAACTACAACAGTCAGTTGACTCCGGCTGTGAAAGCCTTCAACCATTCACTAAATAACTGTATCTCTGCATTCAGTTCTGCAGTTCTGGGGCACCTTCTGCCCTCTGATCCTTCTTGCTGGCTAGCTGCAGATCTGGGTCTGTTTTCCTCTGCTCCCAAGCACTTAAGGGCTGAATGTGCCCAGAGAAGGAGAGAACTTGCTAGCTGCAGCTGAATACACTCAGGCTGGGATTATCTGCCTGGCTCATAGGCACTTCGGGCTGTAGCTTTTCGTTTCTTAAACTGGAGGGCCTACCCTTGGGATGGTTGGAAGATGGGGGTGGGCTGCTCTAGACTCTGAAGCCTCTCCTGGTTCTTCTCTTGTTCTTGTTGTGTTTTTTTTGTAAATAAGGTTGCCAGCTCTGGGTTGGGAAATGAGACTTTGGGGGTGGAGCTGGGAGTGGGTGGGATTTAGGGCGGGGAGGGGCTTCAATGGAATATAACGCTATGGGGTCCACCCTCCAAAGCAGCCATTTTCTCTAGGGGAACTGATCTCTGTTGCCTGGAGCTGTGAAACTGGGAGATCCCAGGTCCCACCTGGGGACGGGCATTCTTGTAAGCCACATAGGGTCTCTGTTTGGAGAGGAGGGCAGAATAATTGCACCGTCTCAGAGTCCAGGACCAGCCCTCTACCTAATTGTCTCCCCACAAAATGGCTTTGGGAGAAGGAAAGGCAAAGGGTGCTTGGAAAAAGTGTTTCAGAGGGTGGGCTCTTTAATATATCAGAGTCCAGGATAAATGGGAGTCCTACAGTGACACCTCCAAATCACCAAGCTCTTTCTGAGATGCAGTTGTCATCCCTGGTCTAGCTACAGGAAAATAAGATCTCTGGGAGGATATAAACAAACCTGAGTCAGTAATAATCCGATACGTATTTTCCTTCCCTCTTTAGTAAAACCACATGCATGTACCTGCCTGCTAAGGTAAAGGTAAAGGTATCCCCTATGCAAGCACCGAGTCATGTCTGACCCTTGGGGTGACGCCCTCTAGGGTTTTCATGGCAGACTCAATACGGGGTGGTTTGCCAGTGCCTTCCCCAGTCATTACCGTTTACCCCCCAGCAAGCTGGGTACTCATTTTACCGACCTCGGAAGGATGGAAGGCTGGGTCAACCTTGAGCCGGCTGCTGGGATCGAACTCCCAACCTCATGGCCAGACAGCTTCAGACAGCATTTCTGCCATTTACCACTCTGTGCCACAAGAGGCTCTTGCTCCTGCCTGCTATTAGGGGACAATTTCTATCTGGGGAGGGGAGTGGCACCAGCCAGTTAGAAGTCCACAATCCTCCATTTAAATAATTAAAGCCCTGATTCACTGCAGTCCCCCCCCCCCCAGCCTTCCCAACGCACTTCTGAATGTTAGCTTGTGCCCTGCCATGACTCTTGAGAAAAGAATGTAAGCAAGCTCATTACATCAGCTAAGGACTCCTCATGTGGTCATAAGCAAGTCGCTTTCCCCTGGACGGCTGATGGAGTGCCTTTTTGCAGAGATAAGGCTTCTTCCATGCATGCCTGCTTGCGATAACCTGCCGCCCATGGGAACTGGAGACGGGAAGCAACAACTGTGCTGAAATCGCAACTACTTTTTACATTTTACCAGGCAGTTGGCTTCCATACTGTTTCTACTTTCCAGACTGGCAAGACAGCCCTGTGTCTTTAGAGCAGGGTTTCCCAAACACAGGACTGAGGTACTGTGTGGTACTGAGGTACTGTGGTACTTAGTGGTACCACAGTGTGGGGAGTTTCAAAATGGCGGCTGAAGAGAGCCCTCCCACCCTGTGCCTTCTGTTTCCAGCTCCAGGTAAAGAGGAAAGAAAAAGGGTTTCTAATTTTTTAAAACTTTTCTACCCCTTTTTGGGCAGGGTAACCTGCACCCTCCCAAAGCAGCCAATGAAGGGCCTGTAGGGGGTGGGAAGGGGAAGGGCCTGGTCATTAAAACCTTTTCTGCCTAAGGCCCTTCTGGGGGACGTGGGAGGGAGGCATGACCAACTGACATCACTTCCTGGTACCTCAAAGCCTGAAAACTATTTCAGCGATACCTCCATGGTCAAAAAGTTTTAAAAGGTTGCTTTGGAGTCACATGACAGTGACTACAAATAGATGCCATGTGGTACCTACCTGGTGATATGTGGTAGGTCTTCCATTAGTACAAGAGTTCTATATGACATCACCAAGCCCCATACCATGACATCACTGAACTTAGCCAGGATGTCATCAGACCCCACTCGACAATTAGGGAGAATGAGACAACCTTCTACTTCCTAACCTGTGTGGATTTGCCATTCCTGCTCTAACATAGAAGAAAAAAGTCTCAAGCTGGTGATGGCAAAGTGATTTAATGTTCAAACCAATATCACAATATTCAAAACAATTTCAAAACGGATTCCCAGGTATAGTCCGTTTTCGATTCCTTCATCAGTGAATTCTCAATATTGTAATAACTCAGTCTTCTCTAATGATGTTTTTTGATTGTTGGAAATAACTTAGGCTCTTATAATATCTTGGGTATATAGTTCAATCCCAAACTGGTCACATGAAATCAAATTTGTTAACTAATATTAACGGCTATAAGGGAGAAGAATGCAGTAATTGCTGTATGTGTATCATCATTCCAAGTTTCTGAAAACAGCCAGCTTTTTTGTTTTTCCTTTTTAAGATTCTCCAGAAGGCTGCAAGGCCAGAACCACAACTGTCAGGTGCCTTCCTTTGGAAATATTTGCCCTCTCTTCTGTGAAGAGAATGGTACTTAAGACTCTACTCCTGCTTTGTCAGTACCAAAGCCAGAATGCCCACTTCAATGGCGTACATTATCCTTAAGGTTTTTAATCCCACCTGGAAAATTGTGACAGAACTCACAAAATAAACCCAGGGCATTACATATTAACATCACTGTGTGGAATTCCTCTCTAGCAGTGACCCCCTGCTCCAAGGATAGAAGGAAAATTGCAGGAAATGGCAAGGGAAGTTGGCATCATCCCAGGTGCTGCTGTCTATTCCTGTGCCCCCGGAAATGACATCAGCATGTCTCCAGCATCCCCCGGTGAAATACTGCAGTCTCTTCCAGCTACACAAGGAGAGATATCAGTGCAATGCTGGCAAAAGAAAAAGGAAGGGAGGGAGGTCTGATGTCGTTCTAATCTGAAATTGTCCTGATCTCATCTAGGCTTGTGCCCTTCTGCCGCTTCGGTGGCCATTCAAGCACTGGCTGCCTCAGGCTTGAATGGCTGCTGAAGCGGCCAAAGTGCACAAGACTAGTCTCAACAGCAGGCCTGGTGGAAGAGCGCCGTTTTACGGGCCATGTGGAGTCTTGCCAACTCAGCCAGGTCACAGATCTTCCTGGGCAGTTCAATCTAGGCAGGAGCCACACCCAAAAAGGCCTTGGCCATGGTCAGGCAAATCTTTCTGGGGCTGGGGATTGTCAGCAAACTAGTGTTTCCTGAACACAACGTTCTTTGGGGAACATACTGGGGGAGGCGGCCCCTCAGATACTGTTTTAACGTTGTAAATCACCATGAGACCCACTGGGTGTATCACAACTTTAAAAAAAATCTAATAAGTGATTCCATAAGGAAGTTAGAGAGGAAGGCTGTTTGCTAACTCCAGCCCACCTGCCACCTTCTTGTGCTGTCAGGTCCTTTTGGTCTGTGAGGGCCCAGTGCGGATGCTGCGGCATCACACCTCAGCCTAAAGAGGCCAGAAATCTCAGAATGGGACACTAATGAGAAGCCACCCTGGAGTCAGCGTTTAACCACAGTAATCACAGGACTCAAGAGACAGAGACTGCAGGAGGGACCTATTCAGCTGGAAGAAGGAGCCACAATTATAAAGGACTCTCTGGGCCCATCGTGAACCACACAGGCAGTGACTCACAAGACAGAACTGATTCTGATACATCAACGCTGCCTCTGTGAAGGGGTTTTGTTCGGGAACAGTATCAGTGCCAAGGTCCACACCGGGTACTTGGGTAATATTATCACTCAATTTAACAGTACACTGGCTGGTCCCCGTGTAGCTAATTAAGGCTCCCTCCTATATTTCAATCTACCTGGGAACACCACAGCTCTCCCGAGAAACATGACTCTGACAGTGGGGGAGGGGGGTGGGCGCTTATAAATGAGCCGGGTGAGGAGTGAAAATGCTTCAGCTAGGATAAGCACCCTCCAGCTGGGACTTGGAGATCCCCCCCAGCTGCCTTCCAGACTACAAAAATCAGTTTCTTCTGGAGGAAGTGTCTGCTTTGAAGGGATTTTTCACCTGCTGGTTAGGGCTTGTAGTTCATGGGCTCCTGGAGAGCCACCGTTTGGCCATCCCTGTTCTATGGCATTATATACCGCTGAGGTTCCTCTCCAGGCTCCACTTCCCAAATATGCAGGATTTTTCAGGCACTTGTAATCCTAAAAACAGCAGAGAGGGGCAGAGGAGAGGTCGGTTTGCTCCAAGCTCTCAGAGAATCCTGCTGGAGGAGGGACATTCAAAGGTTTCCAAATTGTCCCCCCCTTCAAGGAGGGGCAGCTTTAGCACATTTTCCCAACCTTCTGTTCCACCTCACCACAACCAAGTAACAGAATCCCAGGTGAGGCTGGGCAAATGAAAGGACCCAGCTATTTGGACAGCGGTGCTCACCATTGAGAGCCAGCTTGGTGTAGTGGTTAGGAGTGGCAGCCTCTAATCTGGAGAGCAGGGTTTGATCCCCTGCTCCTCTACATGCAGCCAGCTGGGTGAACTTGGGCTGATCACAGTTCTCTCGGAGGTGTTCTCACAGAGCAGCTCTGTCAGCACTCTCAGCCCCGCCTACCTCCCAGGGCATCATGTTGTGGGGAGAGAAAGGGAAGCTGCTTTGAGATGCCTTCGGGTAGTGGAAAGCGAGGTATAAAAACCAACTCTTCCTCTTCTTCATTTTGGAAGAAGCAACATTAGGCTGGATGGCAGTGGCATCCTTGAGTGTACGTTGATCACGTTTTTATTTGCCTTTCCAACCAAAAAAGTTGCTGCCAAAGAAGGAACCAGCAGGTAAAGTCAATACAAACTTTCCTTGTGGAGGGGAGTCTCAGTGGCTGCTAGACCCAGCCACAGAAGGGGGGAGCAGGTTGGCCTGACGGCAGCATATATGTGTTTCTGCAGTCTTCAATGGACTCATGTGACTGGTTGCCAGGAGCTGGGGTGGGCAAGGAAGAGCCTCTTTTGCCATCCCTCTCTTGAAGGTATTGTTGGGATTAGCACCCAGACCAATGATTACAAATTATCCTCATTACGACAGCGTGGAGAGTGCCCAGCAATTGGCCACTGAGTAACCACAAGCTTTAAAGCGGGGGTAGTCAACCTGTGGTCCTCCAGATGTTCATGGACTACAATTCCCATGAGCCCCTGCCAGAATTTGCTGGCAGGGGCTCGTGGGAATTGTAGTCCATGAACATCTGGAGGACCACAGGTTGACTGCCCCTGCTTTAAAGAACACACTTTGTGAGTATTAGGGGAGAGAGAACAGTTGTTACAGCTGATGTAAACACAGGTGAAACTGCCTTATAGTGAATCAGACCCTTGAGTATTGCCTACTCAGACTAGCAGTTGATCTTCAGGGTCTCAGGCATCACCAGACCCTTTAAGCTGGCAATTTCAGGGATTGAACCTGGGATGATCTAGCATTGAGCCATGGCCACACTTCTGGCAGAGTTTACAGGTGGGTAATTGAATGTTCTTCTCCCAGACAGAATAAGCAACAGAACAAATTTAGAGTCCAAACCAACCAAGTTTCATTCAAGGTATGAGCTTTCGTGTGCACGCACACTTCCTCAGATACGTCATGGAATAAGCAATGCTCAAGTTTGTCTGTCTGGGGCATCTCAGCACCACACCTGGTGCATTTTTTAAATATGGCTTTTTGAGCCATAAGAACAAAATGTTCCAAACGAGGATGGGCTAGCTCTAGAACAACCAACTCCTTTGGTGGCAAAAGAGAAACTGAGGGTGAAGGTGCTGGCGCACAGGTGTGCATGATTCAAAGGCGGAGTTAACAGCTTTGCTAGCACTCAGTACCCTCTGGAGGTTTTATTACCTATAGAAACCTCTCTGCAGCAGGCCTGCTCATGTGCAGTCCCCCATGTGTGAACTGCATAGAAGATTGACGATGAATATATGTTTTTTGGTCGGGTTACTGCCAAATCTGTTCAGGACAGAACCTCTCGGTGGCCAGATACAGCCTCCAAATTCAGTTATACCTTGCTGAATACCAGACTGGTGAAAGCAAACAGTGGGGAAGGGAGTGATCTTTATGGCTTGTTGGGGTTGGGGTGTGGTTCTTGGGAATATCTGAATGGCTCTTCTGAGAAGCAGGAAGCTGGACTATTCAACTTCCCGGACTGACCCAGCAGGGTGGGTCACATCCATAAGCGTTCGGTAAAAACATAACTGGCTCCAAAGGTCTGTGATGGGAAACAGCTCACTGTCTCCATATGGCTGTTGCTCTGGTTTCGTGAAGGGCATCCAAGGTCAGAGGGAGGGCAAGTGAATTTCACTTTGCATCCTTAGCTTCCTGTGGACTAAGGAGGTCCAGTGAAGTTACCTTGGCCAAGGGATTCCTGAAATCTTGGCCCTCGGCAGAAATATCCCAGAATCCCTTGCAACTTTGCCAAGGATGCTAGAGAAAGCCAGCTTGTTGTACTGGTTAAGAGCAATGACCTCTAATCGGGTAAGCTGGGTTTGATTCCCCACACCTCCACATGCAGCCAGCTGGGTGATCTTGGCCTTGTCACCGTTCTCTTCGAGCTGTTCTGTAAAAAGCAGGGTATTAAAAAAAACAGCTCCTCTTCTCATCCCTTCCCCAAAACAAGCAAAGGCAGATTAAATCCTACAAATGTTGAGTTTTGATAATTGTAGAATGTATCTTTTGGGGGCATGGAATTTCAGATAATAGTGCAGGAATTTTTTTTTTTTATTTGAGAACAGCGTATCCATAGAGGTCATGCTGATTCAAGAGCTGCCATCTTCCTTCATATCAGCAAGAATGCGCAATAATTATTTTAAAAAATCGTTCTGAATACTTTGAAGCAGAATACAAATGCTAATAATTATAATAATAAGGTGCCATGACCTCTCCCTTGTTCTAGCTTTTAAAATTTTACCCATCGTGCTCATTTCCATCTGAAGCACTGAAGGGCATTCGACAAGAATTCTATCAATGAAACTAGAGAAATATAACTTTGCAGGAGCTGCTAGATCAAAGCAAAGCAAATGTTAAATCTGGGGGGGGGGGGGAATTATTCTCCCAGGCATCTGAAATATTGATGGAGTGGTTTCCCCCTTAACAGCCTGGTCATGTTTTTGGTTTTTCCTGTTATAAATTTTCTTATACCGTGAGACTTTTAAGCCTGAAACTGCAATTTTTAAATCTTCTAACTGCCTCATTTCATTACTGCTTTTATTTGGCTAGATTTGTAGTTATATTCTTATTTAATTTTAAAAAATTATACACTGATTCATGAGTGAAATAATTAAATGGGGTGGAAACATTTATATGTTAAATGAACAAAATTGCCCGTTGTGTTACTCTAAAAACATTTTCAGGCTTGTCAGGTAAGATCCTTAAACCTGGTCCTTCAAAAACAATCAGCGCCTTGAAAATCATGTTCTGAACCTATCTGGATTCCGGCTTTGTAGCAATGAATCATTGTGCTTCCACTGAGGCAGACTGGCATCATTCTCCCCATTTCACAGGTGGGAAGAATGAGGCACAAGGAAGGCTCTTTCCCAAGCTTGGACTGTGATTCAGGGCCATGACAGGCAGCACCTCCTGCTGTTCGGTCCCATCCCCGGGTCACTGCATTGGATTCCAGTGAGGAAGGCCGGAAGCCGTCCTTGTGATTGAGCAGGTGGTAACTCCGCCTTCCTTGCAGGCGAGGCATGACTTGGGGAACCTTTGCAGACAAGGAAGGATCCTTCAGCAATTACAACAGGAGCTTGTTCCTCCAAGGCCAGAGGGGTGTCCGTGTTATACCTGTTGCAGCAACACAAAGTAACCCTGTGGCTAACACATTTACTAACACATTTACTCAGACTTCTAATTCTATTAGAACTGTGATGTTGGAGAAGCGTTTTATGGATGCCAAAAAGACAAACAAGCGGGTTCTACTGGAAGTCAAGCCAGAACTCTCTGGAAGCGAAAATGGAGGCTACTGTGTTTTGGTTACCTTATAAGAAAACAAAAAGGCATCGTTATGTATGTAAGCTCAACCGCACTAATCCGAAATGCTATGCAAATGAGGGATTTGAAGTGAACCAGTCCCAGACTTTTGTTCTAAGAACTTATGAACCAATCAGTAGCCTGCGATAAGGACCAATCAGATTCTTTGGCTGGCTAGACAAACTGTATTAGGAAGTTTGTGTTGTACTTGTGGTCACTGTTTGCCGTTTCTGGTTGGATTTGGAGTTAATAAAGAGCTGATTGTTTTCAAAGAACTGTCTGTGTTGACTGAACCCACAGACTTAATAACTGTAATGCTAGGAAAAATTTAAGACAGCAGGAAAAAGAGGAAGTCACAACAGGAGATGGTTTGCTTCAGTCAAGAAAGCCGTGCCCCTCAATTTGCAAGGATGTTAATGATAGGATATTTTTGAAGGTCATTCATTCATAGGAGACCACTAGATCAGAGGGGTGAAAAATGTAAACAGCCAGGCTGCAGGGCCATGAAATGCAAGGAATACAAGATGTGGCATTACTATAAGTAAGCACAATCACCATTCACAACAGCAGTATGAGGATAATACAGTCTTCCTAATTTCTCTAAGCTGATTAACACTCAGAGTGGATGAGAGATGTCTGGTGTTTGGTCAAGTTGCAGGAAGCACAAGAAAATCTTTGCATGGGACAGAATCTGAAATGTACATCATGGGGAATTTGCTAACTCCAGAGAGCCTACCCCAGAAAACACTCCGTTGACTGGCTCTTTAGTGGAAGCCGAGGAATCAGAGAATCATCCCTCCCAATTCCCCCTCAGTCCAGTCCTGAGAAACCTTTCCCAATCCTCTTAGATGTGCCAGCACTGACGAGGCTAAAAGTCATGCCGGGAAGTTGTAGAGCCGCTACAGTGAAAGGCCACTGGACTCAGAATACAGTGAAAGGAGCTAGTGACAGGGTAGACAATCAACAATGGGATGCTGTGAGTGAGGAGGGGGAAAGGCAGTAGCATTAGAGGGGTCCATAGACCCTTTGTTCATGAGAGGCCACAGAAACCTTACACAGACCAGCATTATTTTCTTGCAATTTTTCTTGAATGTTACCGTATTTTCCTTCAAATTTCTCTTGCATTTCACTGTATTTTTCATGCAATTCTTCTTTTATTTTACTGTATTTCCCTTGCAATTTCTCTTGCATTTTACTATATTTTTGGTGCAATTTTCTCAGGTTCCGAAAGACATCTCAAAGGTCCTATATAGTAGAAAGGACTGTTGGCTTTATATATGTGTGTGTGTGTGTGTATACAGCCAATAAACCTGTCTTGTGGTCAGATGGACCTTAGGGCAAGAAGCAGTTTTGTGATGTCTTTTAGTCTGCTAGGGAAAAATAAAAGCTTCGCTACCTCCCCTTAGTGGCAAGAGTGAGCATTGCAGCATTCCCAAGGAAATTCCAACCAGTGTGCAAGAATTCTAGAACTTCAGGCTCACAATGAAATGTTGCTTTTGACATTCTTCTCTGAGGATTGCCTTTTCCAATGAAATTTTTCTCTGGGATCAGGTCTGAAGACCTTTGACATTTAAATACCTACTTGCCAGAACACCTTAAGTCTTACGCTGGAAAGGCTTTGATAAATTAGAGCAGGCTTTCCACAAATGGCAAACAAGAGCAAAACAGGATGGTTTCAAAGTGAATACTAGAACAGAACAGGAGACCTCTCCTAAGGCAAACAATAAACCTTATGAAATCAAAAATGAGAGCAGTCTCTTCTTGTGTATTCTTTCTTTGTTCTTTGTCAGGACTTCTACCAAAGAAGTAGAAGTCCTGACAAACAGGTTTCTTGTTCTGTGCTAGTTTCCACAAATGGCAGGCAAGTGATACATTAGGAAGGCCAGCCAAGACCTGAAAAACCTACAAAATGTTCCACTCCACACCACTTGCAAATTACGATGTCAGCTGTTCAGTCGAGTCTGACTCCATGGCTCATCTGCCACCACAATTTCTGATCTTGCACCACTTCTTTTAGTGGTTTAATGTTCTGGCCAGTGTCCATTTCGATCATGCCTAACCACCGCATTCTTTGTTGTCCTGGTTTCCTTTTCCCGCTAATCCTAGCATCATTGCTTTCTCCATTGAGTTGGATCGCGTGCTGCAGCCAAAGTAAGGGAGCTGGAGTTTCGTTTTTCCTACCAGAGATAGATCATGCTTCATCCCCTGTAGTATTTCCTTGTTCGTGACTTTTTCTGTCCACGGAACCCGCAGAAGCCTTCTCCAACACCAGAGTTCAAACAAATAGATTCTTCCCTTTTCTGATTATTTCATTGTCCAACTTTCACAGCCATAAGTGGCTACTGGAAATATGATAGATCAAAATAGTCTACATTTGGTAGCAGGCTTATGCATACTTGGTTCAAGCTTAGCATTCCTGCGTGACCCAGAGCAATTTGATGTTTACTTTCCATACTGCAACCACCGCTCACACCAATTTGTGATCCAAGAAAAATGAATTCTTGAATGCATTCAATCTCTTCACTAACAAGCAGTTTCAAGCTCTTCAAATAAATCAGGGACACATGCACATATAGGGACTTTTTGTGGCTGCACCTGCTTTATGGCGCTCCCATGTCTTGTCTACCTGGTCCCATGTTGGGGTATGAAAAGTCTGCTTCCCTTTAACTGAACTTTTTGGCAGGAAATTTACCGTCCCCCCCAATGCTGTAATTGTTATCGTTGTTAAGACAGCACTTTTCATTGCTACTCTTTAATAGCTGTTTCCATGTTGTTTTGTGTCTCATAAGCCACCTTCATTCGGTGTGCCTAGTGGGCCAGGAAAGTGGCACATTCAGTTTTTCCAAATCATGGAAATAACTTTTAAACAAGCTGCGTCTCATCTTCTGGACTAAGAAAAGCATCTACTTGGCACAGCAACACAGTCAGTGAGGGGGAAAGACCTCGACCGGAGCCCTGACCTGGATAGCCCAGGCAAGCACAATCCCGTCAGCTAAACAGGACCAACTCTGGCTAGCATTCGGATGGGAGACTGCCAAGAGTTTGGGTAGTGGGAGCATTAAGAGTCATGATGCAGAGGCAGGCAATGGCAGACCACCTTCAAACCCCCCTTGTCTGCCAGACAATCCTTGGACCTCCTGGTTGTACACTACACACACCATGCAGTACATAAATAAGTAAAAGTACAGCATGAGCAATTGCCATTGCATGTTCTTTGAGACGGAGGGAACGGAGAGTGGTTGCCAACATATCTCATTTTGCCCACCGATCATTATGTTATGAAGTGATGAAGTTTTGTTGAAACAAGTGACATTAACCGGGACTTGTCTATTATCCCATTGGAAATTGGTATGCTCCTGTAAGGGGGTTTCTGACATTAAACTGATGATTGAACCTGTGTGGTTTTAATTGGTGATTGCCACATTCCATGTACTCCGTTTGTTGGCTGCATGCACTACACATGCTGTGCAATAAATAAACGAATATAACCTTTGCCTGAGGGCCTGGAGAGCTGCTGCCAGTCTTGGTAGACAAATACTGACCTGGATGGACCAAGGATCTGATTTGGTATAAGGCAGACTGAGGTGTTCATCCTATGCCACAGATTGCCAACCAGGGGCCTGAAAATTTACTTGAGGGGCTCCTCAACAGTCAAAAGGTTGGAAAAGGCTGCCCTATGCCTTCACATGAAAGCATTTCAGCAGACTACCAGGGAAAAGAAATCTGCAACATTTCCCAGTCCGAGCATCTGCAAGGTCCTCATTTTCTCAAGGTATCTTCTGCAAGAAGTTAGCTTAGCTGGCTCCTTGCCATAAGGAAGTACCGGTTCGGGATAAACAGCTCAAGAAGAACACCTCGTCTAGTACTGTGAGCTACTCCCAGTTCAGAAAAAGGTCTTGGCCGCCTTGCACCCATTCATGGACAAAGCAGCCAAGTCGTCATTGGCTACTATCTGGGTGTGGGTTTTCCAGACAACTGCACACCCTTCCTTGGGTTAGAACAATAGGAGGCAAGAGTCCTAGTCTTCAGGGAGGATGAAGGACACCTGCAGTGTTCTCTTGGCCTTACAGTTTTGCTAACTACTCTGAGTCTGAGGGGATAAGGCAGGATATAAACATATGAAATGCATTAAAAAGCAGCTACACTCCAGGGAGCCGTCTTTATCCAGCAGCCCAAGTCAGAAGCTCAGTGCGGATCTCCAGTGAGCATTATTGTCACATGGTCACTTGGACAGTTCTTAGGAATGCAGAGGCTGCATCGGTGGTCCTAATTTCTTGTTGCAGGGTCCCAAGGACAAGCGGGGGAGAAAACCATGCTCAGATGCAACAGCTTTGAAGTTAAGATTGGGGAGTCATTCCAGAAGCGAGAGGACACATGTCCCTCCAGCAGTTTTCCTGCACAAGAAGGAGAAGAGAGAAGGTAGCTCTCATTAATTTTTTGGCCTTCCGCACCTAAGTGTCCAAGACCAGTTGTGGAAACACAGCGATGGGCAGCTCCCACTGAAAAGGACATTAAGAAACACACCATCTCAGTAGGTCCTATGCAGCCATTGTGGCAAATAGACATTAATGGACCTGTTCCCCATAAGGAAAGGTTCTTCCCGGCGACCTCCCACGGTTATCTGGTTCACTTCCACAATGGAAATCTCCACCTCCCACCTCTTGCTTAAAATGACAACTGCCCTCTCCATGAAGTAGCAGAGGCATTGTGTCCCAAAGGATGTAGTTCAAGGATGGGTAGATAAAAGTGGAAAGTTATTTTATTTCAACATTGGCTGACGAGCAGCCAAGACCATCACTTTATTGTTTCCTGGGAACAGAGATAGAAAAGGTGGGGGAGGGGAACTCAGGCACCATGCAGCGGCCTTGAATGAGTACAAGATTCAATTCTGTTTCCCCCTCCAAACTGTAGTACAAATTCAGTTGTCTAAAAAGTTCCCTTGAACCCACCCCCACATTACAATCTGTTTTTTAAAAAAATTGAAAATAGGAACCGGTGATACCCGCTAGGAAAATAATTTTTCTCCTAAAAATATAGAGATATATTTCTAAGGCAACACGTCACAATACCAGAAGGAAGGTTCTGAAGACCGAAGAGGAATTTACTAGCTGGCCAGGGCACACAGCTTAGGAAATGGCAGGGAGGAAGCAAAAAAAAAGGCATGTCAGTCTTTGAGGACTTCACGTTCTTGTCCTGGCTGTTCCGCATAGTCTTTTGTTTCGACCCCTGTTTCGTTGAGGAGGGTGGTCCTCACGATGGCTTCCGTGACAGCGTAGGGGTCGCAGTTGGCGGCGGGCCGTCGGTCTTCAAAGTAGCCGCAGCCGTCCTGGCCCACTTGGCGGGGAATCCGTATGCTGGCCCCTCGGTTGGCCACGCCTGCTGAGAACTCAAAGATGTTGGAGGTCTCGTGGTGGCCCGTCAGTCTCCGGGAATTGTCCTGGCCTCCTCGGGGGTCATAGACGCAGATGTGGTAGTTGTGCCGTTTGGCCAGCTTTTCAATCGCGGCTTCGATAAATCTAACCAAAACAAAACAGGAGAACAAGCCTGATGGGTCACCTTTTCACATTTAGCCTTAGCAAGAGAAAGAGACAATCCTCTTTGTAATGAAGAGGCTGGGCCAAGAGTCATATCCCCATTCAGGAAGTGAGCAAATGCATGTACATGATATAGTATACTTTGCCCACTAAGAAGAGGATAGATTCAAGTGGGTAGCTGTGTTGGTCTGAAGTAGCACAACAAAATCAGTAGCACCTTTAAGACCAACAAAGAAGATGAGTTGGTTTTTATACCCCGCTTTTCACTGCCCAAAGGAATCTCAAAGTGGCTTACAACCGCCTTCCGTTCTTCTCCCCACAACAGACATCCTGTGAGGTAGGTGAGGCTGAAAGAGCTTTGAGAGAACTGCTCTGAGAACAGCTCTGAGGGAACTGTGACTGGCCCAAGGTCACCCAGTTGGGTGCATGTGGATGAATGGGGAAATCAAACCTGGCTGTCCAGGTTGGAAGCCACCGCACCAATGACTGGTTGTTATCTCCACAGGCATACCACTTCTGAATGTTGCAAATCATGCATGACCAGACCCTGCACAGACTTCGCCACAGACAGAATTCTCAGATGCTTTGAAGAAGAATGGTTAATGCTCCACAATGTAGTTGAGTTCACCCTGTGGAGCGATCAAGAGTTCTGCATGCATGTGTGAATCCATCCCACCAGGGGAGTTTGTGCATACCTGATGTGAATTGTGGGTTAATTGCTGCAGGCCTTTTATACTGATCCCACAATATGACTGAAAGGCACCCGTCACAGCTATCTTTCGGCAGATTCAGCTGGTCGGGGTCAAGTCTTCTGGGACCCGCATGTCAGGCTCCAGGGTGAAAGGCAGGGCAGTGTGCATTCCACTGAATAACAGTCTGGACCTCAGGCCAAACAGAAATGGCCTCTGTTGCAAGAGCCTCATGTTGGAATAGATACCCGTCAACGTGAAAACGGACGTCGATGGCAGCTGCCTTGCCTTGACTCTGGGGGCCTAGGAAGGTGCATTGAAGGACCCTAACAAAAGACTCAAATGCAGGACACCTTCCATGGAGATATCTCATGGCACCCAGTAATATGGAAATTGACAGACAGAAGCAGAATGACACTCCCAGGGATTCAACCAATGGTGACCCCCCCCCCCACCAGCCCAATTGTCATCAACAAGGTCTAGGCCAGTGGTTCTCAACCTGGGGGTCGAACAACCCTTTCACAGGGGTTGCGGCAGGGCAAGCAGCTTGGCCAGGGGGGTGCCATCCACACAACAACCTTGCGGGGTAGATCAAGACAGAGCGTTCATCTGTCTGGAGCAACAGAAAAGAGCGAGATCGGTATGATGGGACAAGAGGCAGAACTGAACTGAGAAACCCTGGGGGGAAAACACAATTTATATACAATCATGAACAATAGATCTTCACGCCATTGGCTAGTTTTGGTTTAATTTCTGTGAAAGAACCCTTGCATCATTTAATGTTTGGGGTCCCAACATGAGGAACAACATTAAAGGGTCATGGCATTAGGAAGGCTGAGAACCACTGGTCCAGGCCATTTTCAGGCCTGCTCGTACCCTCTGGAATCGCTATCCACTGGAAGACCAGGCCCTGCGATCCCTTTTGCAGTTCTGCATGGCCTGTAAAACTATCCCCTTCCATCAAGCATTCAAAGGAGGAGGCCTCCTGCCCTGGGAGGCTTCTGTCTCCTCCTAGCTTTCCAACCCCTCATGAATTATTCTGATGCTTGACTTCTTTTAGACAGTCGCCATACTGAGTAGGTTAGGTGGGCATGAGTCTTAATGCTTTATTGTTATTTGCTGCACTTGTGCTTAACTATGGCTTTAAAAAAAACTCTTGTAAGCCAGCCTAAAGAACAAAATAAATATATAATATACTGAGGCCTGGCAATGCCTGTCACTGCTTACACCAAGAAGGTGTAGAACAACTTGGAGGGGAGGACCATCTCCCCATACCCACCGACTCTGGTCCCATGCAGAAGGATATTAAACAATGAAGGGAGAAAAATATACACTAAGACAACTTTTTTACCATTGAGAACCCCTTGAAAAATCGTTCAGGCTTTGAGAAACCTCAGAAGTGGTGCAATTGGGCAGAATGTGGTTGGGAAGCAGAGCTGTGGACACGCCCACCCGGGGGCCCTCCCTTTCCCACCCCCTGCAGGCCTACCATTGGCCATTTTGGTGGTGGTGGGGGTTTTGACATTTTACAAATAAATGAAAATTAATGAAATCCCACCCATCTGGAAAACTCTTCCAGGGCCGTCATGAAACCCAGGTTGAGAAAGCCTGCATTCAATCCTAGTTCAGGAACCCTAACTCCATAATGCAGGGGTAGTCAACCTGTGGTCCTCCAGATGTTCATGGACTACAATTCTCATGAGCCCCTGCCAGCATTTGCTGGCAGGGTCTCATGGGAATTGTAGTCCATGAATATCTGGAGGACCACAGGTTGACTACCCCTGCGATAATGCATGCATGCAAGTCACCATCGCATGGCATGTTAAATGACTGCAACCGAGTCGGCCCAAAACAGCTGAGCCACAACCGCAACTGTTGGCGAGGATCCAAAAGGGCCTCTGCTCTCTCTTCTCTCAGTTCTGTCCTCAGTTCTCCCTGAACAATTCCTCAAGAGAAGCAGATAAGCACCGGCCAGGAAGACCACTCACTTGAGTCCTCCGCCGCGCCTCATTTCCTCCGTGCTGTAGTTGGTGTGGCAACCGGCCCCGTTCCAGTTGCCGGTCATCGGCTTGGGATCCAAGGTAGCCACGACCCCAAAGTCCTCGCACACCCGGTGCAAAATGAACCTCGCCATCCACAAGTGGTCGCCCATCTCGATCCCTTCGCACGGCCCCACCTGGAATTCCCACTAGGGGATGGGGAGAGGGAGGAAAGAGACTCAACTGAGGTCAAGAGGCATGGATACAGCATTCATTCTTAAAATAAACTGTGATCCTTCTAACCTAGCGATTCCCAACCTGTGGGCTGCGGACCACATGTGGTCCGTCGACTAATTGGAGATGGGCCCCGAAGGATGCCTTCTCCGCCCTCCCGGCCCTTTACTTCATCCCCTCCCCCCCGGCCCTTTACAACACACTTCGGGTGTCATTGTCTCCCATCACCCCCAGATGGGCCTATCTCGTTGCAGAGAAACAAGCTCAGGGTTCCCATTGATTTGTCATTGTCATGAGTTAAAATTTCCATGAAAATAAAATGTTCCTTATGTTCATTGTTGTGGCGTGTCTGTATCTTATTTTGAAGGGATGTTTAAACGTTACCATAGTGATCAGAGAGTGTTAGGGCAGTGGCTGAGAGCAGAGGAGTAAACTACCCCCCCCACACACACACACCGGGCCTCAGTAAAATTGTCAAGCGTTGAGTGGTCCCCGGTGATAAAAAGGTTGGGGACCACTGGTCTAACCCACCCTTCCAATACAGCTCAGGCAGGTCCCAACATCATTGAAATAGTCATCAGTTAAAAACAGAGAACATTCCTTAATTGCCCCCAACTAGTTACATAACAGATGAGGTGGGGAGTCCAGAGTCTTCAAAGCGGATCTCTCCTCCCTCTCCGGCATTGAGGCCTGTGCCTCATGATGGCCATTTCAGGCCCCAAATAGAAGCCTGGTGAAACAGCTGTGCCTTGTAGAACCAGCAGAACTGATTACGGTCCACAGGGCCCAGATCGCTTTGGGCAGAACGCTCCACCAGGCTGGGGCGAGGGCTCAAGAGACTCCCCTCTGTGCTTGTGGATTTACACCAGCTGGAAGCCGGGTTACCTTCACAGCCACTCCTGTATTTCCCAAACGTCTATATTGGTATGCTGATGGACAGCCGTTTACAGGATTCTAATAGCTACCTCAAGAAGAAGAGAGCTGGACTTTTATGTCCCGCTTTTCACTACTTCCCTTCCACTGCCCACAAGAGACACCTCGCGAAGTAGGTGGGGCTGAGAGAGCTCAGAGAGAACTGCTGTCAGAACAGCTCTAATAGGACTGTGACTAGCCCAATGTCACCCAGCTGGCTGCATGTGTCAGCCAAGAAGGATGATGGCTGGAAGAGAGGAAAGCAAGAAAACCAAGCAGGAATTGCCAGCTGGGAGCCTTGAAGCCCTATCTGGCCCCAATCCTCCATGGAACTGTCTTCTGGTCCTCCCAGCAACATCAGCAGCTGAGCAATATGCACAACTTTCTTCCATGCTTCCCTCAAGACACCCTTGGTTGCTAGTGGAAGCTCCACCACCACCCTGGAGACAAATACCTGGGAGGGCATAACTTCGGCGTTGGTGCCACAGATCTTCACGCCAGCGTAGAGACAGGCCTTGTAGTGGGATTCAACAATGTCGCGCCCATAGACTTTGTCTGCGCCAACCCCGCAGTAATAGGGCCCTGGAAGAGAGAGAGAAGCAGGCAAAGTCTGGTGAAGCCTCAGCGTCATTCGCATTCACTGCAGCACTAGCGATGCGGATGGCAGAATGCCAAGAGTCCCGAAAGCAGTTCAAGTGTCAGGCTAGGCTCTCAAAGACCCAGGTTTGAATCCCCACTCTGCCAGGGAAGATTGTCGTGTGACCTTGGGCCAGCTGCATTCTCCCAGCCTAACCTCACAGGGTTGTTGTGAAGATAAAATGGAGGAGGGGAGAACCATAGTCTGTGTTGCCCTGAGTCTCTTCTTAGCTGAGATCCAAATAAGATGTTACGTTCACAAATTGGACCTGTAGACCTATGGCGACCCTGAGTGGGAATAGGACCCAGGTTTCCTCAGTTCCGTATTCTAACCACTCCACAACACTGGTTATTACTGAGAAACTGGTAATCAGTTTGGTTACCAGTTTCTCTCAGCCAGTTTGGTGTAGTGGTTAGGAGTGTGCAGTTCTAATCTGGCATGCCAGGTTCGATTCTGCACTCCCCCGCATGCAACCAGCTGGGTGACCTTGGGCTCACCACAGCACTGATAAAACTGTTCTGACCGAGCAGTGATATCAGGGCTCTCTCAGCCTCACCCACCCCACAGGGAGAGGAATGGCAAGGTGACTGTAAGCCGCTTTGAGCCTCCTTCGGGTATGGAAAAGCGGCATATAAGAACCAACTCTTCTTCTTCTAATTTTGGATCCTGTTTTTTACTACCCAAAGGAGTCTCAAAGCAGCTTACAGTTGCCTTCCCTTTCTCTCCCCAATACACCCCGTGACGTAGGTGAGGCTGAGAGTGCTCTGAGCGAACTGGTCACCTTGCAGGCCTCATGAGTCTCAAAGAGATTGACAATCACCTTCCCTTCCTTTCCTCATAACAAACAGCCTGTGAGATAGGTGAGGTGAGAGAGTTCTGAGAGAACTGTGGCTGGCCCAAAGTCACCCAGCTGGCTGCATGGGGAGGAATAGGGAATAAAACCCAGTTCTCCAGATTAAAAGCTGCCACTGTTAACCATGACACCACGGGGCTTGTTGTTTCTTTCCTTAAACACGAACTACCCTCCTCTTTTTAGGCCAACATCTGAGGTAGACTGTGATTATGAAAGAAGGGAAGATTTTAAATTTAGAGATTTTAAACTCAGGCTGCAGCCCCAATCCACACCCTCTGGTTTAGTTTGTGAGGAAGCCCAGCTGGGAAGACCCACTTGCTTCTGGGCCTGGACACAGTCAGTGGTTCTCAACTCAGATGAATCCTTTTTCAAAGGAACTTTTTCCTTGCAAGCAGCTTGGACTTTTGGGTGAATCTTCGGTGTGTCTGGGTCCCCAACAGCAGTGTTAAGGGGCAAAGTTAACACAGCTTGCTGGAGGGCACAAATGCACAGCTGGAGACAGCCTGGCCCCAGACCATTGAAGCCCAGAGGAAAAGCTCTCTTGCAAGACGTCTCCCCTGCAAACGAAGCTTTTCTGTGGGCCTCTTTGCAAGACAGGGTCATCGGAAGGGCCACCCTGTGCTCCCAGCTAGAACTTCCTTTTACAAGCACCTGATTTGGCGCAGAGGCCAACTGCAGAACTTTGCTCTGACTTGCAAAGGGAGAGGAGGAAGTATTTGCGTCTTGCCAAGCGAGATCCTCTTTCTTTCTTCCTAGGCTCACACCGAGCCGGCACAGAGTTCAAGGAGGTCACCACCAGCAACACGAGATAAACATCTAAAGCCGCCTGGTCTATCAAGTTCACCCACCAGTCTGATTACCACAGCACTATCTCCCCCAACTGCCAGCCAATTGCAGGCCCTCTAGCTGAGATCGTCTCGCTGAAGATGCCAGGGAGGGAGTCTGCATTTGAAGGAGGTGCCCCCCCCCCAGGTTCCTTTGTATAATGCCAATTCAACATTTGGCACGATATCTGAATCAGCCCTGAAGGCGAATCAGAGATATTCTGAATTCTACATAAGACCACCCAAATCCCAGGACTTGAGCACCCTGACTTGAGTTGGCCTAGCCAGCACAATACCCACAGCCTGGATCCAGAAGCTTTGCAAAGCACTGGCAGCCCCCACCCCCCCGCCCCCAAATCCGCAAGAAGCTGTTCAGTTCCCAAGATTTCCCCAATCATAAGAAACGGTTCATTAAATGTTACAGATGCTTGTAAGAGAGGCAGCTGTGTAGGGGATGTCCTGTGAGTCAGTGTTAGAGTTTCTGCTTGGCATGCCGGTGGTCTCAGGTTCAATCCCTGGCCCCTCAAAAGGACCAGGCAGTAGGTAATGAGACAGGCCACTTCCTGAGACCACTGGGAGCTGCTGCCATTCTGAGTAGACAATATGGACTTTGATGGATCAAGGATTCTGGTTCCAGTGTTCACAACACCACAATGTGCCCCAAAGAACGGCTCATCAATCCATCTTTAGGTCAAAAGGCTCCCCCTTACCTTGTGGTCCCGGAAAGCCATTTTCAGGCCAGCCATAAGGATGCCCATTGATGCCCAGCAAGGTGTACTCTTGCTCCATCCCAAACCAAGGGTGGTTCTCCTGCACCATGTCCATGATCTTCTTACAGGTGTGCCTCAGATTGGTCTCTGCAGAGAAGAGGGTTTCAGAGAGAGAAGGTGAGCTTCAAGAAGTGGGAATCACAGAATCCTAGAGTTGGAAGAGGCCCTACAGGCCATCTAGCCCAAGTCCCTGCTCAATGCAGGATCAACCTAGAGCATCCAGGATAACACTCTGTCCCAGTCCTGAGGTTACTTGTTAGGTTACTTGTTAGAGGTTACTTTCAACATGAGATACGTCCAAAGAATAATCGGTCCGTGAACTAAAACTATTAAGAAATTCCAAAGAGCCTATTATGCATTCCCTTTTTAGAATCTCCATGTTGATTGAAGTGGCAGAAAATACAGCAAAGACTAACACAAGCTTTTCTTTATCTTTTAACGTTGAGTGACACGGCAGTCAATTCAACCAGACAGACACACCTTCCCGTAAAAGCAGAGTTACGCCAACACTTCATCAGCACTCAGGGGGCAAAATTAATAATGAAATATAATAAATACTAGAAAAAAAAGCCCATTTATAAAAATGGGCAGAGAGCAGGCATAGTGCCAGGGCTCCGTACCTGGTAAGCGGCGCGGTTTGGAGGTCCGGTGGTGCAGGCGATGGGGAAGGGAAGCACGCATGCTCGGGAGTCTGGGCATGCGTGCTGGAGCTAGGGGCGGGGGCGGCGCGTCGGGGCAAGCAACCAGGCATGCGCGTGAGTCCGCGCATGCCTGGTTCATTCACGTGGGCTGCCGGCCAGCGGGCAAGCCGCGCTGGCTGGCGGCGTGGCTAGCAGGACAAAGGGAAGAGAGGGAGAGGGAGCAGGAGGCCCGGCAGAAGGTGAGCGCGGAGCAGGGAGCGGCCGGGGGAAGGGTGAGTTGGTGTGGGGTTAAGAAGTGTGGGGACAGGGGCTGGGGTAGAGTCGGCAGATGGTTTTTGGGGCGTTGTGGCGTGTCGGGAAGGGGTTTGCGGAGTGTGGGCGGGTGAGCGGGCTGCGGGTGGGAGGCGGGGTGGGTTGTTTTTTGTTGGGAAGCAGCGGGAGGTAGCGCAGGGGCCTGGGGAGGGTTTGGGGGCTTGGGTGGTGGCGGGTGGGTGTTGGAGTGTGTGGCTGGGTGGGTTTTGTTGTCTCGGGAAGCGGCGGCGGGTTGGGAAGGGGTCTGGGGAGGGTTGGGTGGTTGGCTGGCAAGGTTGTATTATTGGCGGCGGGCTGACGCGGCGAGAGGCGCTTCGCGCCTCTCGCCGCGCCAGGCCACCAGACAGGGAACCCCCGGCAGCCGCGCTTCGCGCGACTGCCGGGTGCTCCCTGGGTCGGTGGCCGGGAGGAACTGGGTCGGTGGCCGGGAGGAACTGCGAGCCGCGCTGTGCGCGGCTCGCAGTTCCTGGAGCTGGGACTCGGAGGGACCAATCGGCAGGCGCTTCGCGCCTGCCGATTGGTCCCTCCGATTGTCTGTTGTGAGGAAGGGTCCAATCCGGACCCTTCCTCATCACGGACACATCCCGCCTCGGCAGGCCTTAACGAATTATTTAGTCCGTGGCGCCACGGGCGGTTTAAAGATAAATAAATAAGGTGAATGAAACTATTGCTTTGGTTAACGGACTGATAGGATTCTATTTCCATAACCTCCTTTTACCTCAACCCCACCTGCCTCGCAGGGTCTCTGTGGTGGGGAGAGGAAGTCGCTTTGGGACTCCTTTGGGTGGTAGAAAGCAGGGTACAAAATCCCAGCTCTTATAATTGCAATGAACTCTGTAGGGAGAGTGCTAGAGGGCAGGGGTCAAGGCTTTCTATTCTGACGACTCCTCTAAGCGTAGCCACTGAGCTGGCTCCTGCCTATCCAAAGAGCCCCACCTCTTGTTCCCTTTTGTGGCTCTGTGGGGAAATGACAGAATGTGGGGGAGACGACTAAGCATCTTTTTTTTTTAGGTGCCTGCCCCCACCCCCCCAGCACCTATTCATTTGCAGAAACTGTTTAGTCAGGCTTGACTCCTCAGAACTTCTGCTTTTCCCATCCTCACAGAAGGTTTTGTTTCTTCCTTTCGAATTCCATTTGCACAGAGCCGGTAACAAGCCTGGTTTGATTTATGTACTAATTCTATTTATATTCTGCCCTCCCCCGAAGGCTCAGGGCAGATTATAGCAGTTTAAAATATGCAATTTAAGTCGGAATCGTAATCTTAAAATGTTAAAATTCTAAAAATGCAACTAATTTATTTGTGGCTCTCTGTTTCTCCCGGGTAACGGGGTGGGGGACCATGTAACACATACCCTCAGATGGAACAGCTAGGTAGATTATTTGGGCAGGGTGGCTATAGGCCTGGGCGAACAGCTCTGTCTTGCAGGCCTGTGGAACTGATGAAGGTCCCTCAGGGCCCTGGTGACATTGGGCAGAACATTCTACTAGGCGGGGGCCAGGGCTGAAAAGGCCCTGATTGAGCCAATTTAACTTCTTTGGGTGTGTTTGATCATTTAGGGCAGGGCTAGTCAACCTGTGGTCCTCCAAATGTCCATGGACTACAATTCCCATGAGCCCTTGCCAGCATTTGCTGGCAGGGGCTCATGGGAATTGTCGTCCATGGACATCTGGAGGACCACAGGTTGACTTGCCCTGATTTAGGGCCTTGCTCACTTCAAGACTCCTTTGTTGGTCTTAATCAAAGTTACTTTAATATCTGAAAAAAGGTATGGGTGAGACACTGGATTCTAGAAAATGCTTCTAACAAAACGAAATACACACCAAAATAGACACCAGCTATTATTTCACAATATTTCATTGTGCCTTTCCTCCAAGGAGCTCAGGGACAGCCCATACAATCCCTTACTAATCTCTCCTCACAACCACCCTCCTGTGTAGACCAGGCTGAGAGAGTTTAATTTGCATGAGTCAAATAAGCTTCATGGTCGAATGAGAATTTGAATCCAGGGCTCCCAGACCCTAGTCCCAACACCCTGACCTTTACACCACACTGATCAGGTACCCCTGATCTCCAAACAAACGAATCAGATAGGAACCTATTTAAACTCAACACATACAAAGGTCTAAGAACATGACCACAAGGGATTTCATGAACGCTCGCCAGATACAGAGGCGGAGAGAGATTGCACAACCCTGGAACGGTACAAGGTACGTTATCACAGAAACAGCCCTGCAAGATATTAGGTCCCTTATTTTGCTAAGAGCCTTTAACCTATTCAAGGCCATTGAGTGAAAGCACAGCAGAGATTAAATCCAAATCAGGGCCTTTCCTGTTTGCACTCTTAAACACAGGTTAGAATCCACGTATTCAACAGCCACATTCTGGTGCAAAGAGAGAGATGCACACGGAACTTCTGGTTAGGCTGGTGAGCAGACCAGGGTCTCGCAAAGCCAAAGCTACCCATGCCACTTGGCTCTCGGCTTGGACCTCTGTCTTTCTAGCCCACTGAGCCCAGCAATGCACTTTGCAGAGGGAATCCAGAGGAAGGGATAGGCTCCAGGCATGTCTTTCTTGGAGAAGAACACCACCAACTCCATGGGTTTCAACCAATGTAACAGGAGAGGAAGAAGCAGAAGAGCTGGTTCTTATATGCTGCTTTTCTCTACCCGAAGGAGGCTCAAAGTGGCTTAGTCACCTTCCCTTCCTCTCCCCACAACAGGCACCCTGTGGGGTGGGTGAGCCTGAGAGAGCCCTGATGTTACTGCTTGGTCAGGACAGCTTTATCAGTGCCGTGCGGGGGGGGGGGAGTGCAGAATCAAACCCGGCTCACCAGATTAGAAGTCCACACTCCTAACCACTACACCAAACAGGGAAAACCTGAGTGGTGAGGGATGAGACTTATACCTTTAGACCTGTATTCTTCTCCAGATCAGTGCAATCTATGGAAGGACTATTGGAGGCACATAATGGCCATACAACGTTCATAAGGTCTTGAGATCCAGCCCTCAATTTGCAGTCCTGACTAAGATAAAATAATGATGAGCCAGACAGATCTGCAGCCTGATTCTAAAGAAAGCCGACTCATCTAGAGTCAAGGAGCCTGCAGAAGATGAACAGGGTCCGGTCACTTTCTTTTTAGCAACCACAGGCAAGAGGATTTCCTGTTTTAATGAGGCATGCAAGCCACCTGCCTAAAACCCCTTTCAAGTGGCCAGAAAAGCTTGAATTTTTTGATATACAAGATGTCATAGTCCCACTGTATATGGCACTGGTCAGACCACACCTGGAGTACTGTGTGCAGTTCTGGAGGCCTCACTTCAAGAAGGACGTAGATAAAATTGAAAGGGCACAGAGGAGAGCGACGAGGATGATCTGGGGCCAAGCCCTATGAAGATAGGTTGAGGGACTTGGGAATGTTCAGCCTGGAGAAAAGGAGGTTGAGAGGGGATATGATAGCCCTCTTTAAGTATTTGAAAGGTTGTCACTTGGAGGAGGGCAGGATGCTGTTCCCATTGGCTGCAGAGGAAAGGACACGCAGTAATGGGTTTAAACTACAACGATACAGGCTAGATATCAGGAAAACATTTTTCACAGTCAGAGTAGTTCAGCAGTGGAATAGGCTGCCTAAGGAGGTGGTGAGCGCCCCCTCACTGGCAGTCTTCAAGCAAAGGTTGGATACACACTTTTCTTGGATGCTTTAGGATGCTTTGGGCTGATCCTGCGTTGAGCAGGGGGTTGGACTAGATGGCCTGTACGGCCCCTTCCAACTCTATTATTCTATGAATTACAAAATGGGAGGGGGAGGGACAGAGAGTGGGGTGGAAGATCATCAAGAAGCCCCACCTGCATGTTTCCGATTGTATTTCAGGACTTCGCACAAGACGAGTTTGTTGGGGTCAAGACAGAAGGGGTCTCGGAACATTCGGACAGGTATCAGGAACATGTCGCTGTTAGAGCCTTCCGCTTGGTCGGTGCTGGAGCCATCGAAATTCCACTCTGGCACATCTGCAAGGGAGGTTGAAAAGAGAAGGTTGCAAGAAGCCTTAATACAATCCCAGCAGCCTAAAAGACCGGCCCCTGAAGGAGTCCGGCTGCATCCAGACATTGTCGAAGCCATTGTTCAACACCCACGGCTTGACCACACGCAATGAGTTGTGACACTCAGCAAACTGTGGCCTGGTTGCCACCAAAGCAGGATTTCAAAATGACGGCCCTTTCAATCAGCATCAAAAGCCATGCAGTTGCCTCACGGGTTTTGCAACACACTTTTGCGTAAGGAGGTAATGCTCTGGGCCACAACCCCGTCCCCACTATAATTAAGACTCCCCAAGCTACCAGAGCCGTTGGGCAAGGCTGAGGAAGAAAAACAAACACAGGCAGCCAGGCGCCAGCAGGTTTATCCAGCTGTTCAAGGCCTCTACAAGTTTCTAGCCCTCATGACAGGCCCATGTGTCAAGCAAAGAGGAGAAGGGGGAAACAGTCATGGATAATGGTATTCCTTTGTGTTCAAGCTACTGGAGGGAAAGTTAGGAAACCATATTTGCATTTTGCTCTTTGCTGTCCCCTCTGATAATAATTAATTATCGTATGGCATGTGTAGTGTAGCCTGCAAGTGTTCAGATGAAGCTCACATCTTGTGAGTCATCCAACAGACTTTTAGACTATGAATGGCAAAAACTCTTCCCTGCTCAGCCTGTGGTCTGTTCCTCCCTTACATTAGGTCTACAGAGCCATTTGGGGAAGATGCCCCAGTATTTTCATACTCTTGATGCACCATCACTACGTAGAGCTTTCATGCTAGCCTGAATGAACTCTTTCCCATCAAGGGTTCCATATGGACGATTCCATCATATCCCCTACCAAGAAAGGCTTTGTTCTTGTGGAATGCGTAGGCCTGACTCTATACAACATATAATTCTAGAATGCTTCTTTCGGGAAGTTCCCCAAAGGAACCTTTTTTTAACCCGATTGCAGGATGGAAATCTAAGGAAGCCGTTCAGTGACCCAGGCTTGGTAAACCAATAGAAGGTATGCCAGAATTTACTGAATGACTACAACCCTGAAATTACTACTGAGACTGCAAAACTTCTGGTGAAAGCTGGGTCAGTTATAGCTAATTTTAACTCTATTTCATGTTAATCCTATTTTAAGTTTAGTTTCATTCGACATTTATGTGGAAACCTTTGTTGGGTTGTCGAGATCTTATGGCTTGTACTTTTCTGAATGCCAATAAAGGTGACAATGACAATGAATAACAATAAAAACCTGCAACTGGCGATCAATGGAGATCGCGGTTACATTCAGAGGAAGGCCAAAAGATCACCCTGACCCGTGGAGCAAGGAAATCCATCCACGGCTATGCAGCCTCCAGGCCCTTGGGATGCTCAGTGAGCGAGGTAGGTGGCCACATTATCGTGCCAAGTGGTGGCAGAGTCCTGCTGAAGCATTGCCACTCTCCCTGTTGGAATACCTGGGCAATATGCTCTTAAAGTTAGCAGAGTGTGGCTTAGCTACAGTGGAAGCCATGTGCTCCCAGGTGACTGCAGATAAGGAAAGCAACAAACCCATAAGAGTAGTAAAGGGGTACACATATTATAATGAGCATAACCTATTTGCATAACACCCCTATTTGCAGGGGTGTGTGGTGTAATGGCGGCACATCCGGGTCAGGGGGCGCATGGGGCGGGGCATAATGACAGCACTTCCGGTAATGTCAAGGGACGTGGAGAAATGGCGGCACTTCTGGGGCATGGGGGCGGGACATGATGACGCCACTTCCAGTGACCTCAGGAGCGTAGTTATTCAAATAGGTTAATTAGTATGCAAGGTGGTAGGCATGGTTATGATCATTATAATATGTGTACCCCTTTACTACTCTTAAAAGCAAGCAGGGTGCTTTTCTTCAGTGTAATACAACTGCTTTATTATAGAGCTACATTGCTGGAGAGCACAGGAGAAAGATGGGGTCCTAATCAATTCTGGCCATGTGCACACAAAAGGACTGCAAAAAAAAGGAGGAAGGAAGCAGAACTCCCAAGAGTATCAGTCTTCTTCAAAGGGCATTATGATAAAAGAGAAGAGACAAACAGTTTAAGGATTTGTAGGACCTTAGCAGAGCACAACTGGCACTGTTACTCATGCTGCACAAGTAACTGTGCCCCCCCCCGGGATACTTGGAACCGTGGAAGCAACTGACAAGTTTTATTTTGCTGAAAGCATTTCTCGAACCTTGGTGGGACATGCAAGTGCAATGCCCTAATATCTAAGGGAGCAGTTCTCAACCTGGGGGTCGATCGACCCTTTTCCCAGGGGTCGCCGCAGCCACTGCTGCCTCCACACAGCCGCAGTGGCAGCCTCAACAACCCAAAGGGGGTCGCTGCATTAGGAAGGTTGAGAACCACTGATCTAAGGGGACTTTGGCACTTATGCAACTCATGGTCTGCACGCATGCTCAATGACCAATCTGCAGTTACCATCAGAGCATGCGTATAGCTCTTCTTTTCATTCTTGCAGTCCACAAACCGCAAAAGTATGAAGACCACCCCCCTAACAATCATAGTGCAAATGACCCCTAACTGCACAGCACTGTGGGGCCTGTAGCACGTGCTACTAGGATAAACTGCTTCTGATCTATCCCTAAAGCTTTCCCATAGCCCCCTCCGAAGATGGAGGCAAAGAGGCTTCACATGCGGCTCGACTTCCAACACCGCCAGGATCCAAGGAGACTGCCCAAGGTGGGAAAAGCCACACCCAGCCTTACCTTCAATGCATTTCGGTTCCTGGTTCAAGGTTCTGGTTTTACAGCGGACTCCTTCGCCACTGCCATCGATCCAGACATAGGTGACCAGCACCTTGTCTCCTTGGGGCAGCTTCATGTACTGGTCGCGGACCACCTTGTTCAGCTTAGAACTGTGCGACACAGACATGGTGACAGTCTGGAAGGTAGGAAGACGATAAGAGTCAGGGCCCCCAATTCCAACAGCGAGCACAACAGGAATTTGCGCAGCACACTCGGCCGGTGGCTTACAGCAGGTAAGTCCAATTGTAGTCCATGAACATCTGGAGGCCCACGGGTTGACTACCCCTGGCTTACAGCACTACCAACTGTAGCGTATGGAAGAGCAGCGATTGGCACCCAAAGGTACCAGCTTTAAGCTTTGCTACCTTTGAGGGGAAAAGATCTTTAGGATGCTTTAGGATGCTTTGGGCTGATCCTGTGTTGAGCAGGGGGTTGGACTAGATGGCCTCTGTGGCCCTTCCAACTCTATGATTCTATGATCTCAATCTGCAGGTGGGGCGGGGGGGGGGAGCGATTTCACCCAAGAGCCAATGGAGCCACTGGCAGCTAGAAGAGACAACTTTGAGTTAGACAGACCAACCATTTTCGTTCTGAAACTCAGAGCCGGATAGCTGGATGAGATGGCCTGTGCGGCCCCTTCGAACTCTATGATCCTATGTACCAAGGACAATGGATTTTAAAAAACATGTTAAGCAACAGTAACCTCAATTATGAAAGAGATGCAGGACCTGAATAAAATGTGCACTGCCTTAATTTTATGAAAGTACTTAAGACCCGTTTTTCTCCCCAGCCCAAATAGGGATGCCAGCCTCCAGGTGGGACCTGGAGATGTCCTGGAATGAAAGCTCATTCAGCCCTGGGGAGAACTGCTCTGTGACAACAGCTCTGAGAGAACTGTGACCCAGCTGGCTGCATATGGAGGAGGAATGGGGACTCAAACCCAGTTCTCCAGATGAAGAGTCCACTACTCTAAACCACACTGGCTGTGAAGTCCTGCTCCATGCAGTTGGCACTAAGGTCAAGGCTTGCCCCATAGTGACACCTTGTCCACAGAACACCCTCCCCATTACTATCTCCTTTGCATCTAACCAGACTGCATCTCGGGCACCAGGCCAGAAGGTTTTGTACCGCTGAGTAATTTACAGGCGACAGATGCTTCCCTCAGTTTGCTTGGTTCACGGATTGCATCCTCCCTCCTACAATCAAGTGTTTCATCAACTGACTGTCGCTAAAGGGTTGCAGCTCCCCCGTTCAGCTTCGTTTTGTGGCTGCTTATGGATAGAGAGCCAGAGTGGTACAGCAGTGAGGAGGGCTGGACTAGTATGCAGGAGACCCAGGTTCAAAGCCCCAGGTCTGCCATGGAAGCTCAGAGGGTGACCTTGGGCCAGCCACACCCATCCAGCCTATCCACCCTCGCAGGGTTCTTGGGAGCAGTAGTCAACCTGTGGTCCTCCAGATGTTCATGGACTACAATTCCCATGAGTCCCTGCCAGCATTTGCTGGCGGGGGCTCATAGGAATTGTAGTCCATGAACTTCTGGAGGACCACAGGTTGACTACCCCTGCTTGGGAGGACACAATGGAGGAGAGGAGAACGGGACAAGCTGCCTTGGTACCACAACGGGGAGAAAGGTGAGCTTAAACTAAACAAATCAATAAGAATCTTGGTGGTTTCATTCTCATTTAGAAGCACTCTGTACATGCTCAGGAACTTTTAGCCGTCTGTGCTTTTAAGACAGATTTTTAACCAGTCTCCCTGAGCCAGAGTACATCTAAATAAGTAATGCTATTCTTATCCTGTCTTGCCTCCGAGCAGCAGACATAATAGTTCCCCTCAGGCCTTTAATTTTATCATCAGGACAAAGCAATTGAAGATAACTAGGCTGAGAGAGGAAGAGTGGCCCAAGGACACCCATGTGAATTTCATGACAGAGAAGAGAACAGAGTTCCAATCTCTCTGATTCTAGTCTGACAATCTGACCACTATTCCATACCGACAAGGAAAATGAACAGCAATCTATCCTACCCTGTGGGGCATGTATTATCTTGCTCTTACTGCATTTGTTTTCCATAGCTATAATTCTATTTCCTGCGTTCTGACATGCCTTTTTTGGGGGAAGGAAGGGTGTTGTTGAACTCTGTTTATAATCCTCATCTTGTTGCATTGCTTATTGTATGTCTCATGCTATTTGACTGCATTGTCTTCTGTATGATCTACTTGGGAATGCTGGTGAGAAAAGAATAACATTAAAGAAATATAGAAATACTGTCTATGAAGCACCTGACTAAAGACTGGTTATTGATCCAACTATTAATAAAGGTCATTCTAGCAGGAAGAAGGGCCACTAAGCCAATACAGACAAAGCACTGGAAAAACAAACACCAACTTCCAAAGGCTGAGTCAAGAACAGGGTAAGGACAAGCAGATTCCATGCTAAGACTCTGCAGCCAGGCATCTTGCTGACCTAAGCAACAAACACCGGCTGTGTGACCAAAGGATGCATGGACTTCTGTTCAATACAGCCACAACAGGAGTTTCCCTCCCTCAATGGATTTAACACAGCGAATGAAAGGAAAGGTTGGATACACACTTTTCTTGGATGCTTTAGGATGCTTTGGGCTGATCCTGCATCGACCAGGGGGTTGGACTAGATGGCCCGTATGGCCCCTTCCAACTCTATGATTCTATGATGGATCTTTGTTCCGGAACGTTGACATTCTTTGTTCCAGTCTGTGCAGAAAGTTTTGCACAGAAATATCACCTGCTAAATGCATGTTGGTCTTATGATACCACCGTTGGAGGGAGGGGTCATCCTTAGTGATTTAGGCTGTAAAAGAGGCAGCACCCCCTTCCAGGCCCGGCCACCGTTTAAGATTCTTAACGCCACTCAAAGGGCAGGAAAGCTGCCGAGGAAGACTTCCAAACGCAAAGGAGAAACGTACCGCGCGAAGTTCGCCTTGGCAAACCCACCAGCTTGCGAGGGCGCTATTCGTCTTGCCGACGACGGCAACGAAACGCAAGAATGAGCACCACCATTTCGCATCACGCGGGGCTGAGCGGAGTCAAAACCGAAACAATGGAGGAAAGAAAATGGGCGAGAGAACGAAGGCGCGGGGGAAGACGCCAAGGCCATTTTTGTCCCGACGCCGGCGGTTCTTTTGTCTGCTCCAGGGCCCTTCCCGGCGCTTCTCCCTTCGGCTTTGAATGCGGCTGCTCAGGAATAACGCTAACCCGTCCCGCAGGCATTCCTTCCTAAACCCACAAACCAAGCTCGGCCAGAAGGGCCACGTGGAGAAAAGTTTGCGCAGCTGAACGCGCGCCTCTCGGCCGGAAGGATCGGGGCCTGAAAACCGGCTTCGAAGGAGATGCCGCGCAAGGAGGCGCCCGCCTGCCTTCGTCTATTCTTGCTTGCCTCCTTCCCCATGAATGGGACGTTCCTCTAACACCCAGGCGGGCCGGCCCCTGCTTTCCTCGGCACCGTAAGCCGCAAGGCTGGCCGGCGAGGAGGGAAGAATCCGTAGGCCGCCACGCTGGGAAGGAATCCCCGTCGGGAGTCCCTCGCCAGGAAGCCCGCCGCGGCGCGCAAGGGCGCCAGAGCGCACGGCTAGCGGTCGGTCGGTCGCTCGGCTGCGCTTACCTGCCTCTCTTGGCCGCCGGCTTCGGGATGTTCTACCGGGATGGTTACCTGGCTCGGCTGCCTCGCTCCGAGCCCGCCGGCCGCTCTTATAGGCGCCCCCCCTGCTGGGGCTCGGCGGAGGCCGGAGGAGGAGCGTGGCCGGTAGGAGGCGGCCGCCCCGGCTGGCCTTCAGACGTCTTGAGCGGGGGCGGAGGCGGTCAGACAAAGGCAGGGAAGTGGGAGTTGCAAAATCGCGCGGCGGCGGAAGGAAAGCCCTTGGCGGGCAACATTTTTTTTTCTCAACAGAAATCTTTGCGTGTTGCTTTGGAGGGATTGTGTTCATCGCGTCGCCTGACGCGGCTACTTTAACCTCTCATTTGGAAGCCGCTTTCTCGGGCGCTCTGCTAAACTGAGCGCTTGCGAAATGGGAACCTTTTAACGGCCCTAAACAAATGAACGGCAAATGCAGGCGCTCTGGAAGTGTACAGTGGAACGTGTCACTGATAGGCTCTCTCGTTCAGAGTCATTAATTGGACGCAGACTGGAGAAACGCGAGTGCAAATTCTTTTTATGCTACGGTTATAAGTGCCTTTGGCGGCAGCCCAACCAACCTCACAACGTTGTTGTGCGGCAACGTCAGGGGAAGGCTGAACCATACACGCCCCGCCCCCCCGGGCTCCCTGGGAGGATAGGAGGTAGATACAAATTCGACCGGCTGCTGGGATCTTGAGTGGCTTTTCTGATTCTGATTGGTTTAAGCCCCTGCTGTTTGCCGTCTGTCCCCTTGGTACAAATTGCATTGTTGCTCAATTGTTTTATCTGCTCACTGCTTTCATTCTTGATTGTTATGGCTGTTTTCAATGGATTCTTGGGTCTTTACATAAGCCGTCTCAATTATCTGCCTGGGTTAGAAAATAATCAGGTTTTTGTTGTGGTGGTGGTTTTAAGCATGATGATTATATTATGTCCCTGCTCTCTCTCCCCCCCCCCCCATGCCCTGTTATTCCTTTGGGGCTGTGATTACAGCAACTGACATGGGTCTTGTTTCTATTTTGAAGTAAGCTCCCCTGTAGTGCTTTTGATGGAAAGGACGGATGCAGGTATTTTTAAACAACTATCTCTGGAGGCTTGCCTGCCCTGTGTTTTTCAGGTGTGGTAGTCGGGACAGGCAGAAATGGAGAGTGCATAGGAATGCATGGATGTTGTTCTTGCATGCCGCAGTCCCCCGTCCCCCCCAAGTCTGCCAGGGGTCCTGTTAACTAGCTAGTAGAATGCTTAATCCCCAGACATGCAGGGAGGGGCCTATGGCATGGGAAGGAGGGGGGGCTCATGATGAGAATTTCCCTTTACATCATGTTCTCACCTAAACCAGCCCCAGGTCTTTCCCTTGTTTGCAGTGACCTATGTATAGCTTAGAGCTTCTTGTGGTGCAGAGTGGTAAGGCAGCAGACATGCAATATGAAAGCTCTGTCCATGAGGTTGGGAGTTCAATCCCAGCAGTCGGCTCAAGGTTGACTCAGCCTTCCATCCTTCCGAGGTCGGTAAAATGAGTACCCAGCTTGCTAGGGGGTAAACGGTCATGACTGGGGAAGGCACTGGCAAACCACCCCGTATTGAGTCTGCCATGAAAACGCTAGAGGGCGTCAGCCCAAGGGTCAGACATGACTCGGTGCTTGCACAGCGGATACCTTTACCTTATGTATAGCCAAAGTACATGTAAGTTTTTCTCCAAGGGGATAACCATGACTTCTTGGATACCTTTCTGGTTAGGAGAATGATTAACCCCTCTCTCCCTGTCCATCCTGGTTCCATCTTGAACCAAGCCCCTATGTTCTATGTTTGTAACTTCTCAGCTTCATCCGGGCAGGACAGTTTATGGCAGATGGGATTTTGGGGGGTGGGGGGGAACAAGAGGACAATGTAGTTATGCTAGTCTTTTTCAACCTCCTGACCATGGAGGTTCTGGTGAAATATTTTTCAGGGTTCCTGGTTCTAAGAAGGGGTATCAGTTGGTCATGCTTCTTTATCAGGCACTCCCCCCCCAGATGTGAGAAGAGCCTTGGGTGACAAAGGTCTAAATGGCTGGTCCCACTTTGGGAGGGGTGGGTCAACCTGCCCGAATAAGTTCCCGAATAAGTTCCTGCTCAGAGCAGGAAACAGCAGGCACAGGGTGGGAGAGGCACCATTAACCCCCCCCCCACTCTGCAGTACTTTTGAGGGCCCTTCACAGTGCTGTATGGCAGGGGTAGTCAACCTGTGGTCCTCCAGATGTTCATGGACTACAATTCCCATGAGCCCCTGCCAGCAAATGCTGGCAGGGGCTCATGGGAATTGTAGTCCATGAACATCTGGAGGACCACAGGTTGACTACCCCTGCTGTATGGTCCCTCAGTACTGTGGTTGGGAAACACTGATTTAGGCCCTTAGTCTAACCTACCTCACAAGGTGGTTGTAAAGATAAAACAGGAAAGGAGATTCGTGTGCCCAGTTCCCTAGAGGAGGAAGAATTCGGTTCATGCCTCTGATAAAACTGGCCTATGAATATTTATGCATCAGTCGTTCTGTCCCTGCATCTGACAAAAATTGCCCACAAATATTTATGCATCAGTAATTCTGTCCATGCACCTGATAAAAGTTACCCACAAATATTTATGCCTCAGTAAATCTGTTAGCCTTTCAGGTGTCACAAGATGCCTCCGTGGCTTCCCTACAAAAGTGCGAAGTTACCTTTGCCATAAGGCAGTCCCCAGTCCCACCCTGCTACATCAGAGGGGAAAGGGCGGGGGGGGGCTGGAGCAGGCTAGCTGAGAGCCAGGCTGTAAGGGCTAAGTCCCTCTGAAACTTGATTGATTTCATTGTCCAGATTAAAAGGAACTGGAAGAAGAGGGAAACTAAGACCAGGCTGTCAATACAATAAGGCCAGCGTTACGTTGGGCGGCAGGATGGTGTCAGTGTGATTGGGACTCCCACAGGCAAATACTCGGCCAGCCTGTGCTCACAAATACTTTCTCTTCTGGGTCTCTTATGTTTCTATCAATACCCATATTTGTGAGAGCCATAAGTAGGTGACAGAGCGGAAATATTTTAAAAGGGGTACTAGGGGCAGTCCTCGCACAATCAAAAAGCAGACTGGATAAAAAATATGACTTGCCATCTTGGAACCTCCATATTCAGAGGCAGTCTACCTGTGAGTTCTGGATGCTGCCGACTGGGAGGGCTGTTGCCTTTGCGCCCTGCTTTGTAGCCCTTCCAAGGGCATCTGGGTGGCCATTATTGAAAACAGGACATTAGCCTAGATGGCCTTGCTTGCACAGTGACCTCCTTTCTTAAAACAATTCAGATTTATTGAGCCCCTCTGGCTCCGTTACACCCTTATTTGTGAACCTTTCTGTACCCCACCAAGGAACTGAGGGGGAGCCAGTCAGGGCCATACCGGAGATGGGCAGAAGGAGAACTCTCCCTCCTCGCCTTGCACAGCTCTGTCGATCAAGACCAATGGCTTCTCCCCATGACTGCTCTAGCGCTGGGAAGGAGCATAAACCTTCTCGTGTCCATAATTAACGAGAGCCTGGGGAAGGGGAAGGGCAGTCATCAAAAAACGCTGAGAAAATCCAAACACAGATCTCTTGGTACATGCCAGCATAGAATAGTGGTTGAAAGCAGTGGCTTCTAATCTGGCAAGCCGTGTTTGATCCCCCACTCCTCCACATGCAGCCAGCTGGGTGACCTTGGGCTCAGCCCAGCACTGATAGTGCTGTTTTCACAAAGCAGCTCTGTCAGAGCTCTCTCAGCCTCACCTACCTCAAAGGGAGAGAGGAAGCGAAGGCGATTGTTAGCTACTTTGAGACTCTTTCGGGCAGTGAAAAGCAGCATATAAGAGCCAACTCTTCTTCTGCATTTCATTGCCAGACATAGTCAGTCCAGGACTGGATCCGGGTGCAGCATCAAACTCAGTAGAAAAGACCGAGACTCCCGTAGCACCTCAAGAATAACAGTATTTGTACCCAGGGGATGACCTTTTTGAGTCACTGTTCACTTCTGAATATCTGACAAAGTGAGCCGTGACTCACAAAAGCTTCCACCCTGCCACTAATACTGTTAATCCAGCCTAAGGTGCTGCTGGACTCTTGTTGTTTTCTACAGCTAGAGCCAGAACAACATGGCTACCCATCTTGACCTATCGAACTCTGCTTTGTGGCTTGACCATACAGGGAGCTGCAGTCAGTGTGAGGGACACACCTGTATGTTTCCACATGGGGAAAAAACGAACCCTCGGTGTGTACCTTTTAAAAAGCCCCACAAAATGTATGAGTGAGGATGGGATCACGCACACACACAATTCCCATTCCTGTACCCCAGAATCACAGCCCTGACCTGGTCTCATGATGTCTGCAGGCAATGGGCTCCCTGGTCAACAAGGAGCAGCAAATCATACCAGCAGGAGTTCATGGGCTGCCCTCATGGTGGCTGGGCAAATGTTTCCTCAAGGTGTGGTTCAGAGAGGGAAAATTCCCTCTTGATGTCATAAAGAGCTTACTTCCTAGAACAACTGGTTCTGGAATCTGCCTGTACATACTGACCTAACTCCCTCCCCTCTCCTCTGCTGGACGAACAGCAGAGCAACTGAAAATGACATTATTAGACATGGCATTTTTTGGGGAGGGAGGTGAGGGAAAGATGTCCTCCGCCCCATCTCTGTAGCCCTGTAAATCACAACAAAGTGGCCCTACCCTAAAGTGAACTTGGGCCTATTATGCACAAGTGTTTCTCCTTGCTTGCATTGTGCATGCCCATTAGGTTTTCTTTTTCATTCTGCATTTTCTCTCTTCACTATGTATGTTGGTCAGGCATTTCTCCCCCACCCCATATTTTGCATTGATTTCCCTCCCTTCAGTGCTCAGTTCCATTTCCAGTCACGGTTTCCCTGGGTTTTCTGAGAGTGGTTTTGTGCCAGTTTCCCACTTGCTTTGTTTCCAAGCCAAAGGTAATTTGAAAGCATACAGATTCTCCCCCTTTTCTCATCCCTCGGAGGCCACTCCATCATCCACATTGAAGCCATTCCTCCCACTCAGCATCTTCTGCCATCCTCCCCCCTTCAATGTTATACCAGCTCCACTATTGCTTATTTTTCCCATCATGTAAATTTTGGGGGTTTTTTTACAAGTGGGATGAGTCTATCGATGTGAGTTTATCACTAAACTTAGATTGCTGGTGGATTGACAGCAAAAGGCTAACGTGCAGGTGGAGATCTTCAAAATTAAAGAGAGCATGGTTCAGAAGTGGTGGTTTGTGTGCACATGTGCTCACCTGCAGAACAGGTTAGCAAGCACTTACCCACAGAATTCTCCGCTCCCATTTCAGTGACCCCATAGCTTCCCCCATTCTTTCCACTGCCCCATCTATCTCCAGAGGCTACAGGATGTTTTTCTCTGCTTTTTGCACTCTTAGCATTCGGATTGCCTGCATTTCTCTATGTTTTCTTTCACACAAGGGACTTAACCACAAGGATTTTAATGGGAGGGAGGGGATCAAGACCGTCCTCAGGTCACGTGCCACTGATCAAGCCCAACAGCAAGAAAAATCAGGAAGAAAAGTGCAGAGTCTATGCCCAGCATTCAAAGTAAAGCCCCACCAACGTGACTTCAGTGAAATCTGGAAGTAAGCTGTGTGTGCATAATAGGCCCTGGTTTGCAGATTTGGGATGCTGCTTAAAACTCACAGAATGGGAAACAATCTGCGGGGAAGTGCCTGAGCAACCTTCATGGAAAGGGGTGGACTGGCCATTGAACTTAGAGGGAGGGTTCCCAGTGGGCCATTGTCCTGGAGGGGCTGCTGATGGCTAAGAGCAAGCAGCACCAAGCCCAGCAACTGCACTCTGCCTGAAAGCTCTCCCAGGAGAAGGGAACAGGAGAAGGGAACATATTACCTGACCTCCATTTTGGGCATGCCACTGGCCAGGTCTGAGCTGAGTAGCCCCTGTGGAGCAAGCCCTGGCTCCCCCATCTGCACTCTGAAATAATGCAGCCCAGCAAGGGTGGCAGCCCGTTTTAGCTCTCTGGTTGAACTCAGAATGCCAAACTCTAGGGAAGCCTGGGGAACACGCAAAGCAAACTGCAAGTACAGATGCCATTGCTTTATTTATTTGTTTGTTACATTTTTATACTGCCTTCTCTTGCGGCTCAGGGTGGTTTACAAGGAAGGTGAAATCCAGATTTGACAGATAGAACATACATTTAGTGTTGGCATCTCTCGGCAATAATAATAACACCCAATAGCATTGAACATATAATTATTAGTTGTTTAACTCAGCCTTTTTCAATCTTTTGACTGCAGAGGAGCTCCTGAAATGACCTTTCAAGCTTCGAGGACCCCCAGAAGTGATGTCAGCTGGAGACGCCTCTCTGCCACACCCCCTGGAAGTAACATGTCACTGGAAGTGACATCACCACCCATACCTTTTGGCATCCTTTTGCTCCCCACCACCTTTACTAATACTACGGTGGTTCTGCCTCATGTTGGCTTGAAAGAATGGCAGGAGCTCAGAAGACATCCCAGCCCCTCCACAGTAAGACACAGCCAACTCTCCCCTTTGATTTTTACACTCGCGGCTTAACCAATGGCAGAGGCAGCCAGTTCCCTAGCTTGTGGCCAAGTCTATTAAGGCAGGAGGGGAAAGGCTGTGGACCTTCTCTGGGGCTCCTGCGGACCCCTGGTTGGGGATCCCTGGTTTAACTGTTAACATTTTTGACCGGCATTACAAATAAAGTCACAAGGATGGGGGCAGTGGCAGGGAATTACCGTCTTATAAAAGCCTTTTTCATCCGGCTTGCTGAGACCCACCTTTCCACGTCATTCATGGATGTTGTTGGTCTGAAACAAAAGAACACTTCTTGTGATTTAATGATATCTAGAATTTGTGCAGCCCTTGCTGTATTCAAAGCACTTCAAGTATGTTATCATTGTAACCTTAAACAATGTCCCTCTAAGGTAAGCCAACATTATTATCGCCGTATCACAGATGAGGAACTGAAGCACAGAAGCTGGAGGTGGGGTAGGTGGGGGACCGGGGAAGCCTTGTCTCAAGCTACCTAAGATTTTGAGACTGGGGTCCTCCAGATTGTAAAAGACTTTCTAAGTGGCCCCTTGATGTTACCTGTCAATTTGCCAGAGTTGATCAGTTAAAGAGCTCTTAAATTTCTAACAGATTTCTTGGTGTTTATCTTCTTATTCATTTTTTGGCTTTTCTGCTGTTTAGATTGCCATTTACGATTCAAGATAAGATGGGTAATTTGTTCGTGCAGTAATATATCTGCTATTTGAGGAGGAGCTGATATCCGGTGTTCTTGAGATGTCTAATTGTCTTTCTGTGTCTGCTAAATATTATGCTTGAAGTACTGATCTGTGTATTTGCATCTGTATTGCTGGTTGACCACCATAACAAACAATGATTGGTGATTGTGTATGTTGCTGCTATTTTAAGAAAACGCCTCGAATTGTCCCCTGTTAAGGTGGCAGAAAGATAACATTTACTTTTCCAAAAAGAAATAATATTGCCTAGGCTGTTCTAGGATCCTTCCTTTGCAAATGAGAATGGTTCTTCTATGCACACTGCAGACGAACACTAACTCGGAAATGCCCCCTCCCCGTTTTGTTCTCCCTGGGTGTCCATAGGTCTCGAGGTAGAAGTCGAAAGAATGTGTCCTGCTCGTGCATTCCACCCAGAGATCCCAACATCCACCCCGCCCCCCATCTGGCATATAATGAATAGCACGCCTCTGACAAGCAGGTACAGCAAATATTATTGTTGAACAGCGAGAGCCTGGTTTGGCTCAAGGGGCTCCTTCCAAGGTCATGCAGAGGAATGAAATGGTGGAGCCAGAAGCAAAAACAAGCATTCTCTTCTGCTGGCAAAAGGTTGTTGAGATTAAATCTTGAAAAGAGACTTGCCTGCTTGATTGCCATTTCGCAAAAGGCCCGCTCTTTGCTTGTCCTTTTGGGGATGAAGGACTTCAGAGCCACAATGGGTGTTGGAGTTTCTTTGCATCGCTCATTAAAAATCAGAGATGGGAATTAAGAAGCTGATGTTTTTATGGGAGATTACTGGCCCCTCAGTCTGATGGCCGTAGATGAAACATTTTGGACACCACCTCTTGAAAGGTTTTTTCTGGGGGGGAAATCCAGTGCATGCATACTTAATTTTGCAGTTGGGGCAGGTGAGTGGGTGGGGCTTAGTGATGCAGGGGCTGGGGCCTCTGCAGAAAAATGCCAGCCTAAAAACTGGCCCCTGATGTCCTGCTGCCCTCACCAAGGGCGTTGGCAGAAGGTCTGTCTGCCTTCGGCTGTGAATCTCCTTGGCATGTCCCCACTGTCAAGGAGGTGGGATTGGGACTGGCAGCCATCGGGGACGGGTGGCCCACATTGATCCTTGTGCCACAGGGAAGGCTGTGGGTGTTCGCACCAAACGTCAATTTGGCATTGCACAGTTGTGGGTTGATTCGAGCATGTGGTTCTCACTGCCCATGCGAGCTTGACAGGGCCCAATGCGCCTCCATCAAGTCTGGTGCTCAGGGCATGAGCCCTGGTATCCTTGCCCTAAATATGCTGTTGTAGGAATCCCTTTGTTATGAACTCGGGAGTGTCAGAGATGCTCAACTTGGTTCTGTGTAAGGGGCTGATTCACACATGCATGCTCCTTGCCTGCTAAACTTGCATACACAAAGAACCCATCATAAACAAAAATCCCAAAGCAAAATTTCATTTCTACCAGATGCCCCACAAATGCAGGGGCTTGCTTGATCTCACCTGATCTCAGAAGCTAAGCAGGGTTGGCCTGGGTTGGAATCTGGGTGGGAGACCACCAAGGAACTCCGAGGTAAGCAATGGCAAGCTACCTCTGAACATATCTTGCCTTCAAAACCTCACCAGGGGTTGCTACAAATTGACTGCAACAAGGTCTGATCTATTCTACGGTGCTTGCCAATGTGCTCCTGACACCCCGCATATTCTTGAGCCTTGCAGGAAAAATCCAAAGGGTTTTGGGTGGCATAGGGAGGGGTGTTTCCGGACACCTCTGGTTATCTGACTGTCTAGCAAATTGCTGAGTTCATCCTGGGCAGGCACACAGCAGCTATGTACACTTAGCTTGGTCACAAGACATAGACTCTCTCATCCCTCTGTCTGGCAAACGTCTCTCTGTGGCTGTGCTGAAGCAGGTCTTCCCATTTCTTTCAAAACTGAAAGTGAACGGCAAAGCAAATAATAAACTGTTAAGCCCCAGGACAAATGCTTCCCTCTTTTTCAGGCATTCAGTTCTGATGCACCAGCTGTGCGTAGGGGAACATGCGCCAACCCCAGTCCTCACGATTCTTACTATGGTGAACAAGGCAAATGCACCTATGGTTCCCTGCATGTGTAGCCAGTTCGGTGTAGTGGTTAGGAGTGTGGACTTCTAAGCTGGCAAGCTGGATTCGATTCTGCACTCCCCCACATGCAGCCAGCTGGGTGACCTTGGGCTCACCACGGCACTGATAAAACTGTTCTGACCGAGCAGTGATATCAGGGCTCTCTCAGCCTCACCCACCTCACAGGATGTCTGTTGTGGGGAGAGGAAAGGGAAGGTGACTGTAAGCTGCTTTGAGACTCCTTCAGGTAGAGAAAAGCAGCATATAAGAACCAACTCTTCTTCTAGATGTACATAGACCAACCTTTCTCAACGTTTTGACTGTGGGGGAGCCCCTGAAGTACTTTTCAGGCTTCAAGGAACCAAGTGGTGACTTCCCCCTTCAGAGAAGTGGGTGCAGAAATAAGATGCATGACCGAGCCAATCAATCAATGAATCATTTACCGTTTCCATTGTGGAGAAAGAGACTAGGCCTGTAGAGCAACAGGGGAGGTGGGTCCCAGTGACATCCAGTGATGTCAGTGGCCATCTGAACATCTGGGAAAGGCTGCATGATCCCTGGGAAATTCTTGCATGACCCCAGAAACCTGGTTGGGAATTCCTGATGTAGACCATAAAAAATCTAGTGTTCTGTTTATGTGGGAGAAGGCATGTGTTGTCCTATTTAAGAAACATATCAGGAGGATCATGGGTAGTGCCCACTTTTGTTAGATGTGGTTGAAAGACCCTTCTTAGGGTTAACCATTTGTCTCAGAGTAACTGTTCTGTGCCAGCACACAACACCTTTTCTCAAATCGAAGAAATACCCCATGGCTCAGTAGATTTAGGGATTCCCACAGTAGACTGAGGTAGGAAGGAGGTGATCTGGAGCCATTCAGCTTTGGCGCCCATTAAAGTCAATGGTCACGAACCTCTTGTTCGTGGTGCAGGGTGGTAAGGCAGCTGACATGCTGTTTGAAGCTCTGACCATGAGGCTGGGAGTTTGATCCCAGCAGCTGACTCATTGACTCAGCCTTCCATCCTTTTGAGGTCGGTAAAATGAGTACCCAGCTTGCTGGGGGGTAAACGGTAATGACTGGGGAAGGGAATGGCAAACCACCGCTGTATGGAGTCTGCCAAGAAAACGCTAGAGGGCGTCACCCCAAGGGTCAGACATGACACGGTGCTTGCACCTTTACCTTTACCTTTAAAGTCAATGGTGCCATTGACTTCAATGGGAATTCCAGGGGCTTTCCGCACAAGTACCAATTTTGCTGAATGTTTTCAGTATGCAGATACGCTATATTAAATAGTGGAAATTCGTCATTCTGCATACCTTTAATTTTAGTGGAATATTGAAGTCCCAGTAGCGTTGTATTCATTCCCCACAGGTTTCCGGTCTCGCTGGAATCGCAACAAAGGAAGGGATATTTTTCTGTGCTTCTTCCCGCCCCTGGCTGTCAATCAACCAGAACAGCCAATGGATTGTTGTGTTCATGCTCCCGAAAAACCTCTTTACCTTTAAGAACTGTTTTTTAAAAACGCAAACACACCAGTTGCAATGAATATTTGTTTAATCATTGTTTCAGAAAAACCTTTTTTGCTGGAGTAGGAGCTGGTGCTTAATCGTTTACACGCTCCTCAAGTAAACCCCCCCCCATGGGCATGATTTGTGGTGAAAATTACGGGCAGTATCGAACAAGGGGCTGTATTGTGCTTGGGAACTTTAAAGACACTTGCAGTAGGGAGCTTTATTTTACTGTTAAGCACTTCTGTGGAGGGACTTTAGCCGCAGAAGCCTCGCTCGTTCGTTGCTTTCCCCGGTCTAAGGGGGAAAAAACGGCGATCATTTCTCCGTAAGTTCTGGGGTGAGAAGTTCACTACATTGAAAATGCACATGTCTTTGCTGATGTGTTGCAGCTTGTGCTCAGAAGTGTAGCGGTTTTTTTCAGGGGGAATCCACTTTTCACGATTTCCCGAAAAGCGCTACAACGAAGCGATTTTTGCGGGAGTGTTGCAGGAGTGTTGCAGATTGTGTACGATGTCATGCGGAATGTCAATTTAATAGCGTTTACCAAAGGTAAGACTTCGGCAGCAAACTCTCGGGAGCTTTTTTCATTTGGATGATGCACTCTGAGGATCTAAATATCGCACAGCTAAGCTCACAAGTAGTCAGCCCTGAGTTCTGCAAGACTTCCTTCCTGGCAAGAATGCTTTAGATTGCAGCTTTGACCAGCCCTCTGCACAGCTGCTGATCCCACAGCTTCCCCCTCCCACTCTGTGGGCACAGAACCAGCTGGGGCCGTCTTTCCCTCTCATTCTCTGCGAATGGGAAGGTCTGTTGAATCATCCCGTCCAGTTAGTGCTGGGGGTTGTTTGTGTCATGTGAGACCCACCTCAAAATGGCTTTGCTTTGTCAGCTGATGAGATTCTGGCTGCCTTCTGAACAGGGGCTAGATTGGGCTATTATTTGAGAGACTTAGTTGCATAGGGTTTCGGGCCTTGCAAGGAAAGGGGTGGGCAGATCAGACCCCATGCCCCTTGTTGAAACTAGGATGATTAAGTATTTTTTTGTTTGGACGGCAGAAATGAACAGTAGAATCCTAAAGGTGCTTTCCCAGGAGTAAACTCAACTGGAAAGACCTGAGTCGGATTCTGAGTAGACCCACTTAAGATTGTCCCTTAAACAGTTGAAGGCATTCTTGTCAATTACACACATCTATCCTGCACTTCTACCAATACCGTCATTGGTGCCAGCATGGTATAGTGGCTAAAGAGTGGCAGCCACTAATCTGGAGAACTGAGTTTGATTTTCCATTCTTCCACATGCAGCTGGCTAGGTGACCTTGGGCCAGTCACAGTTCCCTCAGAGCTGTTCTCACAGAGCAGTTCTCTCAGATTAGAAATGAATGGTTAAGAAGTAAAAAAAATTTGCTGGAATACAAATTCCTACTGCAGATTGCTTTTATTTTATTATTTCAGTAGTTTTTTTTGAAGAAAAAAATGTGAACGACTTTTTAACAGGGAAAAGGAGGTATAAGACTTTTTTAAAAAATCTATACATCCTGACTTCGTTCTCTAGTGAGAAATGCATCCACCAAAATCAGGTCCTTGGCCCTGATAGCCTCAATTTGCAAGAATAGGGGTGCAGAATGGCATCTTAGTCGTCTTTAGAATAGGCCATAACATGCCTTTCTTCCCCCCCCAAGAATTTTTATTAAAGTTTTTCCTACAGATTAAAAAAGAAAAAAGTTACAAAAAAAGAAGAAAATAATGAAAAAGAGCAAAAAATAGAGATGTCAGTTTTGTTACATTAATTTTTTAAACTCTCCCACCTACCATTTCATAAACTACAATCCACACTTCAAATGTATCAATTCATATCAAGCTTACTTCTTAGCATTAAAAATTAAATTTTACATTTGTGTTCTTTAATCGCTGAGGGCACATCACCCAATCCTTTTTTCCTCTTTCCTGAAAGAAGTCAATAAGAGGTTTCCTATTAACCATAAAGGAAGCTGTGCTCTTCTTTCTGAGCAGTGTCATAAGTTTAGCCAAGAAGGTGGATAGGAATGTGCCGTAAGCTTACGGGTGTCCTTAGTTGTTTTTAAACATAAATGGGTTGGCTTTAATCACAGCTCTTCATGGCTTTTTATCTTTTGAAATCTGCTTTGAGGGTTTTGTAACTGCAAATGAATGAATGAATCAGCAGACAAACAAGGTGTCAACACTGGTAAGAATGCCCCAGCACCAGAATTCTCTCCTGAACAGCGACTCTTCAAAACATAGATGGTGTTTTCCATATGCAATGATAAAGTTTAAAGCGTTTTTTAAAAAGTGCTTGTCTATTTGCACTCTCCAATTAGTCCGGTCCAGGAAGGACTGTTTCTGCTTGTCTGAAATAATCTTTGTCTCTGTTCCTAATAACTGGCTGTCGTTCTTTCCTCAAGCCCTAGGGAAGATGACATCTCTTTTCACGCAGCTTGCAAATTTACTGTGCACATCACCTTGGGAAGAAGCCCCATTGACTTCCAGGTAAACATGACTGCATTGGGTTGACAGCTTTAGATTCTTGAGATCTTCCTTATAAGGTTATCATGCCATTTAATGCGTTTATGATGTTTTCCTTTATTCTGGTCGTTTGTCGCCGTCCCCAAAAAACAAATCTGGTGTATTTTGGGCTGCAAGGAGAAAGCAAAGCGAACATTATTGCCCTGCATGACAGAACTAAGGTTTACTTGTGAATCAGTCTTTACAACCTTCTAATTCTGATTATCTTTCTCTCAAAGAAGACTTTGCTTTTTTTGACTGCCAGAACTCATGACTGAACAATTATCTGAGCACCCTCTTTTGCCCTTTGTTTGCAGCTCGTATCCAGAATCCCGATGTGAGATAAAATTGGCTGTAAATCTAACTATCCCCTTAAATTGGCCTGAAAATTCATGCCTGGTTTGAACCAAACCTAGTTCAAAAGAACCATCTTAGAAGAGAAATACATTTTAGGGTTTGTTTTAAATTCCAGTCCAAGTTGCCAGATTTTTCCCCCTAGGATAGTTGCTGTGCATTAAAGCAACTGTGGGACAAACATATGTCCAACAGGCCTGCTCATCACTGCTTGTTTGCCAGCTTAAAAAAAAAAAAAATCACCTGCCAGATTTCAGCCTGTTAACAAAGGTCAACAACTTTTAACAAAACTAGTCTTTAAAAAAAAAGCCTTTTAACGGCAGCCTGAGAAATTAGGGAAAGCATTGCCTCCTGAATTGCTTTTGCTAAAAGGCACAGGAACAAGGGCCAATAAAGAAGCTGGCATCCCTAGGTGGCAATATTTTTTAGGAGTGACAACTGAGAAGCAGCCACTGTAGTGCAAGGGATTGGCACTGAGCGCTCCCTTACTTTGTGTCTTGCTTTGTTCAGCCACATTCTATGTGATCAAGAAACAGAATATGGGGTGTGTGGGTTTTTTGCAGATTAAGGGGTGGAGCTATAATAATAATGATGCTTTATTTTATAGCTTGCCCTTCCTGGTTGGCTCAGGGTAGTAACCGCATCATAAATCACACAGCTGGCTCCTTAAAAACCTTTTTTTGGGGGGGAGTGGGGGCTAGTTTCTATTGGGTGTATCAGTATTTTATGGGTGGGGGTCTTAGGCAGGGAAGCCAGCATTTCCTTGATGTTAACTTCATCCATAAGCCTGTCTTACAGGCCCTCTAGAACTGCTGAAGACCCCAAGGGCCCCCTGATCTCACCAGCTTCACAGACAGACTCAGTTCTGAAGAGCCTTCCCCTGTTTAAAACATTGTGCTGGTTCCAGTGTGACTCCACACAAGGTCAACCTCTTCCTTAAACAATGTCGTGGACTGCAAAGGAACTACTTATACTCAGTTTGCACGTGAGAGGTCCATAACCCTTCCGGAAGTTGCTCAAGGGCAGTGTCTCTAAGATGAATAGCTGGCCTAGAGCTACCAATGAACTCTGGGGAATGGTAGAGGACAGGAAGGCCTGAAGGATCATTGTCCATGGGGTCGCGATGCGTCGGACACGACTTTGCACCTAACAACGACAAAGAGCTACCAATCTGAAGGAAGAAATTTTCCCAGAATAACAACTGATCTCTAGACCACAAAGATCCGTTCTGCTGTCAGAAATGGCAACTTCAGAGGTTGAAGTATATGGTCTACTGCATTCTACAGCACAGTTCTATACCATACCATAGAGAAACCCCTGAAACATTCTCCAGGCTTTGAGAAACCCCAGAAGTAGTGTGTGTCCATGCCCACCCAGGAGACCTCCCCTCCCCACCCCCTCCAGGCACATCATTGGCCATTTGGTGGTGGTGGGGAGATGTCAAGCTGGGACATCGCATATATGTGTGCATATGTGAACCTACTCATTTCGAGTAAGTGGGGTCAACACAAGCAGGTTTAGCTTCCCTATCCCAAAACGATTCCTGGATGTCCGCCTTTACTTTCCCCTCTGCAAACAAATTCACTCCCCCATCATTTTCCTTATAAACATGCACAAAATGATTTCCCTTTAATGCACACCCGAAAGAGTGAGCTCTGATTCACAAAAGCTCCGACTGGCGTAAACATTGTCCTCCTTCAAGGTGCCTCTGGACTTAAGCTTTATTCTGCCACAACAGCTCCTTCTTCCCTTCTAGCATTTCAACAGAAACAGTCACCATGCAGATTCAGGTGGGTCGCTGGGTTGGCCCACAGCAGCAGAACGAAGTTGGAGTCCATTGGCATCTTTAACACCAACCAAGTTTTATTCGTGCACATAAATACTTATGCCTTGAATAAAACTTGGTTGGTCTTGAAGGTGCTGCTGGACTCAGACCTTGTTCAGCCACCGTCATACTAAGAGGCATCATTCCAGGGAGGTCAAGCCTGTCCTTGCACCCAATACTGCCTGGCCTGTCTTTCTTCAATGAGAACCCTGCGGGAGACTGGGGGGGGGGATGATGACATGGCTTTGCATAGAGATGCCTGAAATATACAGGCCGTATCTCTTCCTTTTCCTTTATTTCACAATCATGGGCATTTTGCTAGCCCTTCATAAACACCAGTGTAGGTTTTCATTTGTCCGGAGCAAGAGAATAAGATAAGAAACAGTGTCATGATACAGCCTGCTAGCCAAGGTCAATGCCTTGCTGTCTGACAGCATTTTCTCTGCTAAAACAACAACAACAACAGGCTAACAAAGCCCTCCTCTGTGTCAATCCCGGGTGTTTCCATCTCAGACACTCTGAGGACAAAAGACAAAAGGCCTCTTTCCTTGGGTATTAATTTGCACTTCTTTCAGTTTCCATTAATGCGAAGCAAGCATTATGCAACTATCCTCATGATGAAAGACACCGGATAACAATGCTCCGTAAGGTTTCTCAGGGACAATTTAGGACAGTCTCTTCTTACAATAAAGATCACTGCCCAAATGCCCTCTTTCCTCTCCTTGCCTTGCTGGATGATGAGCTAGTTAAACTCAGCACAGAAACTCAAGGAAATCTGTGGCTGTGAATAAATGGGAGAATGACCCCATAATGGATGAGCGTATGCCAATGTGATGTCCTATACATGTGATTTTGGAAAAAACAGATTGAAGTACGGTTGAAAGAATTGCTAATTTTCATACTTACATAATGTTACAAGTCTGTTATTGAAATATATCACTATTTAGATCAGGGATAGTCAACCTGTGGTCCTCCAGATGTTCATGGACTACAATTCCCATGAGCCTCTGCCGGCAAACGCTGGCAGGGGTTTGTGGGAATTGTAGTCCATGAACGTCTGGAGTAACGTGACCATCCATCCCGCAAATGGCGGGACTGTCCCGGGTTTCCCCCCAATTTCACGCGTCCCGTCCACGGTCACCAATTGTCCCGCTGGTCGCCCCCTCCCCCGTCTCAACAGCGGGGCACGTCCAATTTGGGAGCTGCTGTGGGGCAGTACTCAGTCGTCCTCTTTGCAGGGCAGGGCCAAGGGTCTGGTTATGATTTCTCTGTTTCATCACTGTAAAAGGCAAAATCTCACATTTCCTGCTTTTAACACTGCTACCTTCCCAGCCACTTTTCCAACTTGTTTTTGTGTAATTTTATCACCTGGTCGAACAACTGTAATCCCATTAACCCAGCTTCCATTCTGACATGCCATGGCTATCCGATTCTTAATTAATTCCCTCCCAGCCACACACACACAGCTCCTTTCCCAAAAGGCCAAGGCTTGGTGCTGTTGCTGGCCTGACCGCTGCCTACAATTATTCCCCTGGAGTAGGCGGTAGGGCCGTAGCCCAAACAATTCCCTTCTCCTGCTCTTCAGGTGCAACACCATTCCAGTCCCAGACTCTCTTCTGTACAGCAGTTTGTTTCTCGTTTTTTTCTAGCTTTCCATGACTTTGCATTTGGGGTATTTTTGCCCTTGTGTCATACGAAGCTGCCTCATACTGTGTTGCAACATCAGTTCCTCTAGCTCTCTGCTGTGTCTTTTAATTGGCAGGCACTCATGCCAGGATCTGCTATCTGAGATCCTTAACTAGAGATTCTGAGGAATGAATCCAGGACCTTCTGCAGGCACAGCAGATGCTCTAACACTGAAACAGGGCTGGGTCTTAGCTACTGTCTCCTGATAGCATTAAACTGTTATATTCCAGGAATATACAAGATCTTTTGTGTGCATGATAGAACAGCACACGAAGAGTATCCTACAGAGGGCATTGTAGGAAATGTATAGGTGGCATATTTAGACTTGGGACTTTTTTTCAAATGGAATCATAGAGTTGAAAAGGGTCATACAGGCCACTTAGTCCAACCCCCTGCTCAATGCAGGATCAGCCTAAAGCAGTGGTTCTCAATTTTCCTAATGTTTAATACAGTTTAATTAAAGAGGAACTTAAATACAGTTCCTCATGTTGCGGTGACCCCCAACCATAAAATTATGCAAGTGTTCTTCCACAGAAATTAAACTGAAACTGACCCATGGCGTGAAGATCCATTGTTCATGATTATATATAAATTGGAGTTTTTTCAAGGTTTCCCAGTTTAGTTCCGCCTCTTGTCCTTCCATGCCGATCTTGCTCTTTTCCACTGCTCCAGACAGACAAATGCACTCTCAATCTACCCTGCAGGGCTGTTGTGTGGATGGTGGCCAAGTTGCTTGCCCTGCCGCAACCCCTGTGAAAGGGTCATTCAACCCCCAAAGGGTCCCGACCCCAGGTTGAGAACCACTGGCCTAAAGCATCTGCCCAGTTTATGCTTGAAGACTGTCAGTCAATCTCCTTGTGAATGGCTCAACTGGAACTTACTGCTCCTTTGAACACGCTTCCTGCCTGCTTTCCCTCCAGAATATTAGACGATTAGAACTACTGCTCTCCTCTCTTTCTTTACAAAATTATTTATCTTCTAAATAAAGCTATTTATTCTTTAATCCACCTGTCCTGCAGACTTCTTTGCATATTTAAACTCTAACATAAATTACTCTACCCATTCTGCTTGCTGCCACGGGTGCCTCCCACAGCAGTTACAGTATGCCATCTCTCCTTTTCCTCAATTCTCTCTTGCACATAGCTGAATGACAGCCACCCCACATGCTTCTGAGAATACTGCCAGCTCCCTTTGAAGCTGCCTAGCTTGGAATTCAGGACTAGTTCTCACAAATCATTATATGAGGTGGTAAACCTGTATCTGGGCTCCATGCCACTTTAGACTCCTACAGGTGTGAGGAAGGGATCTGCAGATGGAATGCCCCTCCATAAAACTCCCCCTGGCTGTAGAAGTCTAGCATGTAAAAGAGAAGGGTTCTAGCTTAGCCTTCTCCCTGAAATAGGGTTTTTATTTTAATCTGCAGTGATATGATATGTACTACCTACAGGCTGAAGCCATATGTTGTAGCCTAACCTTCTCCTTGACAAACTAGTTTTCCAAATGCAGGGAATTTTTACGAAGGAGCCTTCAGCCTTGTGAGCCCCTCCCTGTCTGCGTGGTGAAGTGACAGGGTTCAAACACAAGTTTACCCCCTCCACATCTACTGTCAGTGAGAATTAACCCTCAGGAGGTTCCCATGCTGCCAAAAGAAAGCTTCTTGTTCCAGTTTTGACTAGGGTTGCCAGGTCCCCCATGGTCACTGGTGAGGGCTGGTGGGTAGGGTTGCCAGATCCAGGTAGAAAAATTCCTGGAGATTTGGGAGTGGCGGCGGGAGAAGGCAGAGACCTCTGTGGGGTCCGGTACCCTAGAGCAGGGGTAGTCAACCTGTGGTCCTCCAGATGTTCATGGGCTACAATTCCCATGAGCCCCTGCCAGCAACGCTGGCAGGGGTTCATGGGAATTGTAGTCCATGAATATCTGGAGGACCACAGGTTGACTACCCCTGCCCTAAAATCCACCCTCCAAAGCCTCCATTTTCTCTGTGGTCTGTTGATGTGCTGTAATTTTTGGCATCCCCAGGTCCCACCCGAAGGCTGGCATCTCTCGTTTTGACACAACCAGTTTCCCCTTTTTCAGCCCAGTACAGGAACTGCTGGTCATCCTAACCTCCTCCTCCTCGTCTGGAGCATTGCCATGGAAACGGTTGCCAACCAGCCACCGCTGAGTGGATAAGTGCTGTTTTTTATCAAGTGACTTGGAAATGGGGGAGTGAGAATCCAGGAAACCACCCTCTGCACTGTCATGACCCAGCTGGTTGCACCCAGCAAACACCCTGTAGGTAGGTACCAAAGTATCGCTTCCTGCACTATCTGTATGTGAAAGAAAACGGCCGTGCTTCCTACACTGAAGCAGGTTGGAGAGTCCCTTTCCCCCAAGGAACTCTGGGAATTGCAGTCCTCCACTTGGCTAGGGAGCCCCCATTGATAAATATATGAATTAGATTTTAATTACACTTTGCTTCCATGGTGCTTAGGGACACGGCGTGTGTGCCCCCCCCCCCCGGGTCTCATTCGATGTTTCTAAGAATTGTCGCAATGGGTCAGCTATGTAATCACCTACAGGCCTTTCAACTGACGGAGACAAGTTGCTGGCTGAAAATTCACCTCCGGTTCCTGTCAAAATGGGCCTCGATTCACAAAAGTGAGAATGTGTTCACCTTCAGGTTGTTCAACCAAAACCAAAACAGGAACACAACCCAACCTTTACAAGCGGGAACTCAGAAGTTGAGTTTTACAATAAAATATTATAAAAAACAGTAATTATTTATTGTGGTGCACAATTTAAAAACTACATAAAAATTATACAGCACTAACTGCACATAAGACCAAACGCGTTTTGACCCTACTGGGTCTTCTTCAGTGGTCAGAATTATAACAATGCACTCTATATACAAAGTCTGAACTAATTATAAAGTGTAGCTGAGTGGGATCTGTAGATTAAGGCTTCAACCAATATGTATTTTTTGACTTTTTGGAGACCTCCTATGGCATATGCTTAGGCTCACCCCTCTTTGCTATCATATAATTCTGTGCTGAGAGTGTATCTCATGTGCGTTAGAAGAAAAAAAAGAGTGCTTTGCCCAGGGTCACCTAGTGTGATTCGTGGTTGAGGGGAAATTTGAACCCAGAGCCCATTCTGCACACATTAGTTAATGCACTTTAGAAGATTATCCTGTTCTGCACAGGAAAATCCAGCTGCAAAAGCACTTTGAAAATGCATTATCCAATGTGTGCTCTGATGCTCTATTATAGTGTTGTGATGATGCTCCCTACTGTTTTCAGTACCTTCAGCACAATTCCTAGGATACTTTGGGGAAGCCATGCTATACACAGTGGTATAACACAAATGTCAGTTTGTATACTTGGCCTCAGAAAGTTTCCATTCGTTTTACCTTCTTGTCCTTCCCTAACTTCAAACAAACAATTAAGTAAGCTTCCTGGTGACACGTGGAAAGTCCCTTTGCAGCCATTGGAAATAATCCCTGAGAAACAAAACCTGGGGTGTTTTTTTCCTGCATTCTTCAAACCACTAATTCTCTGATAAATCAGTTACGCTGAAAGAGACTGGCTCAAAATTACCCAGCAAATTTCCATGGCAGAGAGGGGATTTGAATCTGGGGCTCCTAGATTCTAGTCTAAAACTCTAACTGCTACATCGTGCATTCACTAAGACTGGCCCTGCCCTCAGCATCTGATAAAGGTAAAGGTAAAGATAAAGAGCCGGGGACTCGGGCTCTGAACCCGAAGCAAAACATCATCAGGACCTCCTCTCCACCCACTAGTAGTGGGAGGGAGGGGGGGAAGTTGAGCTGCCGTTCTTGCCATGCCGGTAATATTGGCAATGTTATTATTGTTTTAATGGGGTTTTAATGGGGATTTGTGATATTGTTACCTGCCACGAGCCGCAAGGGAGTGGCGGGCTATAAATATAATAATAATAATAAGATCTCTAAAGTGTGAGAGGCAGTTTAGTTGTAGTGGTTAAGAGTAGCAGCCTCTAATCTGGAGAACAGGGTTTGATTCCCCCACTCCACATGCAGCCAGCTGGATGACCTTGGGCCTGTCACAGTTCTCTCAAAACTTTCTCAGCCCTACCTACCTCACAGGATGTCTGTTATGGAGTGAGGAAGGGGAGGCGATTGTAAGCCACTTTGAGACTCCTTCAGGCAGTTAAAAAATGGGGTATAAAACCCCAGTTTGTCTTCTATTATGCAAGGGTGTTTTCCTTCACTTTTATCATGCATGTCCATCTGGGTTTTCTTCCTTCTGCACTTTCCTTCACTTTCACTACGTATGTACATCAATATTTTTTGTTCGGCATTGATTTTCCTCCCTTCCGCACTCAGTTTGCTTTCCCCGGATTTTCTCAGAGTGGGTTTGTGCCTGTTTCCCCCTTGCTTCGCTTCCAGGCCAAAGGTAATTCAAAAGCATACAGAGTCCCTCAGATTCTCTCCTTTTTGTCCTTTTCTCACCCCTTGGAGGCCACTCCACCACCCACACTGAAGTCGTTCCATCCACTCTGTGCCTTCCACCATCCTTCTCCCTCCATCAGTGTACGAGCTCCACTATCGCTTACTTATCCCATCATGTAAATTTGGGGGATTTTTTTACAAGCAGGATGAGTCTATCAATATGAGTTTATCACTAAGCTTGGATTGCTGGGGGAAAATATTGACAGGGAAAGGCGGCAGTACAGGTAGGACTCCTGTTTCAATTAGAGAGGACACAGTTTAGAAGTGGTGCTTTGCGTGTGTGTTCACCCACACACAGAATGAACTAGCAAGCTTTCCCCTACAAAATGTGACCCTTTTCATCTCAGTGACCCTCTGTTTTTTCTGCTGCCCCATCTGTCTCCAGGGACAACTGGGCTTTGTTCACTGTCTTGGCATTTGGCTTGTTGGAAGTGGGGAGGGGGTCAAGACATGGTTCAAATAATGTCTAGCATTGGGTCAGGTGCTGCCAGTCAAGCCCAGAAGAAAGTGTGGCATTTTAACAGAATCATTACCCATGTCTTAGCCCAGCAAGCCAGCACCTTCCATTAAAACCCTTGTACTTCTGTCCCTTGCATGAAAGGGAACCAAGGAATGCAATCAGATTGGGAAAAATTCACCGTGAAACTGACAAAACATTTGTTGTGTCTGACTACAGCAGTTGCGAAGCTCCGTTCTGTTACATTCTAGGGATGATTCTCTGCTACCAACCCCTTTCATTGCCACAGAAGCAGAAGAAGATTCATGGGCTCTGTAGAAGGAGATGCAGGGGGCTTAACTTTTGTTTGCCAGACTCAAAATCTTTATGGCAGTGGTTGGGCTGCAGCTTTCAGACTGTGCCCAGAACTTACTGCATTCTTCTTAAAATCTCATATTGCTAGACTCATCCTACTTGTAGGAAACCCCTACAAAATTTACATGATGGAAAAAGTCAGCAACAGTGGAGCTTGTAAAGCAGATGAAGGATCTTGTACGCTGGTAGCATTCTGCTAAGATGGCTACTTGAAAGTAAACACAGCATGAAGAATTGAAACTCCCAGTGCAAAACTGGCCAATAAGGAGATGCCAACCATGCTGTTGCATGAAAAAGGGTGAAATTCCAGTGCTGCAACACCTGTAATTCTCTTGGGAATGCAGAATATATACTCTGCAATTTATAAGAGAAAAATTAGAGGGGGGGATGAGAGGAAGGTGCCAAGTGCCACTCAAGCCTCACTGAGTTGAATGAAAATTGAAAGTAAGCTGTGCATGCATAATAGGCCAAAGATAGAGGTAAAGATGATTCTCAAAGGCCCATTATGCCTGGAGTTGAAGGTCCACATTCGGGGTGGAATGGCGGTGGCTAAAATCACCAATTATGCATGTTGCAGGCGGCAACCAGGCACAGAGTCAACGTATGCAGCCAAAAAAGCCATGTTAGCGAGATGCGGAAGAAAGTGGAGCTTTCCGGGACCAGGGCGCAACCAGAAGCGGCTCTGGAGTAACCGCGTGCATAATCGGATACTCTGGGTTTTGCCACCGTTGCGTTCCATCCCGTGCATAAGTGGTTTGCTTTGCTTCTTCCTCCTCCACGTTCTCCATGCCGCCGTTTCAGCGGCCATGCATAATAGGCCAAAGAGAAGACTTAGCTTTGTGGTATTTTTAAAGTTCTACAGAGATGTGAAAAATTGAACAAGCTGGAATAGCTCCTTCTACACAACTCTTTGGGGCTGATCCTGACAAGTTATGGTTCATATTTATCACCCTTCAGTAGATGAGGTCAGAGAAGTCCTCTCTTTACATCTGGTATCAAACAGCTTTGCAGGGGTGTCAAACCTGTTCGCCTTGCTGGCCCAGTGTGGTGCTCCTCACACCCATTGAAGTGGGCATGTTTGCCAGTTCCTGACCCAGATTCTTTTATGAGGAAGTGAGGTAAGAAAAATGGGGACATATTGGCAAAAGATGGGCCAACTTGCCTGCAGCTCAATGCCACTGAGGAGTTCAGGATGATGTTTAAGGTGCGTTCATGTAACTTTTTAAAAAATCAGCTTTTCTATTGGTTCAAATCCTGGCTTTGAATCCCTGCCCTGCCTGGGAAGCTTGCCGGGTGACCTTGGGCAAGTCACAAACTCTCAGCCTAGCCTACCTCACAGGGTTACTGCAAGGATAAAATGGAGACTGGGAGAAAGTTATAAGCCACTTGTGTGTGTGTGGGGGGGGGGGGGGAAGGAATCCACGAAGTACTTGCAAAAGTGGTTCTTGTGCAAGAAAGAGTGGCTACAGAGAGCAGTATAAGTGTGAGCTGAAGAGCCCTGAGTTGAAACATAACCATAGCCAGCTACTTAGTGGGTAAATTTATCTTGCCTATGGTAGGCCTGGAGAGGTGATGTGATCATGCAGAATATGGTTGGGAAGCATAGCTGTGCCCATGCCCACCTGGGCCCCTTCCCTTCCCACCCCCTCCAGGCCCATCACTGGCCATTTTGGGAGGGAGGGCAGAACTACATGACCCTGTATGGTCATATCACCCGATAAATGTTTCAGAAATCTAAAGAATATATTAAAAATAATTAATTTCCACCCATTCGGGAAACCCTTCCAGGGCTATCAAGAAACCCTGATTGAGAAAGCCTGGTGTAGAGTGTAGGAAAGGGAGGGAACACAGCAGGGATATTATACATACAACATATTAATGTTCACAATATGCAATTCAGTCTTACCTTATACATTGATACATAGGTTAGTAAGGGGGAAAAAACATAATAACTGAGATGTCAGCCTCATCTGAAAGACCATCTCACATTCATTCCAGATCTTTACAAAGGTACTAAGAGACTGTGCTGCTTACATTGGAAACAGATGTCCAAAAAAGCCAGATATGCCAGTTAAAATGATACCAAAGATGGGCTCTGTTTAGTTTGATGAGCAACCCAGTTTGGATGAGTCCTGTTTATTTGCGAGCCAGTTTGGTGTCGTGGTTAGGAGTGCGGACTTCTAATCTGGCATGCCAGGTTCGATTCTGCGCTCCCCCACATGCAGCCAGCTGGGTGACCTTGGGCTCGCCACAGCACTGATAAAACTGTTCTGACTGAGCAGTAATATCAGGGCTCTCTCAGCCTCACCTCCCTCACAGGGTGTCTGTTGTCGGGAGAGAAAAGGGAAGGTGACTATAAGCCACTGAGACTCCTTCGGGTAGAGAAAAGCGGTATATAAGAACCAACTCTTATTATTATTTGTTGTATGGTTTACGTAGTGAAGCCAGGAGATCAGGGGGCGCTGGGAGGTGGCTTGCCATTGCCTGCCTCTGCAACATGACCCTCGTGTTCCTTTGAGGTTCTCTATCCAAATCCTTGGAGGCCTCCCATGCAAATACTAGCCAGAGTCAGCTCTGCTTAGCTTCTGAGATCTCACAAGATTGGGCTTTGGGTCTTTCACTGATTCATGTCAATTTCCTTTTGGGTAGGTCCTATTGCCCTCAGTCAGTGGATCTGGCCTGTTCCATTTGGGCAGGGTCTTCCCAGGAAGCTACAGGAAGAAGAACAAGACAACAGCTAGCTCCTTCATGCAACTTTCCTGGAACTACTTTGCAAGGGAGATTGTGGGGGAGAAGAACTGGGTAGAAAAGTCATGACCCAGTTTTATCACGCAGCCCACATGTTCCCAGAGCAACCTGACTGGGCGTGAATCCACTCCCTTGCATTGTGCAGGGAGATTTCGTAGCCTTGTGCCAAAATAAGATGGCATAAGGCATCCCTGCAGCTATAGGATGTTCAGGTGCAAAGCAAGTGAGGGCTTGTATTCCTTTGCAGCGTCATCCCAAGCAGAGGTACAACCTTCAAAAGTCATGGACTTCCAAGACCTCCACGTAGGGTTGCCCGGTCCTCACCGGTCACTAGTAGGGGATGGGTTTAGGATTACAAAATCAAGATTAGGAAACTCCTGAATATTTGGGGATGGAGCCCGGGGGGGACAGGGACCTCAGTGGGTACAAAGTTAGAGTCTTCCCTTCAAAGCATCCATTTTCTCCAGGGCAACTTGTAATCTGTGATTGTGATTCCAGGAGATCACTAGGTCTTATCTGCTGGCTGGCATCCCTACCTTCAAGGGTCTAATTCTGCCTACAGGCTCTTCTTGTACAAAGATGGCATCCTTTTGTAAATTACTGGCATAGAGTTAAACCAGAAGAGGCAACTCAACTTGCAATGCTGAGAGATATCTAAAAGTTGTTAAAACTGGATGGTATTATTTCATCTAGGGGGGTATGATAACACTCAATGGATAGGATTAGTACACAGGGTTTAAGGAAGGTTTGGGTTATGTTCATGATTAAGTTTCTGACTACCTGTGCATTTGGTGACACAGGTTGGTAACTCTGGCATTTGTAATAACAAGATTTCTATTAAAAAGGGTAAAACTGCTCAAAATAGCATTCTGAATTATGTAGAACTCAGATGGCCAGTTGGCAGTCAGGGGGCTGGATATGAATCCCCTCTTTTCCTGTGGACCTACCAAGATCTTATAGAGCAGTTTAAAAATGGCCATACATATTCCAAATAAAATTACTGTATTATTCATTCATTTGTTTGTTTGTTCATTTATTTATTTATTAGATCTTTAGACTGACCTCCCAGCAAGCTGGCTTCGGGCACTGTACAAGGTAGTGTAAAATTCAGTAGTTAAAACAACAAAATGTAAAGTTAAATTTGTTTTAAAATAACACAGGTTAAAACAGCAGAGATTCTTCTGCAGAACATCTAATTGAGGTTCTTAAAAACTCTCCTAAAGGCCAGGCTGAATTGGGAGTAAGTGGAGGAATAACTAGCTGGACAGGTGGAAATAAAAGACCCTTTGGGAAAGCATATTTGTCCTTCAGCTCTGTCCCCCACTGATAACCTCATATTATTGAAGCATACCTATGTGATGTGCAGAACTGCAGGCCTGAGAAGAGACTCCAAGGTAATGGGGATCCTTTAGAGCCCACGGTGAGCCCTAATTTTAAAATAGCACCAGGAGAAGGGGAGCATGAGTCAATTGGCTACTCCCCCAGTGATATGAGCTGTTCCTGTGGTACCTAGATACAAAGTAATGGGAGACAGAAGCACAAGGTTAGATCTTAGAACACCGATAGAGGGAAGAGAAGATGGGAGCGCCAGGCTGCCAGGTGGTGGAAGTGGTTGAATCAAAAGAGGGAGACAAAAACCCTTTCAAGGGGTGTGAAAGCCAAGTGTAAGGAATGTGCCAAGTAGAGACCTTGGATGGCCGTTGGTGCCCATTGCCTCAGAGGGCAAGACAGAACAGGCCTGCAGGACACTGGGGCTGCTCTGTCACATGTGCCATGCCTTCGATGTCCGCACCACTAGGAGACCAGAAAGTGCCATGCATGCGCGATTTTGGCCGTGCATGGTGCATGTGCGCACGCGCGGCCGCGCATGCGCGATGCGCGGCCCTGATTCCCTCTCCACCCCCTCCCGCAGTAAGAAGCTTCCCGGGCCGCAAATTTTTTACTGCGGGGTGGGGGTGGGGAGAGGGAACCGCGGCCCGGCTCCCTGGCCTGCTGACTGCAGGTTGGGGACCACTGTTTTACAAGATGCAAACTCCAGAAATCCCCAAATACATATTCTATGTAGGGTTGATGGCTCAATTCGGCCACCTTGGCAATCATAGAAGGCCAAAGCAGTGTGTAGGAGGCCAGTGCCACAGAGCGGAGAGGAGGGGTGGCAGCAGTGTACCAGCTGGTGGCCGCACGCAGGCTGTGCCACTGGCTGCCGCCCCTCTGCGCCGCGGCGCTGGTGGCCAAACCGAGCCGAAACACACAACCCTAGTTCCATGTAATACCTATTACCAGGACTAGCCTTAACACCTAACTCTGCAAGTTTTCGCATTCCTGAGAACTCTTCATAAACTCTGGGGAACTCGAAACCTTGCAAAATTATGTGTCACTGGGCTGGTCCTAACCAAAGTTATTACCTGGATTGTGTTTGAGGCTTCTGCTTATCCGATTAACACACACTTGTAAACAACTTGTTACAAAATGCATCTATAACCTAAAGCAAAAAAACTGGTGTAGGTGGGGGAAGAGGAAGAAGTTCTGAATGCTTTCTTCTCTGGCACATTTTCTGTGGTCACCCTCCCTCCCCCCACACTGCTTTTCTACCCATGGAGGAAAAGAAACATGCTCCTTGCTGCTCTTTGTATTCTCCTCTGCATGAAGCTAGTTTACTCAGAAGTAAGCCCTTGTTGTTCTTGTGGAACTGACTTCCCACATTAAAATCCTACATCAGTTGGAGCCTTAAATCTTGTTGGCAAGAAGATAAAATCTAACAGAACAGATTCAGGTTCAGATATAACAGACCATAGTTGTTACAAAACCCTGGAGCAGGCTTTCTCAACCAGGGTTTCGTGTCTCCCTGGGATTTCTTGATGGCCCTGGAAGGGTTTCACAAATGTGTGGGAGTTAATTAATTATCTTTTGAAACATTTGCTAAACACATATCGGGTGATATGACCATATTTGTTCATGTTGACCCGCCCCTTTCTCCCAAAATGGCCAGTGATGGGCCTGGAGGAGATGGGACAGGGAGGGGCCCCTGGTGGGCGTGTCCACAGATCTGCTTCCCAACCATATTCTGCCTGCTGGCACCATTTCTGGCATTTCTCAAAGCCTAAAGAATGTTTCAGGGGTTTCTCAACAGTAAAAAAAATTGAGAAAGGCTGCCCTGGAGCATTAACCAATGTGGGGATTCCCAGGGACTTGGACATTTTGTGATGCCCTGAATGTCTTTGATGATATTCTCCCAGGGTTGTTTAATAACTGATTACAGCTGCCAGACAAACCAAAACATTTTCCCTTCAGCCAGGTCCAGCCTCTTTGGGAAAACTGTGTTTACAAGGCTATGATTCTGCGTCTGTTTTTCTAAGCCAAGTAGGCCACATTGCAAGACACACCTGCCGCCATAAGGCTTCTGAGTTTTTCAAAAGCATTGCCATTGCTGCATCTGGCAGCCAGCAAGCTCTGTTCTGGGTGGGGCTACCTGATGGACTGGAAGGTTAATGGGTTGTTGTTTTTTTTAATGACTTCCCAGATCTTAAAGGTAAAGGTAAAGGTATCCCCTGTGCAAGCACCGAGTCATGCCTGACCCTTGGGGTGACGCCCTCTAGCATTTTCATGGCAGACTCAATACGGGGTGGTTTGCCAGTGCCTTCCCCAGTCATTACCGTTTACCCCCCAGCAAGCTGGGTACTCATTTTACCGACCTCGGAAGGATGGAAGGCTGAGTCAACCTTGAGCTGGCTGCTGGGATTGAACTCCCAGCCTCATGGGCAAAGCTTTCAGCTGCCTTACCACTCTGCGCCACAAGATGCTCTTTCCCAGATCTTACTTAGCAGGTTGTCTTGGCATTGCAGTCTCTGCTCAGGGGTCCATGTTTAGTTAGGGTCATAGAATCATAGAATAATTGAGTTGGAAGGGACCTCGTGGGTCATCTAGTCCAACCCCCTGCACTATGCAGGGCACTCACAACCCTATCACTCATCCACTGTAACTTGCCACCCCCTTAAGCATTCACAGAATCAGCCTCTCCGTCAGCTGGCTATCCAGCCTCTGTCAAAAATTTCCAAAGATGGAGAACCCACCACCTAGCGAGGAAGCCTGTTCCACTGAGAAACCGCTCTAACTGTCAGGAACTTCTTCCAGATGCTTAGATGGAATTTCTTTTGAATTAATTTCATCCCATTCGTTCTGGTCTGTCCCTCTGGGGCAAGAGAGAACAATTCTGCTCCATCCTCCATATGGCACCTTTTTAAATACTTGAAGATGGTTATCAGATCCCCTCCCAGTCATCTCCTCTCTAGGCTAAACAGACCAAGCTCCCCCAACCTTTCTTCATATGTCTCCAAACCCCTCACCACCTTTGTTGCCATCCGCTGGACATGTTCCAGTTTGTCAATATCCCTCTTCAACTGGGGTGCCCAAAACTGAACACAGTACTCAAGTGAGGCCAAACCAGAGCAGAGTAAAGCGGTACCATCACCTCCCGTGATCTGGACACGATATTCTGTTTGATACAGCCCAAAATCCCATTTGCCTTTTTATCCACTGAGCCACACTGCTGACTCATGTTCAATGTATGGTCTACTAAGACTCCTAGATCCTTTTCGCAAATGCTACTGCCAAGACAAGTCTCCCCCATCTTATATTAGTGTGTTTGGTTTTTCGTACCTAAATGCAGAACTTTACATTTGTCCCTATTGAACTTCATTTTATTCAGTTTAGCCCACTTCTCGAGTCTATCAAGATCATCCTGTATTCTATTGCTGTCTTCAGTTGTGTTTGCTACCCCTCCCAGTTTAGTATCATCTGCAAATTTAATAAGTATCCCCTCTAATCCCTCATCCAAATAATTTATAAATGTGTTGAACAACAGAGGTCCCAGGACAGATCCTTGGGGTACTCCACTTGTCACTCTTTTCCAAGAAGATGCTAAACCATTAACAAGTACCTTCTGGGTATGATTTGTCAACCAGTTCTTCATCCACCTGACAGAATTAGGATCCATACCGCATTTTACCAACTTATGAACAAGAATATCATGTTGAACCTTATCAAAAGATTTAATGAAATCCAGATAAACTATGTCCACAGCATTCCCCTGATCCAGCAAGGTAGTCACTTTCTTGAAAAAAGAGACAAGGTTGGTCTGACATGACTTGTTCTTGCGAAACCTGTGCTGAGTCTTAGAAATCACAGCTCTCAGTTCCAGCTGCTCAAGAACCGAGTGTTTGATTATTTGTTCCAAAATTTTGCCAGCTACAGATGTCAAGCTGACAGGTCGATAATTACCCGGATTCTACTTTTTCCCTTTCTTGAAGATGGGTTACTTTGGGTTAGTTTAGCTTTATATATGGTTCAGGATGGGCATTCTCTTGGTTTAGTGGAAGCGTTAGGCAGGGGGAGGAATAATTGAACTCACAGTCAGAGTAGTTCAGCAGTGGAATAGGCTGCCTAAGGAGGTGGTGAGCTCCCCCTCACTGGCAGTCTTCAAGCAAAGGTTGGATACACACTTTTATTGGATGCTTTAGGATGCTTTGGGCTGATCCTGTATTGAGCAGGGGGTTGGACTAGATGGCCTGTATGGCCCTTTCCAACTCTATGATTCTATGATTCTATGATTCTATGGTTTAGTGGAAGCGTTAGGGCTAGGGAAGAAATATTGACATGATTGGGAATGGCCATGGGATGTATAAATATTTTTTCACATTTTTTAAATTGTAAAACTTATGTAAATTAATATGGATTTTCATACGGTTAAATTCTCTACTTTGGGTTAGTTTACCTTTATAAATGATTCAGGATGGGCAGTCTTTTGGTTTAGTGGAAGTGTTAGGCAGAGGGAGGAATAATTGACATTCTTGGTAAAGGCCATGGGATATATAAATATTTTTTCACATGTTTGTACTTGTAAAACTTATGTAAATTAATATGGATTATCGTACGGTTAAATTCTCTACTTAGGGTTAGTTTAGCATTATATATGGTTCAGGATGGGCAGTCTTTTGGTTTAGTGGAAGCGTTAGGGCTGGGGAAGAAATATTAACATGATTGGGAATGGCCATGGGATGTATAAATATTTTTTCACAGTTTTTTACTTATAAAACTTAAGTAAAATAATTTGGATTATTGTATGGTTAACTTCTGTACTTCGGGTTAGTTTAGCTTTATATATGGTTCAGGATGGTCAGTCTTTTGGTTTAGAGGAAGCGTTAGGCCTAGGAAAGAAATATTGACATTGTTGGTAAAGGCCATGGGACATATAAATATTTTTTCACAGGTTTGTATTTGTAAAACTTATGTAAATGAATATGGATTATTGTACGGTTAAATTCTCTACTAAGGTTTAGTTTAGCTTTATATATGGTTCAGGATGAGTAGTATTTTGTTTTAGTGGAAGTGTGAGGCAGGGGGAGGAATAATTGACATGGTTGGAAAAGGCCGTGGGTTGTATAAATATATTTTCACATATTTTTATTTGTAAAAATTAAGTAAATTACTATGGAATTTCGTACAGTTAAGTTCTCTACCAAAGTTTAATTAGGTTCATACATGGTTCAGGATGAGCAGTCTTTTGGTTTAATGGAAGTGTTAGGCATGGGGAGGGATAATTGACATGGTTGGAAAAGGTCATGGGTTGTATAAATATTTTTTCACATTTTTTTAACTTGTAAAAATTAAGTAACACTCTACTTTGGGTTCGTTTAGCTTTATATATGGTTTAGGATGGACATTCTTTTAGTTTAGTGGAAGCGTTAGGCCTTGATAAGAAAAACTGACAAGGTTGGGAAAGGCCATGTGATGTATAAATATTTTTCACATTTTTTTATTTGTAAAAATTAAGTAAATTAATAATTAATCGTTTGCACCTCACCTGTTATCCAAGAAGTATCAAAAATAATGGACAGAGGTTCAGAGATGACATTTGCAAGTTCTTTTAGTACCCTTGGATGCAGTTCATCTGGCCCAGAAGACTTTGTTTCATTTAAGGAAACTAGGTGTTTGTGGACTGCTCCAACAGTGATCCTAGGCCACCATTCCCGTCCCTCGTGTTGTGTTACGTTTTTGCCACATTGATCACTATTTCCCTCACAAGAGAAGACTGAGGAGAAATAGGAGTGAAGTTCAGCCCTCTCTTCATCATCTGCTATAATTTCACTTTCTTGTCCTCACAGTGGCCCTATGGTGTAGCTATTCTTTTTCTTGCTTGAAACATAACTAAAGAAGCCATTTTTGTTATGTTTAGCATTTCTTGCGAGCCTAAGCTCATATTGAGCTTTAGCTTTTCTAGCATTCCCCCTCCAATTATTGGTTATTTGTTTATACTCATCCTTGGTAATAAGGCCTTCCTTACATTTCCTAAATTACTCTTTTTTATTCCTCAAATCTTTTGACAACTGCTTATGGAGCCAACTTGTCTTCCTTAGGCTCCTCCCATCTTTTCTTCTCAAGGGAATTGTTTGTGATTGAGCCTTCAGTATTTCACTTTTAAGAAACACCCAGCCCTCTTGGACTCCCATCTCTTTAAGTCTTTCTGACCACAGGACTCTATGCAACATACCTTTAAGTCTGTGAAAATCAGCTTTCCTGAAGTCCAGTCTACATGTACGACTACGTAAAGGTTTTCTCTTTTCCACAATTGAAAATTCCAAAAGCACATGGTCACTACTACCAAGTGTGCCCACTACTTCCACCTCATCTACCAGTTTTTCCCTATTGATGAGAATCAAGTCTAAAATAGCAGAGCCCGTGGTTCCCCTCTCTACTTTCTTGGAAATGAAGCTGTCGGCTTGTTAAGAAAACAAAATGCCTAATCACAAGGACGTTGCATATGGTACATGTAGGCACTGTGCCCAGAGAAAGCAAATAGGTGTGGGCAGAGGAATGAGGTCAGTGTGCTTGGTCCTGCTTCCCTTCTGAACAAACAGTTTGTTGTCAGTCCCAATTCTTGTTACTTGCGGCTGTCCCCGTGGACAACAGGGAAAGCACCTGCTGGAACAAAGCAAATATGGCCACGCTGAAGGAACGCATGGGATCTTTGGATTTATGATTTCTGGCTTTAGCATGCTTCCAAGGGACAGGGCTTGGAGTGATTGTGTCAAACCCAAGCCTATCAAGTTTACAAGCATCAGGGATGCTTCAAAAAGGATGTGGACAAACCTGAGAAGGTGCAGAGGAGAATGACGAAGATGATCCAAGGCTTGGAACTAAGCCCTGTGAGGAAAGGCTGAGGGATATGAAAATGTTCAGCCTGGAGAAGAGGAGGTTGAGAGGGACATAATTGCTTGCTTTATTTGAAAGTTTGTCACTTGAAGGGGGGCAGGGAGAAGTTTCTGGTTGACAGCAGAGGACAGGACCCACAGTAATGGTTTAAACTTTGTGTTGAATGCTACTGGAGAAAACTGAGGACATTTTTGCACCTGTTAAATGTAGTGAAATGCTTACCTTATGTAGTTGCTATATTCCAGCCCCTGCATATGATGTCGCCAACATCCAGCATCTGAGCAGTAACCAGCTGGCTACATCCTCCATTTTAAAGCGCTAGTTGAGGAATCACATAAAGTGGATTCGTCAGCTTACTACTGGAAAGCAACCAGCAGGCAACCAGCAGAGGGAAGGTATGGAGGCTCAAACGAGAGCCAGTTTGGTGTAGTGGTTAGGAGTGCGGACTTCTAATCTGGCATGCCAGGTTCGATTCTGCGCTCCCCCACATGCAACCAGCTGGGTGACCTTGGGCTCGCCACAGCACTGATAAAGCTATTCTGACCAAGCAGTGATATCAGGGCTCTCTCAGCCTCCCCTACCCCACAGGGTGTCTGTTGTGGGGAGAGGAATGGGAAGGCGACTGTAAGCCGCTTTGAGCCTCCTTCGGGTAGGGAAAAGCGGCATATAAGAACCAACTCTTCTTCTTCTTCTTCTAAAGTCATCTGCAGCCTCCCACCCTTGCACCTGCCTCCCTCTCCCTTGTTCTTTTAAAAATGTCTTTTAAAAAATGTCTTTTAAAAAATGTCTAACATCTTGGAACAATGAACAGGCAAACAAGCATGCAGGCGATGCCAGAAATAAAATAAGTTCTTTCCAAAGCTGTAACACAAGGGATGGCTCTCAAAGGCCCCCCATCAGACGTTTGTTTGTTTGTTTGTTTACTTCTTATTTATTTATATATACCGCCTCCCTGAGGGCTCAGGGCGGTTTACAGGAAACAGGAAAAGATACAGATAACATATGGTCACAGGTGATAACAGTAATAACATTATAACAATAATAACTTAACATGATCATAACAATAACATTAGAAAATAGAAATTGCAAGAGCCTCAGCTCAACTCTTACTGGGACCCAGTGGGTAAGGCCGATTAGTGTCAATCGTGGGGGGGGCTTGGCTTGCCCCATTGCACAGATTCTTCAGTGTTCTGGATTTTCACTCAGAAGTTATGTCAAAGCATCAGTGATGTTTTCCCCTCCTACTGCACCCCGCCCCCCAGAGTCTCCTGTGGAGCACAGGTGTGGCCTGGCCTTCCTTGGTGTAGTGGTTAAGAGTAGTGGCCTTTAATCTGGAGAAGATCATCTGCACAAACTCACTGTAGCCAGCTTAAAGCTAGGAATCTGGGCAATCTGGAACAGTATGAAGTGTGGTGTCAGAGTGTAAGCCTACTCTTTCTTCTCCTTTCTAAAGTCTTGCATAATCCTTTGTTGTTGTCTTTGAAGCTCACTGCTCTGAGAGGTCAGCCTAGCATCTTCAATGTAGACATTTAGGCACCTGTTAAGCCCCTTTTTGAAAACTGGCTCGCATCTGCATAATTCTTCTCTTTGTTGTGGATTTGTTGTTGTTAAAGCTCCTCCCTTCTGCTTGCTGTTGGTGAAAGGTTGCTTTATTCAATTGCAGTTTCAAATAGGTTTTAATTTAATTTAATTCTGTTAGGTGCATTAATTTTGTTCTGCCCAGGTTTGTGCCCAGGCGGGACCTGGAGGTCTCTTGGAATGGCAATTCATCTCCAGACTACAAAGATGAGTTGCCCTGATGGAGGGGGCATCATGTAGCCTCACAGGTCACACACTAAGAGGGAAACAGGTTCATTTATTTGTTCCTTCCTCCTGTCCTTCCTGACTTTTCTTCCTTCTGCTTTTGGAGCAAAAGCAGGGCCAATTCTGCACATGTTGGATAATGCACTTTAAAAGCAGATTTTCCTGTTCTGCACAGGAAAATTCAGCTGTAAAAGCACATTGAAAGTACATTATCCAATGTGTGCAAAATGAGCCCAGGTGAGTCTTCCTGGACCCGTTTGCCTTTACCTGCTGAAGGAGTTGGCCTGACCTGATGCCAGTCCCTTCTTGTTGCAGCCAGTCCCTTCTTGTTGCATCATGGCTGAGACTCCTGTCCACATCTCCCCACCCAAGTGCCAGGGAACTGTTCATGGGGCCAGCAGTAGGGTTGGCAGGACCATCTGTGCTACTGGCAGGGATTCCCCTTGCAAGAATTTAGTCACACTTTTATTTATTTCAGAGTTTTTATTATTCAAAAGGAAAGAAAAAGATCAGAAAGTCCCATCGTATTTAACAAAATGGGACTTAAGAATTTTGTATGAATATCCGTGTAGAAGTGACAATAAAAAAGCACATGAAAGGTTGTTTCAAAGGTGCTTGTTTTGCATGGGCAGCATTGTCTGAATGTGCTGTTTTTTGAAATCTTCCTAACAGGATTACTGATGGATTGCCCCATATAGTTGTGGGTCCCACCCAGTTCTCTAATTCCCACCCTCCTTCTTTGCCTGGGCGAGTCCTCTTGAGTCACTCGGGGTGAAAGCCAAACACAAAAGAGTTCACCATCATAATTAGGCAAAGTTCTTTCCTTGATGTCTCATGTAAACAGGGCACCAACCCATGGCTGGGTCCAAGTTGGCTAGGTTTGAGGTATGTTATTAGAGCCTCTTGTGGCACAGAGTGGTAAAGCTTTGCCCATGAGGCTGGGAGTTCAATCCCAGCAGCCAGCTCAAGATTGACTCAGCCTTCTATCCTTCCGAGGTCGGTAAAATGAGTACCCAGCTTGCTGGGGGGTAAATGGTAATGACTGGGGAAGGCACTGGCAAGGCCACCCTGTATTGAGTCTGCCATGAAAACGCTAGAGGGCGTCACCCCAAGGGTCAGACATGACCCGGTGCTTGCACAGGGGATACCTTTACCTTTACCCTGAAAGGACTGGATGGAAGATACAGCTTTAGCTGTTCTTTCTTGGGAGGGGGAAGCTATAGATTCAGATTCAGATCTATAAGTTGTAGTTTTGTTCTTAGTATTTATCACAATGCCCTCTGTTATGTAAACTAAAAGCAGGATTAAATTACTGACTAGTTCCCTATCATGAATGTATGTATATATCAGTCTTTTGTTTTGCCTCATCAGAAGTAGGAAAACCACAGTCAGACAATGTGGAAAGCGTTTAGGAGCTGTTTTGTTTGCATTCCTCAGATACCAAAAGGTAGCAGAGACGGTTAGAGCCAAATTCATGACAGCAACCATTTTAAAGTCACTTTTACATGCTGTAGGGCAGTGGTTCTCAACCTTCCTAATGTCATGACCCTTTAATACAGTTCTTCATGTTGTGGTGACCCCCAACCATAAAATTATGCAAGTGTTTTTGCACAGAAATTAAACCAAAACTGACCAATGGCATGAAGATCCATTGTTCAGGATTGTATATAATTTATTTTTCTGCGGTTCCTCATTTCAGTTCTGGCTCTTGTCCCACCATGCTGATCTCACTCTTTTCCGCTGCTCCAGACAGACAAATGCTCTCTTGATCTACCCTGCAAGGCTGTTGTGTGGATGGCTGCTGGCCCTGCTGCAACCCCTGTGAAAGGGTCATTTGGCCCCCAAAGGGGTCCTGACCCCCTAGGTTGAGAACCACTGAATCACACTATGGGTTTGTGACCTTTGGGCCTGTCACTTTTACTCAGCCTAATTACTTCATAGGGTAGTTGTGAGGAAAAAAAAGAGAGAGAGAGAGAGAGACTTTCATGCCCAAATGAAACATTTACTCTAACTGGCTCAGATTCAAATGGGCAGCCATGTTGGTCTGAAGTAGCACAATAAAATCAGAGTCCAGTAGCTCCTTTAAGACCAACAAAGATTTATTCAAGGCATGAGCTTTTGAGTGCAAGCATAGTCTGAGGAAGAGCTCACACCTTGAATAAATCTTTGTTGGTCTTAAAGGAGCTACTGGACTCTGATCTAATTGGCTCAGTGAAAGAATCCGTGACATCTTTCCTCTCAAGAGTCCTATTTCTTTGACTGAGATCCAGACTTTGGAGTCCAGAGTATATAGGTTTTTAAAATCTCACTATGCATGCTAGCCTCGTTCCACTTTTGTATTCACATTCCTTACAATCCTCTCTTCCTTTTAATTTATTTTATTTGGAACAACATGACTGTAATGTGATGTTAGTAATATGTAATGTAATTTTGAATTTAACTCTCTGGTCTCAGGACAAGATAACTTGCCAGCACAGATTGTCACCTGCAGGGATGCTTCCACACTTGGGTGGAGAAGGATGGGGCAAGCAACAAATAGTAAAGTGACAGCCATTAATTACTAATGTGGACAGTCTTATTTCTCCTATGTGTTTGTGAACTACAGTTGAACTCAAGGGGACTGATTGGCTGTTTTAACAAAGAATGATCATATGGCATCATATAGCTGAACTTGGCACCCATTTTAAAGTACATATTGCAGACCGTATGCAAATATAAATAGAGCTATTCTCCAATATACTAACACAAGCTCCCATAATTCTCTGGCTCTCTCCCTAAAGACTTAGTGTAATCTTGAGTACCACCTAGTGGCCAAGCTCTTGTTAGATACAGACACCCAGTCAAAGTGACTCACAAATGGAGAAGTGTATAAACACACGATTCTCTCTTCCATAAAGGAAGACAAATTAGTCTAGACATTTGTAAACCAAAATGCAAGCAGTCCGTGTATACAAATAGTGTACCGAGTAGTAGTCGTACAGGTTGTGGGAGGGGTGATAGTTTTGCCGCCAGGAATTGAGTTGATGTAATGGTTTTAATGGGGGTTTTAATGGGGAGCTATGTGGATTTTTTAAATCATGTGACCCGCCACGAGACAGCTTGCTGTGAATGGCGGGATATCTGTACACCGCCCGTGGCGCCATGGGCGCCACGGACTAAATAAAAGAGTAAGGGGTTGTGGGGAGGAGTTAGGGTCTGGGATAAAAACTCAGAGGTGTCCAATCAGGAGCTGCGAAGCCACTCGAGGGCCAAGTGGCCAATTGGCCACTTGGCCCGCCCTGGACTGGCCGCCCACATCCGCCATTTCCCCACTTGCCGCTGAGCTGGACGCCTCTCCAGCAGGAACAGCGCCTCCTCCTGTCGCTAGCGGCCCGCATATGGCCGCCAGCAGCCTGCCTTGCTGCCCTCCAAACCGGCTTCTTCTCGCCCGCCGACACACTCGGCCGCCGCCCACCCGCCACTGCTTTCACCTGCCCCAGTGGCCCTGATGCGAGCCACACCGCCGCCAGAGGCGCAAAGCGCCTCCCAACGCCTCAGCCCGCCGCCCAAGCCGCCGCCGCCGCACGAGCCCCGGGAGCCGTCCGGCAGCATCGCTCCCTTCTCCAGGCCGGGAATCAGCCCCAAAAGCCGCCTCCACCGCCGCACGAAGCCCGGGAGATGCCCGGCAGCATTGCTCCCTTCCCCAGGCCAGGAATCGGCTCCAAAATCCGCTGCCGCACGAGGCCCGGGAGACGCCCGGCAGCCTCGCTCCCTTCCCCAGGCCGGGAATAGGCCCCAAAAGCCGCCTCCGCCGCCGCACGAGGCCCGGGAGACGCCCGGCAGCATCGCTCCCTTCCCCAGGCCGGGAATCGGCTCCAAAAGCCGCCGCCACCGCACGAGGCCCGGAATCTGAAGAAGAATGCAATTTTAAACCAGAACACTAATCTGGGAAACTTGTCCTTCGGCTTAAGAATCTGGAAATAAAGAAGTGGACACTGGACAATTTTTTGCCTCTGAGTTTCAATCAGAACCATCATCTGAATTGTACTATTTGTATTCATGGACTGTTTGCACTGGGGTTTACATTTTTGTTTATTTCTGTGTATCCTCTTGTGATTGTTGTGTGGTTCATATGCTTGCCATTTGCACTTTGTTCAATTAGCTCTATTTATTTGTGTCAACAATAGATCCTTTTGAAAGCCATTAAGGAAAAAGACAATAGTTTAAAAATTTGACAGACCAATGCATTAAAATATGCAAATTATGCACAACATGTAGTTTCTGCTGCAAGAAAGGACAATATCTTTAAGCATTATACAGTGCAACTGTAAGAATGCTTACTCAGAAGCAATCCTCATAGCGCTCCATTGGGGTTACTTCATTATCAATGTGTTTAGTATTGCAGTCCTGGTTTCTGAGCTGCTTTAGCAAACAAAGCAAAAAATATTAAGTTACAAAAATAGCTACCCCCGCTTGGTGGGGCCATTTGTGAAGTCCAGTAATTTACTGATAAGATCTTTCTTGGGTCTTTATATCATGGGTGAAGATGATAGATAATATACCAGAATTTTACAGCCCCCTGCACTGGTTTTAGGGAAGATAATTCTCTAGTACTCATCAAAATATGCTGAAGGTGATGTTTGGAAGTGTGTAATATGGTAGGAGATTTCTAAAGGGCAATGAAAAGGAACCCAATACATTATTGGCAGAGTTCAAATGTGCCAAAGAGGAGTCAAGCACCAGATCTTTAAGGAATACTTAGCTTTATTGAGAAGAGAAACAACGTTGTAAAAGAGAGAGGAGAGAGATAGTTTTAACAATATAACTGACTGACTTGTTGTTTTACTGGAAGGAAAGAATGCAGGAAGTGTACTCAAAGGAGCAGGAAGTCTGCAATTGGGCTAATCAGGACACAGGAGAAGAATATTTGAAAATATCAGAAAGTTCCTAATTTAAATATGCTGACTACATTTTTCATCCAATGCCCCCTGTAAGATATTCTTCTTGTGCACACTACAGATTTTGCATATTCCAACAGGCACTGGTCAAACTTACATCAATAATATCATCCTGAGATGCATAGTCTGTATTTTCACTAGATCTAAATTTATGTAATACCTTGAACCACTTTCTCAGCTGGGTCCATTATCAATAGATCCCATATATACATTGTATTCTGCCCTCAGTCTCCTGGATTACTTAGACAAGTGTTAAACAATGAGTGGTTCTCAAAAACTTTCTGTTTTGGAATAATCAGATCAGAAAGAACCTGTAGTTTAACCGTAGTTTGAAATTACCTTCACGTTTTCCAAAATGGTAGCATGAACTCAGTTCAAGGGACCAAGTTCTACCATGTTTTTAAAGTTTGATCAGGAATTTCTAGGGTAGAACTACACATGACATGGGATTTCCATGAAAAAGGCAGCTGGGAGTGGGGGAGATTAACTCATCTGCCTCCCTGCCATTTCCTTGATTAAAAATCCCCAAGCCAAGGTTGCTTTAACCCCCAGGGAACAGAAGATAAGTATTCTGTACTGATTGATGGGCAAGCATTCCTGTGCATATATAAAACACCACACACAAAAAAAAACCCTTGCCACGGCCATACATTCAATCAGGACTGCATTTGAAAAGGATCAGTCATGGACACATGAATGGAAGGAGAAGAACACTGTAGCAAACATAAGTGAAAGCCAAATAAAACTGGAAGGCTCCTAATATGACGGTTTCACTTCGGTAACAAAATCAGATTAACTTGGAACTCCAAAATCCAGACAGAAATTGGGATTCAGAAATATCCCTACCAAGGACAGATATTATTTTCAAATACAAATCAAAGCTCTGATGAAACATTATTGTATTTATGGCTGTACCAAGCTCTTTGTGTGTGATGTTTTACAAATCTAGTATACTACAAGTGGAGAGCTACAAAAAACATTTAAGGAGGGTGCATCCCATTGTCCCCTGCCTTTGCTTCACTCCCTCTTCCCCCTTCTCTAACCATTTCCCCCTCTCTTTCTTTCCCATCCCTTTTTGTCAATTCCCCCCTCCCCTTCTCCCACAATGTTCCTCCATTTCTTCCCCCCAACAATATCTCCCTATGTCTCTTGCTCCCCCTCCCTTTATCTGTCAGTCTTTTCTCCTCACTCTTTCTTTCTTTCCCTGACAATCTTCCCCCTTCTGTTTACCCCTTCCCTATGAAGCTCCACCTCCCATTCTCTATCAGTCTTCCCTCTCTGTTTCTTCCCTCCCCTTCTTATCTTAAATCTTACCTGAAATTCCCCACATCTCTCTTTCTGTCTCTCTCCCCTCCTTATCTTGACCTGCGCTCTGGCCACGGGGACTGTGTTTGCTCTGAGGGCCACCACAGCAGCAACAGGACCTCCAGGGGCTGCTGCATTGTGGCCAACTGCAGCAAAGATCCAAGAGGTCGCTAAGGAAAGTTATCTGCCCATGTGCAGAAAACTTTATTGTTTGTGGATTTAAATCCAGCCCCAATATAATGTTAAAAGGGTTTGTTTTTGTTTCGCAAACCTGAGCGATCCCCCAAATTCGAAGAAAACTCCTTTCTGTCAGCATGGGCCCAGTCTGTGGATTTAGATAGCCGCAAACTGGCCCACACTTGACACTTAGATGTTGTTCCCTTATTGAAGCCCAAGCCCAGGGTTTTCTCACGTCAACTTTTGCTGATATTTTACCCATCTTTGTGGCTCCTTGTCCTTAATCTCTTACCGATTCTTTCCTGAGGAGCAGTTTTATCCCTTTGAGGAGAAGAATCTTCTTAGGGTTTTGGAAAAGGACTTGTTAAAATTCTCATTGGCAAAATTGTAGATGATAGGATCAAGGCAACCGTTGACCATGGTGAAGACAAAAGAAATGTAGTAGCTGATTTCTATGCGGTGTATCACTTCACATGACATCTTGTAATGCTTCAGAATGGTAGCCAACGTGCTGCAGATATGGTAGGGCAGGAAGCAAATGGCAAAGATTACCAGAGCCACAATGATCATTTGTAAGGACCTGGTCTTTACCACTTGACCCTGGAGAGTGGCTTTGCTGATTTGGGCAATGTAGGCCCCCAGCATCACATAGGAAGCCATGGAGATGCAAAAGGGTAGGAGAAAACACAGGAGCATCAGGACAATGCTGTAGATCAGGAATACATCATTCAGCTCTGACTGGTAGGTGGTAAGACACTTTTTAGAACCATCTAAGTCCAATGTCTTTATGAGGAAGAAGGACGGCGACCCTTGCAGGAAGAGAAGGACCCAAAAGACCCAGATGAGTTTCTTCCAGAAGGTCTTTTTCCTCCAGAAGGACTTGGCGCTGTAATGCACTATGACTTGGTACCGGTGGATGCTGATGAGCATCAGGAAGTAGATGCTGCCATAGAGGTGAATGGCAAGCATGAAGGTTTGGAACTGGCAGAGGAAGTCCCCAAAGGGCCAGTGGTTGCCCAGAATGAAATAGGTTACCGTCAGAGGGGTGACGGGAAGGATACTAGCATCCACCAAGGCAAGGTTGAACTGCAGCATGATGCTGGAGTTCCAGCGCTTGAGTTTGAACCAGAAGATCCACAAGCTGATGCTGTTGAAGACCAGGCAGCTCACAGACAGGATCCCTAGGAGGAGTGGAAGCGCCACGTGCGGATTCTGTAACAGACACTTTGTGCTATTGCTGGTGTTCTTTGCAGCTCCGTATGCTTGGGTAGAGCTATCCATGAGTCGGCAGGAAACCCAAAGCAGCTGGTGGATTTTGATTTCTTGCTCATCAGGGTGATACCAGAGGCATTGCACAGGGCACATTCCCAACAAGGCAATTCATGTTGCTAGTTAATGTTCTCGCCGTCATTGTCCCACTCCTCTTCTTTGAATGTGATCTGTCCAGGCACGCTTCCCTCTTCTTGAAAGAACTTTTTGAAAAACGTCAACCTCAGACATAAACCGAAGAGTCCATTGTGGTGAGGAAAAAGAACTGTTGGAGAAGTAAAAGTGCATCAAAAGAAACTAGAAGTCAAATTCACTGGTTTTTATTAATCTGAACATGCACCATTTTCTTACATAAATCCTTTTCTTACATAAATTCTCTTTCACATAGCAGATTAAAATTCGCCACCTTATATCAGAGCATTGGGGGGGATTTTACAAGGCCATTAACTTAGTTATGATCATAATTTCTTCATTCTCTTACAAACATCAATATATTAAATTCTCAACATGGACCCATCTGAGGATACTTAAATCAGCAGATAAAGGCCATGTGGAGAGGAAGAAGATCTTTTAAGAACCTTGTGGGAACCTTCAGGTTTATAGAAAAATCTGAAAAGTAAAATAAAGGGGTTTAAACCTCCAATAGACCAAAGACCACATCTATTCCCCTTGTGGGGGAGGCAGCAGTTATCAACCTGGGGGTCTCACAACGAAACTAGCTATTATCTGGGAATCTAATCTTGTTTTAAGGATTATTAAGGACTCTGAAGACATGAACTTAACTCTGTGTTCAACGTTAAGCTCTAGTAGGAACACAGGAATTTTCCTGTTAACTGCAAGGTTTATTGAACCACATGGTTTCCTGCCGTGCTTGTATACATATATTTCTACTTTGTTATCTCGATTTCCTGTTGTGGTTGTGGGGGAGTGGTCAAGTTGATGTGCCACCCACACACGCCCCTTGTTTTGGAATAATTACTTTTAGATTGTCTGGGGGGGGGGCAGGAGCCAGAGAAAGCATGAACAATCTGGGCACTGGAGGAAAAAGGAGGAGGTACCAGTGACAGCTGGGGAAGAGGAAATGCAATTTGTTTGCTGAGATTCAGAACAGATGGCTGAGAAGAGAAGAGGATCATGGCACTGGAACCTCTAGCCCTTTCTCTTTGAGGCTTGAGAAACCTCCTCCAAGGGAGTCCACCATGGTGGAAGCTGCCGGCACAGAGAGTAGGCTGACTGGGCCTGAGAGGTGTTATGTAGTCTGAATGCTCCCCGGGCTGTGGGGACTTTCTGCTGATTAGGGTTGTGAACTCCAGGATGGGAAATTTCTAAAAGTGGAATTTCTGCCTGTGGAGGGTGGGATTTGGAGATGGGAGGGCCTTCTGTAGAGCCCACCCTGTAAAGCAGCCATTTATATTAACTGGTTATACCAGTTAATAATATGAATGTTATAATTATTAGATGTAAGGTTCCATGTATAGTTTCAGTTAGTTATATGTAAACTGTCCTGAATCTTCGGGGAGGGCGGTATATAAATATATATGGATGGATGGATGGATGGATGGATGGATGGATGGATGGATGGATGGATGGATGGATGGATGGATGGATGGATGGATGAATGAATGAATGAATAATTATTCCCCACGGTTGCTGATCCTGTCCCCTGGAAATAAGTCATAATTCCTAACTTCCAGGTTCCACCTGAAGGCTAGAGACCCTACTTGCTCTCCGTGTAATGGTAAATTCCTATGTGGAAGCAACCTATGTCATTTCTGTTATAATTCTGGATTGCACCTGCCTTGTGAACTCATCCCAAATCAAAAAAGGGATATGAGAGGTGTAAATCAGGGATTCCCAGCCTTGTTTAGCATGTTGGTGCGTTTGGAATTCTGAGAACAGGTGGGTGGTGTTGCCACAAAATGGTCACCCCAGGGACAGGGCCAAAATGGCTGCAGAAGTGGGTTGGGCCAGTCACAAAATGTTAGTAGGTTCCAAGCCAACTGTCCTACCATGGCAGCTGTTACCATGTGGGTTCTTCCCGCAGACACCAAAGTAATGCAGTTCTGAACCGTCTGCTGCTTCAGTGAGGGGGAAGGAACTCAGGACTGGCTGAACTTTCCTTTTGTGGAAGGAAAAAGCCATCCTTTGGTTTAGAAAGCAACATGATACCCATGGACATCGTATTGGTGGTTAATGCTGGAAGAAAGAAGTTGTGCTGCTCTACACGGGTGCCCAGATAGAGTCCGAGTTTCACCACCTTTGGTTCGCAAGCTGAGACCCAAAATGTGTACCACAAGCAGAGTCAAAGTCCAGCCCGAGTTCTAATTACCAGCAAAACAGGTCTGAGTCCAGGGGCAAGGCATAAATGTTGTTATTATTTATTCAATTTGTTACTCGACACTCCCAGCAAGCTGGCTTGTGGCAGGTTACATGGCAATCCAATCCAATCAAATCCCAGTAAAATCCCCATTAAAACTCAACAAAACAAAAAATATATACAGCAACAACAACATGGTGGCAAAATATAAAAATATATATAAGCCCTTCCTAAACAGAGGGGCTACTTAACGGGGCAGTGAGGGAGTACAACACAAGGATGATGGCCATTTACTCTGGAGCTCTCATATCTCCAGTGCCCCTGAGTTAACTACCCCACTCATCTGGCATTAGCCAGAAGGGGATCTTATACCCAAGAGGATCTTACAATAGTGCTGTCAAGCAGCCAAGGCCAGGGGCAAGGAATGTGCAAGGCTCCACAGCTGAATTACTGTAGTAACTAAAAAATTTTTTCACAGTCAGAGTAGTTCAGCAGTGGAATAAGCTGCCTAGGGAGGTGGTGAGCTCCCCCTCACTGGCAGTCTTCAAGCAAAGGTTGGATACACACTTTCCTTGGATGCTTTAGGATGCTTAGGGCTGATCCTGCATTGAGCAGGGGGTTGGACTAGATGGCCTGCATGGTCATTTCCAACTCGATTCTGTGATTCTGTGATTCTGTGATTCTGTGATTCTGTGATTCTGTGATTCTGTGATTCTGTGATTCTGTGAACTACAAGGCACAAACTCACTGGAACTAACTACAAGGCACAAACAACAAGATAGTTCCAGGTAGGGCTAAGCAACATAGAAAGAAATGGAAGGAAGGTCACTTGTTAGTTAACTTACAGTCCTCAACATCTGGTGCAGCCACAGAGGGAGGCTTACTGTTGCATAGTGAACCTCTCCCCAGGACTGTATTTACAAGCACCGTCCTCCTTCATCATTCACACTGAACTTTCTTTTTTTGTCTGTCTGTCTTTCTGAACCCCAAACAAAGGAACAGCTCCCCTTTTTAGATCCCCCTCCCACATGGACTGATAGGGCATTGGCCAATCTGGTCACTAGGAACTAGAGTTCAAGCCTGCCAGAAGCAGGACAGTCAACTGAGGGATGTTAACACATGAAAGAGATGGCATGTTTTTTTCTTTTGGGTTGTAAACTATGCTCTTTACCCAGCAAACTATCTTTCCCATGCAGTGTTAGTCTTTGGGATGCCATCTACCCTGCCCATCACCATAACTGTCACATTATCGCCGCCATCTGCCCCTCATTTCACAAAGCACCTTTTAAGCAATGACAGCAATCTACAAAAAAAAATCACTTGAGTAAGAAATATGCCACAGAATAAAATAATACTATACATAATACAATACAATACAATACCTTTATTGGCATAAAGCAGATAAGCAGGATAAACAAAGTTAGTCAGGATACGTCAGACAGTTTAAATTTAAAAACTGAGGACAGAAATTCAGCCGTAATAAAAGTGACGTCGGCATCCTTATCACTCAGTAAAAATTGGCAAATCAGGTCTCTTGAATGGTTTCTCCGTTTTGGTATGAGAGGTATGATATGCCTTCTCTGTTCAGTGAACAAGGGACAATCCAGTAGGATATGTTGGATGGTGTCAGGAGAACTTGATTCACAGGTGCATAGTCTGTTTTCGAAGGGGATCTTGGCAAATATCCCTTGTAATACTTTAGATGGAAAGGCGTTAAGCCGAGCAAGTGAAAACGCTCTGCGATGGAGGGGATTTGCCAAGTTATGGAAATAAGCCGGCATTATCCCGTGCTTCACTTGGAGACCAAGCGCACAAGGAGAGCAGATTGCTGGCACAGTGGGATGGATTTTTTGAAATTCCTGATCAAGTAGCCTTTGTTTGATCTGGTACATAATGGAGGATTCATAAGGAAAGGTGATAGGATTTTGCCACCTTTGATACTACAAACTGTTTTTGGAGGATTGGAGGTTTCAACCACTGATGAAGCCAATGAAAACGGAATTGATCTAGGAGCCGTTATGGTTGTTCCTTCTGATATATAAAAGAATTGTAAAATAAATTGAATTGATATTCATTGTATACATTATTAGTAACAGACACAAATGCAGGGATTCTGGGTTAGAAGAATCTGTCACCACAGCCTGGGGTCCAGCTGTTCAAAGTCCCAGCTCACATCCACACATACCAATGTTAGCATCGCTCAGGAAGCTCTGCCCCCTTTCACCCACCAGTTAGGTATCTTTTCATTGGGTATTTTATTGCTGTCTGAACTGCCACAAGGCAAAAGAAGAGGTTCTGCTGAAGTTGGCTTGACGTCCGAGTCTTCTTTTGTTTGTCAAGCTCTCTGCCTTCATTTCAGTTCCCTGTGGGTCTCCTATCACCCAATTCCACTTCTTCTGGGAACTGGGTGAAACGAGCTAAAGCAGAAGCAAGCCTCCTAATAGGGATGTGGGCTTGCTAAAACTCATGCTGACTGCTGCTGATCGAAAGGAAAACCGAAAACAGACTTGAGTTGCCCTCCAGCTGCTGCTTTGACTACCAGTGGAGTTCCAGATCAGGTTCTTACTATGGACCTTCAAGGCCCTATGCAGTCCAGGCCCGCAGTGGTCCCTAACCCCCGGTCCAGAGACCAGTATCGGCTCGTGGATCAGTCAGTACCAGGCCGCGGCTCCTCCTCATTCGCCTCCCCGGCTGCTGCCTCGGGGGCTGCCCTGCCACTCTGCCACTGGCTCACCTTTGGTGCTCTCCTGTGGCCACCATGGCTGGGGCTCCCCCTTGGCATGGCATTGTGCAGCAACTGCTGGCAGTGCTCCCGAGCGGGAGGTGGGAAATCAGGAGTGCCGGCGGTAAAGCAAGTGGAGCAATTTGTTGGAAATCCCTGGCCCCAAAGACATTCACCTAAATTTGCCCAGAAGCCTAGCTCAAACCTAATGGAATGAGCTGCCAGTCAAAACGTCTGTCAAACTTCCACAGGGCATGCAAAGCAATACTCTTCTGTCAGACCTGTGGCTGAGGTTATGGTTCTCTGGTAATGAATTGGGTCTCCCTCCTTCAACTTGACTCCCCCATTGTTTTAGAAATTCCTAGGGGGAGCATCTAGGAGGTGTAGGCAAGAAATATTGGTTTTATCTGTACTTATTATTTATTGTAAACTGCCCCAAGCCTGCTTTGCATAGAGGAACAGTAAATAAATCAAATAAATAAATAAATAATCGTTGATTGGAGTCTCAAACATGCTTGTTGTGATTCTAAACTTGCCCAGTTTCTGCATTTTGGGGTAGTGGATGGCAGTCGCTTTGGTTCTTCAGTTGTTTCCCTTTCAGCTTCTCATGACTAAACAAAGTGACTCTCCAATGTGCTGCGTGCAACTACACCACTTGAGCATACTGTTGTACAAATGTGCTTTTGTGTCATTCAAACTGCCAAGAGCTGCTTCTGGAGAACAGCCTGAGTGGAAGGTCTGAAAAGAAAGGAAAAAGTGCATCTTGTGAGCCAGCAAACCAAAGCTAGCCCATGGGTGAGTTTCTTTCTACTTAAATTGTATTTAGAACCCAAGCTTCTCTTGTAAGGAATTACAAATATTAGTGACTCGTAATATTTTGGCAAGAGCCTCTTGTGGCACAGAGTGGTAAGGCAGCAGAAATGTTGCCTGAAGCTGTCTGCCCATGAGGCTGGGAGTTCGATCCCAGCGGCCGGCTCAAGGCTGACTCAGCCTTCCATCCTTCCGAGGTCGGTAAAATGAGTACCCAGCTTGCTGGGGGGTAAACGGTAATGACTGGGGAAGGCACTGGCAAAACACCCCATATTGAGTCTGCCATGAAAACGCTGGAGGGCGTCACCCCAATGGTCAGACATGACTCGGTGCTTGCACAGGGGATACCTTTACTTTTACCTTTAATATTTTGGCACATGCGCACAATCACAATGCATTTTGGGAATGGTGGAGAAGGGACCGGTAGGCAGCAGAACTTTGTGTAAGCGACAGTATGACACTTCCATCATGACAATTAGGTTGCTGGAGTGTCGACGGAACATGGCCAGACTTCTATAAATTACCAGGCCATGCTGAAAACCTGCTAGACTTTTCCAGCTGTCAGGAAGGGGGATAGTTCCTCACAGAGAGGAGTGAAAATAATCGTGTTCTGAACATGTGCCAACAATAGCAACTATTGCTAGTCACAGCAAATACCTTTCACTGGTGAATGTACCATCTCCGACAGCCACAACCACCCATGCGCCACATTTGTCACCTGTCCCCATCTGCTGTCTGCCTCGAATGACTGTCAAATAGCTCTGCAGCTGCATGGCAGTGGTGGAGGAGTTCCGTTCCATTCCATTACAGTGGCAGAGTTCGCTTTGCTTTCCCTTGCCTTTTATATCTGGGCATGGGGGGAAATTATTCTATCCAAGGCCATGGATGGTTGTATTAGTCAATTAAATGATGGGGGAGTGTGAACCTTGCCTCACAAAAAGCAGTGCAGAAATGCACGTGTGAGAAATAACATTAGCGCAGACGGTCCTAAGCACCAGATGGTAATAGTTTTTAAAAATGCAGTATTTATGTATCATTGTGACTGACTGATGGATTTGCTCAGTGTTTCTTGGTTGCAGCAACAATAGGTTGGGGTAGTGGGGGGGTAAGACTCCGATTCAGCTGTGTGAAAATGTGCATGTATGCAACCGTGCTCGTTTCACTGTCCTCTGCAAAAACTCACTTGATCAACAGGCTCGAACGTTTCGCAATCACCCGAACCGATCAATGTAAAAATGTCTTCCCGATTAACAGACTCTGAGTTAGACTGGTACATGCTTGAGCATTGTTTATTTAGCCATCGTATGACTTGCGCAGGGTAGCCAGGAGATCCGAGGGTTGTCTGGGAGCCAGGCAAGGGACGTTGGGGGGTGGTCTGCCATTGACTGACTTCATGTTGTTACACGAAAAATGGACGATTCCAAATTAGTGACAAAGAGAAAAAGAATCTATCCAGTGGCTTAAGTCTCTTATATTATTTATTCACTTCGACTCTGACTGACTTCATGTCATGACTCTTCGTGTTCTCTAGGAGAACCATCAGGCATATTCTTGGAGGTCTCCCTTTCAAATACTAGCTACGGCTGGCCCTGCTTCGCTTCTGAGATCTGACAGAATCGGGCTTGCCTGGGTTACATGTCTGAGCATCCGTAGTCCCAACTGGATTTGTCTTATCAATGCAACCAGACAGATGCCAAAGGGCATCACCTCGGAACATGTCTCTTTTGAACACAGCAAGAGTCTCAGTGCAAGAGTAATAAAAATGACTCCTATGAGCATCAAAAGAGCCTCTTGTGGCACAGGGTGGTAAGGCAGCAGACATGCAGTCTGAAAGCTCTGCCCATGAGGCTGGGAGTTCAATCCCAGCAGCCGGCTCAAGGTTGACTCAGCCTTCCGTCTTTCCGAGGTCGGTAAAATGAGTACCCAGCTTGCTGCTGGGGGGTAAACGGTAATGACTGGGGAAGGCACTGGCAAACCACCCCGTATTGAGTCTGCCATGAAAACGCTAGAGGGCGTCACCCCAAGGATCAGACATGACTCGGTGCTTGCACAGGGGATACCTTTACCTATACCTTTTATGAGCATCAAAAAACGAGACTAGAAATATTTGAGAACTTTTGGCACATTATAAATAGTGGTCCAACAGCAGTGCAAAGAGTCTCCTATTCCCCCTCCCCCATCTACCTTGGCTGATTTTTAAAAGGCAGACTACGGTGGTGTTGCATTGTGTACAGCTCAATGGTTCACAGATGCATCTCCGGTGAAACTAAGAACTGGAAGGCAAGGAAGGTAATAACAGGCTTCCTACTGTTCAGACCAGCAAGTAAGCTTGTCTTGAAAACTTTTATAAGTGTCGGAGAGAATCACCTGACTTGTTTTGGCCTATTTGGTACAGACAGTGTGTCTCCATGAAGTTTTGACATTTGGCCAAGGTTGGATGGTGGTGCGCGCACTGAATCCCTGCCCCCTATCCTTCAAGTTGATAGTTCAAGACCCATTCGTTCAACACCCATCTTGGTGTAATGGTTAAGAGTGGCAGCCTCTGATCTGGAGAACTGGGTGTGGCTCCCCACTCCTCCTCCTCCACACACAGCCAGCTGGGTGACCTTGGGTTTCTCAGCCCCACCTATCTCACAGAGTGTCTGTTGTAGGGAGAGGAAGGGTAGGCGACTGTATGTCACTTTGGGACTCCTTCAGTAAAAAGCTGGACACAAGAAAACAACTCTTCTTCTGCTGCTGACATTAATTGTGCTGAGTTTGAACATGGCACACAGGAATGTATACTTCTGTGCATGCACAGATAGCATGCTCACAGGCTAGTAATCATGCAGAGACAGGGTCAAGGTCAGCACATTTGTATCTGTTCCCCCCACTGCAGACGGCCCATGTAAGCTGCTCATGTTCTGACTTGTGCTGACATGCTGTGAAGTTGCTACATGCATGCCCATGTGCAACCTATTTGGGGTGGCCATTTCAGTCTGTTGTAGTCTGCAGTTATTAGTCTGTAGTTGTGGACCCTTCGAGAACTTTGCTTCGGAAGAAGTTTTAGGGAGACTAGCAGGATCCGCTGCCAAAGTCAGCTCGAGTCCATAAGCTTATGCTGAAATAAATGTTTTGGTCTCCAAGGCACAACAGGACTTCAGGTAGTAATTAAGTTTCCAAAGGAAAATGTCTTTTAGGTGGCAGGGAAAGTTATTTATCCCCATTTCCTTAAAAAAAATTAAATGTATTTCCATTGCTTTTATTATTAAACTAGTAGGGAACCCATGATGAACTCACATGGGGGTGGGTGGGAGAGAATCCCCCATTTTCTCCCTGGTCCCCAATTAATCTCTATGCTGCTGCTCCCTCCTTGCCCACCATGTCCTCTGTTCCGACCTTTGCCTCCCTCCTCCTCCTCCTCCTCCTCTTGCCTCCTTTGGCTCTCATGCTGCCTCTTCCTCCCCCCTGTCCGTTACACCAATCTTTTTTTTTGGGGGGGGGGAGAAGCTGCTCGGTTCTAAGAGGTCACCTGACCACTCCACAAAGCTGATTGAGAACTCATGAGATCTCAAGTCAACATTTTTTTTGCTTGAGTTGCAATATTTGTGCATGTGCAGACCTCACTTTTCCATTTATTTTTAAAAGAAGTTTAACTTTTCAAATACTTGAGGTTTCTCCAGATTTTCAGAAAGGTCTCCCCATTCTTTACATAGTTTCCTTGGGTTTTTTAAACGTGAGGGCTTTTAAAACAAAATCTGCCCTATGCGGCTAAGCTCAGAATAGGATACACAGAGAGTGCTTTTGTGAATTATTCATCTTTGCATATGACTGTTTTAGTTTATTCGTCTAAGGTTTTTTGGCTAGCCTTAGAATACTTAGAATATTTTCCCGCCGCCCCCCCCCCCATTTGAGAATTGGGTCGCTAGAATAAACCAATTTAATTTAAAATAAAAGCACCGACATTTAAGACTGCAGCTTCACATTTTGATTTCCGCCCGCTACATGACTTAGCATTTAGACCAAATGTCACTTGAGATTTCCCTTCGGCTGCATCTGGTCACTTCCTCAGCCAGACACTAAATGAGGTCAGACTGACTTTCATTTCACCTCCTGCAAAGGTTCAGTTTCTCTGTCTGACCCTGTCTCATGCGCCAGGCCTAGAGCAAAGGAGAACAACCACACAGGACTAGCAGTGAATAGGCTTTTCCAGAACACTCTCTTCAGAGCTGCAGGGCTGCAGGGATCCCTGCTTCCTGAACGTCTAGGGGTCACAGTCTCTTTGCTGCGATTTCTCTTTCCTCTCCTAGACTAGGCTGGCTGATAACTGTTGAACTGGGTCCCTCTTAGTAAGAAAAGACCATAGCGGAGATCTAACAAGCACATTGTCTGAAAAATCTTTCCTCCTAGGAGACTGCAAGGCAGAGGACAAATGGTCGGGGTCCTTCTGGAAGCTTCCGAGGGGTGCAGCATCTCTTGTGGTCCATCGCTTGACTAATCCTCATAGTGTAGTGGCGGATTCCAGTCTGGAGAATTGGGTTTCATTCCCCACTCCTCCACATGCAAGCGGCTGGGTGACCTTGGGCCAGTCACGGTTCTCTTAGAGCTGTTCTCACATAGCAGTTCTCAGAGCTCTCTCAGCCTCACCTACCTCACGGGGTGTCTGTTGTGAAGTGAGGAAGGTGTTTGGGACTCCTTCAGGTAGTGAGAATAAAAAAACGGCTCTTCTTTTTCTTCATGTTAGGCTCAAGAGAGGTCTTTATACCTTCCTGAGGATTCGGCCTGGCTTCCTCCAATCTCTGTGCCGATGTTCCCTCCGTGCTGTGTGAACCAAAGGTTGTGAAAAGCTGGAGTGATTCATGCGGGAGGAAGTGCTGGAAAAGATCAAAGGAAGTGCTGTTACCGAAAGTATGTCCCGCTTTCACATGTGAGGCTTTGATACCTTCCTCTCCATTTGCCACTTCTCTAATTCTGATTGTGCATTTGTGGCTGGGGATGAGCTTTCGTCAGCAAGCAGCAGATGTGCGCAGTGACTCACGAAAGCTCATCCCCAGCCACCGTCGTTGTTAGTCTTCAGAAGTGCTGCTGGACTCCTGCTCTTAAAGTAGGATTGCCAGACCTAGTTCGGGAAATACCCGGAGACCTTGGGGATGGAGCTGGGAACAGGAGCAGGGAGGGACCTCAGGGGAGTATAATACTATGGAACCCAGCCTCCCAAGCAGCCCTTTTCTCCTGGGGGACTGATCTCTGTTGCTTGGAGATGAGCTGTAATTCCAGGGGGTTACGTGAAATGGCGTAACGCTAAACAGTAACGCGTGTCTGGCCATTTCTCACCTTCTGGCTCTCTTGCTTTCGTCTGTTGCCTTGCACTTCTTAGCACTCCACATGCCTACTTGAAATGATGGAAGAGAGCAACACACTTTACATGCGACTCTGCTCCACCTGTCAATCAAGCCAGGCAGCCAATCACCTTTTCCATGTTTTAATGGGCCCAAGACGGCAGCTAATTTTTTTAAAGTAAAACTTCTCAATTGAAACGCCTATGCATCTAATCCTAGTTGCATAGTGCTTTTTATAATGCCACCCCTTATGGAATCACGAACCTTGAATCTTTTAAAAATTAATCTTTTCCCCAATTTTGGTGTGGGGGAGGGACTTTAGAGACACATGTTTTGTGTTTTAACTGGGGGGAAGCATGTTTTTTGCTTTGTCTGCGCGATTTAACAGTTATTCGTTGCTCTAGGCAGTTTGCTTTTTAAAAAATACACCCCTGGGAGAAAGCAGAGGAAAGTGGGTGCGAGGGCGGAAATTGGAGGCGGAGATAGCGCTACTTTGGCTTCACATTTCCTTAGCATGTGGCTTACTGGTTGCTCTCCTCTAACTTGCGCTTTTTAATTGTGGGAATCCATTTTATGCGATTCTCCAGGTTGCACTTTAAAATGGAGGATGCCACTACCGGTTTGATGCTTGGACACTGGATGTTGGTGATGTCATACAAAATGGCAAAAATATGGCATCTGCATAAGGTGCATAAGGTATTTCACTATATTTATTGGGCACAGAATAGCCCTCACTGTCACAAGATGTAGTGAATACCAGTAGCTCAGATGGCTTTAAAAGAGGGTCTAGACAAATTAACGGCCAATCAACCAGATGGCTACAGAGAATCTCCATATTCAGAGGCAAGAAAGATGGGGAGAGAATTTGAGGAGTCGTAGGAACAGGACATAATTTGGAAATCCCACCCAATCCCATCCCCTCAAACCTCCCTATCCAGCATTCAATAAACTTTCAGGTCCTCCTCTTTCTTCCTCCTCTCTGACAGCTCTCAAGATTCCCTCCCAGTTTACAATTTGGTTTCCCACTGCATACCTGGGAAATCCCCTATCTTTTCAGAGGGATTTACATTGGCTGCTTTCAAGATCATAACAAAGGTGGAGGTCAGTAAACCCATCTGACTACTAGAAGTAGTGATAGACCTCTGAATATAAAACGGGAGGCCCCGCTTGCCAGCTTTCTGGCCACTTCTGAATGGAAGGCAGGATGCTGACCTAAAGGGACCTTTTGTTATGTGGGCTGTCGCCCCTCCATCAAAGGCTGGCACACCCGTGTCAACCCTTCCTGACACTCCTGAGCAGACCCTGGCACCAGAGAGAGAAAAGCCAGGTCAAGCCTTGCAAAGCATAATGGGAGAGAAACTAAAACCCACTTCTGGCTCTGAAGCAGGACTTGGAGTTAGGCTTCCCCCAATCGACTTGCTTGCAAACAAAAGAGGAGTTTGTCAGCACACCTGGCAAGTACAGAGAGACAAAGGCACCCCACCCAAGACTCCCCTCCAGCCAGCCAAGCACATTGTCTTGTAAAGGGAACTGGCCACCCTTTTTCAACACCAAATCTAATCCAAGATTTGGTCTTTGTCTTTTCCCTTACCACTATCCCCAGGCACAAGCAATCATCCAGGATTTGCCAGAAATGGGCCATCAGCCCTTCTAGACAGGAAATATGTCTTCATATTCCCAGCAGCTAGTTTCTTTGTCTCAACAACCCATTTCTTTGTTGGGACCTGGCTACAGTCGTTACTGGCCATCAAACTCTTTGTCCAAGCCCTGGACAAGATAGGATCTGCCCCCTATCACCTCAGGTCACAAATTTCCTTTAAATATTGGGCTCCCACAGCCACAAAGGGCAGTCAGTTTCCAGGCTACAGAAACTCTGTCCGACATTCGTCTTGGTCCCTCGTCTGTCGCCCCAAATTGCTTCCCTGGACCTCCGGAACTCTGCTCCACCCAGAAGACAGGTAGATATCACATCCAATCAACCCTTAGTATAGGTTCCTCCCCTATAAGTCTTTTCCTTGTGTGCTAGTGGCTAGGAATGCACATTTCTTTGCTAGAGTACGCATGTGTTGTCTTTTGTCTAATTAGTGTGTGTTAATAAAATCCTTTCATATTTAGATCATTGTCTACCTTGGTTCTATCTCAGTGACATAATTACCCAGTAAACTGTGCAATACAAGGTCCCACGTTACGCCACGCTGCCTCTTGCTGGCTCTACTAGCTGATTCCCCACAACTAAATTTAGACACGTGTCCTTATAGACACGCATTTGGCGTAACACTTTGGCCTGATCCAGTTAGGGCTCTTCTGTTCTTGGACGGTGTGCCTGCTAAAGAGACAGTGGCCTTTTCAAAAGAGAGCAACCCCTCCAGTGGCTGATCCTGTTGCTTCAGGCTTCATTGTCTGCAGCTAAGCTCATCCTCTCTGTCTGTAATTGGGCCATGTGCTTTCCAGTTCCTCTGATGTTCAGTGGCAAGAGGCTGCTAGCGTGTTAGAAGAAACAAATTTAATTCCCTGGCCTCAAGGCAGTGAACAATGCAGCGACCAAGCTGCAGGACCATCACAACGGTCCAGTTAACACAAGTTAAAAAGTTAAAGGCCTTTGATTTAAAAATCACAGAAGAATCGAATTCACACACCCATATCAGACTCTTCTGCAAGACCCAGAGTGCCAGCCCTTTAGGACTGTAGTGCGAATTGCCCATCTGCAGAACACTGGATGGTCTTAAGCTCTCTGCAAAACTTACCCCACAGGCTGCTGTATTTATGATAAAATGTGTATGCAAGTGTGTAGTCACTGAGGACTGGAATTTCAGCTCCTTTACTCAAAATAATGGTGAAGGGGGTAGTTCTCCAGAGCCTCAAACTCTGAGATAGGCAGGGCTTGATGGTATCACAGGTGAGGGATACAGCAATGTCATGGGATTGGACCTAGTGATGCCACGCTAAGTAGCAGAATTAATCTGAGTACCACCGGGCATGTATCACAGGGTTGTGTGTAGTCAAAACCATACCACTCGGGAGAGACAGGCAATGTTTAGGGGTTCCATTCCGCCTGGTGGGGGTGGGGAATTCTCCCCTCCAGTCCCATTGCCTTCCATTGCTTTGGTGGCTGTGCAGGTCTGGGAATCCATAACAGGCATAAGCTGGGTTTTCTGCATCCCGGTCTCCCAGCAGTGCTTCTAGTGCCTCATTTGCTTGTCTAGAGGCCCGGTTCTGAGTGCCATGCATAGTATGGTGTGCTATTGGTGCTGCATATGCGAGCCCTGTGCTAGAGTATGTTCAGTTCCCTTCAGGTCATTTTGCTTGTTTGCTTTGTCTTTCTCTTTATTTGCAAGTCATCATCTGTTTCTTCCTCCCTGAGAAATCCCCGCATGTGAGGTAACCCCTCTCTTGTCTGTGGGTAAGTCTCTGTTGGCTGCCTTCATGATTGACAGAAGCCACCCTCTTTACGATGATGATAGAGCACTGGTGCTGGGACAACCGATGGCTTGTCACTCTGAGTCGCTTTTCAAAGATTGAGTAATAATTAATAAAAATAAAGATGGCATCTGTATTTTATCATATCTACATTGGACGGATGAAGTTGCAGACATGGACTGGCTGAGCAAGCGGAAGGGCAAAGAATGCTTGCAACCATTTCAGCAGCCCAGGGAGCAAAGCTGTCAGAACGTTCGCAGTCCACGTTCTGTGGGGGAAAGGAAGTAATGAGTTTAGCCTGGACTTCATTGGCATCTAGATGCAGAAGGGAATTTCTGGAGCTGATGAAGTTGAAGGAAGGGAAGTGGGAAAGTAAGAAACAAGGAGCCCCCAGTGGCAAACTGAATGCAACAGGCTGAGAAATAGTGAGGGCATTTCTGCATGTCGGGAAAAATAGAGTTACGCCAGTTGAATGGCGTAGCGATAAATATTATCACGCCTCCTGGCCACTCCACACCTTTTCTCTGTCTTGCTCTTGTCTGCCTCCTTTTCGCCCTTCTTACCCTCCACAACTGCTGCTGGAAATGGCGGAAGAGAGCAACATGCTTTATACAGAACTCTCTTCATTCTGCCAATCAATCCAGGCAGCCTTTCTGCATTTTTAAAGGTCCCGAGATGCCTGCTATTTTTTAAAATTACTTCTCTGTTTAAACGCATATGCATTTAATCATAGATGCATAGTCCTTTTTGAATGCTACCCCTTATGGAATCACAAGTCTTGATACTTTTAAAAATTAGTCTCGTTCCTGATTTTTTTTTGGGGGGGGGGGACTTTAGAGAGGCATGCTTTGTGTCACAACTTTTTTGGGGGGGAATTTCTGGCATCACCTGCATGCTTGTCCGCCTATTCATTGCTCCAGGCTGTTCGCCATTCTTAAAAAAATTCTAATCCCAGAAACAAGAGAGGTGGGTGCGAGGACAGGACATTGGAGGCGGAGGTAGTGCTTCTTCATCTCCGTACATTTCTTTTTCTGCTGGTCTGCTGGTTGTCCTCTGGGGGATAGCACTTTTTAGGAGGGTGAATCCACTTTATACTATTCCCCAACTAGTACATTAATATGGCGGATGTAAGCAAGCAGTTTGCTGGCCAGACGTGGGAGCTTGGCAACCGCATGTGGAGTGGCCGGAATAAAGCTTCTTCATAAGGTAAGCATTTAACTATATTTATCATGTGCAGAAAAGCCCTAAGTGTAGCTGTAGCAGGGGCCTTAGAGGAAGAATACAGAGGGGCAAGAACATATTAGTGAGGGAAGACCTTCTGGAGAAACATCACAGTGCATAAAGGCAAGTATACTGAGGGAGCAGAGGACATGTCAAGGTGGCCATGAGTCAATCATAATAATCATTAACTTCCATCAAATCACAACCAACTTATGAAGCTCCCCCCAGGACTTTTCATTGCAAGAAATGAGCAGAGGTGGTTTGCATTGCCTTTGCATAGCAACGCAAGTCTTTCATGGTGGAATCTCATCCAAGCCCTAACTATGGCTGACCCTGCTCAGCTTCCAAGTTCTGATGAATTCAAGCTAGTCAGGGCCATCCTGGCTAATATTGCTGTGAGTCAGGAGGGGCTAAAATGACAAGACTGGCTATGAACTGAAAACAGGGAGTTGTGGATCAGTCGGAATTACCCTGCTGCTTCTTTGTTTGCTTGGCTTCAAGTTAACAATTAAGTGATCCATCGATCTAGGCTAGTGTGACCCACTTTAGCTGGCTAAATCTCTGGGCAGAAGAAGGTATTTCCCCATGCTGCTGCTGAACATACCTGGCAGAGTACCTGGAAAGCAGGTACTCTGCCACTGAGCCGCAGCCGCGGCCCCGCCCCGTATAATCTACTCACATTACAGTAGTGTGTGGCACATGTTTTGCACATGCATTTTCTCGCAGGCTTTGCCCCTTTGTCCATCATTAACTACCCTATTAACTATTCATGCAGGATCCCCACCCCCAATTCTCTTCCTTGATCCACATTGACAGGTTAAAAAGAGGATTTCTATTATGCATTTGTCATTCCAGTCCAGACACCAGAACTGGATGAATGGGTTGGTGACTCCCGTTTAACGAATACAGAGAATGATGACATGTGACACCAGTACCTTTTGACTGTCAAAATACTCTCTAATCCAAGGAGTCCCGAAGACTAAACAATAGTGACCACCCAGAAAGGGGCAGGAAGAAATAAAAGGATCCCATACCTAAAGCAGCCCCTCCTCATTGTTCCTCATGCATGTCCCCCTGTTTTTTAAACCATCCCAGACCATTATCCTTTTACCTTTAAATTAGGTGTTTGACTGACCTGGAAGACCAGAGGGGTCCAGATTTCTTCTTGGGCTTGGTGACCTGCTTCTGGTACTCCATCCAGCCACTCACCAGTTCGTGGAGGATCATTAGGTAAAGAAGGAAGATGAGGATAGCTGGGTCCATTCGGGGCGCTGGCGGGTCTGCTTCATTGGGCCCCGGGGACATTGATGCAGAGGAGCAAATGATGGTCCAGCGGAAAGAGAGGATTCCCCCCCCCCACTGGCACGCCTCGCTTTCTCTGGCCAAAAAAGAGATGCAGGGATGCAAAAGACTCTATCATGAAAGAGGATTTGCTGCCTGGGATTGTGCAGAGTGAATTAATGCGGTAAGATCTCTCCCGAGAGGGAGGCGGAAGAGCGAGCACCAGGGCTTGCGATGCCGAGCGGCATTAACACAGCGGTTCATCTTGTAGCCAGCTCCCTTTCTGGCACTGCCTTTATTGCCTGCCAGCTGCCTCTTATTCTCTCTTGTGCTATTTCTGCATCGCCTCGAAGACGTGCGTGCACAACACACAGCGCGCTCTGCTTTTTTCTGACAAAAAATAATCTGCCTCCCGTTCAACTGAATCCACTGCAGAAACAGCAGTCAAGGCACCAATTTTCTCCCTGGCCCCTGGGACTTCCACTTACAGTGCTGGAGGATAGCTGATATGTATCTTTCCTATTTGGGCAGGGAATGGCTCTGCAGTGGCTAAAGGATTGAGCCAGCTTGGTGTAGTGATTAAGAGCAGCAGCCTCTCATCTGGAGAACCAGGGGCCATTCTGCACAGTGTTAATGTTGCTGAAGTGTTACGCTATTTTTTTGGGGTAACGCTATTTTTTTTACATTACACACGACGTCATACACAATCTGCAACACTCCTGCAACACTCCCGCAAAAATCACTTTGGTGTAGCGCTTTTCGGGGAAAACCCCACTAGACTCTTGCAAACAACCTGCAACACATCCGAAAAAGACATGTGCGTTCTCAATGTAGCGGTAGCAAGCATGTCCCTCCCTAAGCTCTCGCACCCAAGCTTCCGGTGTTGCAATCGCCATTCCCCCCCCCCCCCTTAAACTAGCAAAAGCAATGAATAAGCGATGCTTGTTCGGCTGAAATCCCTCCACAAGCAATTGTCAGTACAGTTTCCGAGCACAATACAGCCCCCTGTTCGACACTGCCTGTAATTTCGGCCAGAAATTGGCTGGAAAATGGTCTTAACAGGTACTTCCTGCAATCTTATCTTAATGCAATCTTATCTTCCTGCAATCTTATCTTAATGGCAAATGCAAGAGTTCGAAGCTGGGAGTCTGGGACCTTCAACATTGCCATGACTCCAGGAGCCAGCTTGGTGTAGGGGTTAGGAGTGTGGACTTCTAACTGGCGAGCCAGGTTGGATTCCCCGCTCCCCCACATGCTGCCAGCTGGGTGACCTTGGGCTCACCACAGCACTGATAAAGCTGCTCTGACCAAGCAGGAATATCAGGGCTTCCTGAGACTCCTTCAGGTAGACAAAAGTGATATATAAGAACCAACTTTTAAAATTATTATCATCATCATCATCATTATCATCATTCAGCAGATTACTGTATCAGAAAAAATTCTGGATATCCAATCTCTGTACTAGAACACACTTTTCCATAAATGGGAGAATAAATGATTTTTTTATTTAAGGAATCTCCTTAGCCTTTGGTTCCCTCCTTTCTCAGACACTTTTGCATCTTTGCCAGGTTTTCATTTTGTTTTAAATCTCTTTAAATCTTCTAACTAAAACAAATCAAACAGTTTTTTAAAGAGCACATCTGATTATCAGGCAGATCTGATGAGAGCAGGAGATGCCTGAGAATTTGAATGCTGACAGGGACGAGGCAAAGTTTTTCAAAGGAGAGTGAATACAACGTGGAGGGATAGTGGAATCCTGTTGCCATAGAAACAGAGGCTGTTGCCAAGCTGCCAGAGAAAGGTATAGCTGCACCGCATCACTTGCATCACACGAGATTCCCTACCTATTGGCTGGCGTTGGCCACAGTCGTCATTCCACCTCTGTGCCTTTGCCTCTGCTACATTAGCTAAAGTGACTTAGGGAGCATCTTCTCCCGCATGAACCTATCCTGTGGGACCAGATCGCCTGAGAGTGCAATTGTAGGTACTATCTGTAGGAAAATCTCTGGAGCCTAATTTGAGTCTCTGAGATTCCAGGAGGGAGGGAGTATGAAAACTCTGCTCTGGAATGGCTTTTTTATTGTTGTGAAGAAATCTACATGTGACTGTTTATTAAACTCAGCTTAAGCTTTCTTGTGGTGCAGAGTAGTAAAGCTCTGCCCATGAGGCTGGGAGTTCAATCCCAGAAGCCGGCTCAAGGTTGACTCACCCTTCTGTCTTTCTGAGGTCGGTAAAATGAGTACCCAGCTTGCTTGCTGGGGGGTAAATGGTAATGACTGGGGAAGGCACTGGCAAACCACCCCGTATTGAGTATGCCGTGAAAACTCTTCTACATTAAAAGAAGAAGGTGGAATATCCTGCCTCTTGTGAATGCTGGGATATTACCCTGAGGGAAGGGATAGGCTATCCCATCTTTAACACCATCTTCTGTAGATGTAAAACTGGAATCCAATAGAAGTAGTTTTTTTCTGACAACAGCTCCAGTATTATGGTACTCTTCCCCCTCAGGAACTGTGTTTGACCCCTTCACTTACCTGCGTTTCAGGAACAATTCCTGCTCTACTGGGTTTAATACATCCCACCTTTTCTCCAAGAACTTCAGGGTGGCATATAGCAGTGCTCTGTTCTTCATTTTATCCTCACAATAAACCTGTGAGGTGGCCTAGACCAAGAGAAGGAGTGTGGCTGGCTCAAGGTCACGTAATGATCTTCCTGAGCCCCTAATCTGGAGAACCAGGTTTGACTCCCCACTCCTCCTCAAACTACCAGCTGGGAGACCTTAAGGCAGTCACAGTTCTCTCAGAACTCTCTCAGCCTCACCTACTTCACAGGGTGTCTGTTGGGTGAAGAGGGCTAGGCAATTGTAAGCTGCTTTGAGACTTCTTTGGGTAGTAAAAAGCAAGGTACAAGTAAACGTTTCTTCTTCTTCTTCAACCAACAACAGGGCATACAGATTGACTATGAGGTTGACTCTTGGCTCTGGGATCTAGAGGATTAGTGCCTCTGAATGTGGAGGTTCCCCTCAGTCAGTATAGCCAATGGCCATTGATAGATTTATCCTCCATTAATCTATTTAATCCCCTTTTAAAGTTATTTATTCCTGTCTCCATCACTATACCCTCTAGCAGTGAATTCCACATTTTAATCACTCTCTGTATAAAGTAATTTTTTTGTCCTGAACATATTGCTCATCAGCTTCATTGGCTGCCCTTGAGTACTAATATTTTGGAAGTGGGAGAAAAATTTCCCCTTGTCAACTCTCTACCCCAAGTATAATTTTATAAATGTCATGTTCCCCTCCCTTAATCTTCTCTTTTCTAAACTGAAAAGTCCCAGACTTTTCAGGATCATAGGAAAGGTCTCCTCCTCTGGTCACCCTCCTCTATTCTTTTTGCAGCTCTTTTTGCAGCCAGTTTGTTGTAGTTGGTTAGGAGCACGGACTTCTAATCTGGCAAGCCGAGTTTGATTTCGTGCTCCCCCACATGCAGCCACCTGGGTGACCTTAAGCTTGCCACGGCACTGATAAAACTGTTCTGACTGAGCAGTGATATCTGGGCTCTCTCAGCCTCACCTCCCTCACAGGGTGTCTGTTGTGGGGAGCGGAAAGGGAAGGTGATTGTAAACCGCTTTGAGACTCCTTTGGTTAGAGAAAAGCAGCATATAAAAACCAATTCTTCTTTTTGAGATAAAGTGACCAGAACTGTACACATAATATTCCAAATGAAGTCACACAAGGTACAAACTACAAGTCCAAGACCATTGTATATACATAACTTTGTGCACTAAGACCTTCTAATGAGGTCTGTTTTATGATTCCCCTGTTGTTGGAGGGAATGTGGGTAGCTATGGGAAGCAGGGGGTGGCACCTAGATTTTGAAATGCCATCCTTGACTCTGTCCCTCAGGTACTTACATGAGTAACATTTTGGTGGCAATAGAGTAATTTAGTATCTGCAACGCTGCTTTGGATTGCACTGAAAGTCAAGTATGTTCCATACGCAGCCTCTTCACATATTCACTTACATTTTTACCAAAGGTGTCATTTTCTGCCCCCTCCCCTTTTTTGGCTGTTAACTACATCCATTTATTTGTAAAGCAAACATCTGTCGCAGGTCTTCATGTGTAGTCTATCCACATTCTTTATATGTATGCACATAATACACTGACACAGAAATTAGAATGAAAAAGATATATATTTTATAGGGGGAGGTAGCGGATGTATGCAAACAGAAAATGTTATGAATGGAAATGACCAGAGTTCTGTTTGTATAGAAGAGAAGCAAAACACAAACCCAGGGAAAACTTAGTTGTTCTGAGACACTGGGCAAAAATCAAGGCTGCCTCTCCCCATCATCTTTAGAGGGGGGAAGAGAAGAAGCCCCCTGCCCCAGCTCTGCCCTCAAGTCACGGTCTTGGCAGTTTAGCACTCTGTCCTCTTCTTCCCCCTGATTGACAAACAGCAAACATTCTAGCAAACAGGGAAGGGGCATGGCTCAGTGGTAGAACATCTGCTTGACATGCAAAGCATGCCGGTTTCAGTCCCTGACATCAGGTCGTGCATGACATGAAAAACTGAGACCCTAGAGAACCACAGCTGGTTCAAGTGGACAATACTGACCTTGTAGGAGTATGAGCAACCAGTGATCTAGCTCAGCATAAAGGCAGCTTTGGGCATTCTGTTGGCTCTTATAAATGTAAATTATTTCCTGTTGTAGAAACGGATTTGTGGGTTCTTTTTCTTGTTCTATTTTTTAATTTTTTATTTGACGATACAGCAAAAAGAATATAAGAAATACTGAAAAGAATAAAAATAGCCTGAGAAGTGATTCATTCCAATCCTATAAAGATGTCCTTTGTTACCATTCAAACCCATTGCTTGTTCGTTCATCTCTCTCTATATATATTATCATTTCACTTATATTACATTCTGAAAAAAACTGTTTAAGCAACTTAACAAATCGATCCAAATTTTATTGAAATCTTAAATCTTCTCCCCCTTGAAATTCCTTAATGTTATTGGTTCACTTTTCCAGAATCGTAAATTACCTCATTTTGTTTCACCATTTATCTAATTAGATATATTCTGCATTTTTCCAATTTGTGGCAATGAGCATTCTGGCTGCTTTATGTTTACGTATGTTTTGTGCTTACATTGGGCATTTCTCCTCAAAAATAAATTCAGGAGAACCAATTGAGCTGAGGGTTCTAATTCTTCTTTTCATACCCAGAAAACCTGTATCTTTTATATTTTTTTATAATTTTACTGATGATTTCTATACAAATATTTTGCCAAAATTCCATTATTATCAGCCATTCCCACCACAGAGGAATAAAGGATCCCACATTTCCACAACCTCTCCGACATTTTTAATCTCCATGTTTTCTTATGTATTATAGCTTAATCGGGGGGTATAGTACCTTTTCTGTATTCCTTTTAGGGCTTGGGTGTTCTTGGATTTCCCTTGATAAGGGCTAAAAGGAAACTAGCCTAAATATTGTATTCCAGTCCCCCTCATTAATCACGGTATTTAATTCTAGTTCCCAGAAATTTAAAGAATTGTTTGGGCCATGGATTGTTCTTGATCTAATAATAACTAATTTGATTTTGAGATTCATTTCCCTTCTATTTTAGCTATCGTTTCAATTCACTCCTCAAAGTCATTTAAATGGATGTGTTTTGAATCATAGTATTTAACTTCCTTGGAGACCCGTCTTGTATAGGAAGGCAGGACATAAACGCTTTAAATATAGTAGCTATAAAAAACAAACAGCCTTTTGTGCCACTGATCTCTTGTACCTGTTCCAAACGGCCAGCCTTGTCTTTTGTTCTGCTTCTTTGGGTTCTGGGGATCAGTTTTTTTGTTCTGTTTTTCCTTTGCTCCTACTCAGATCCTTCCTACAGATGTTCCTCTTGCTAATACCTGGCCTATGCCCTCGTTCTCTCCTTTTAAAAAGCGCTTGAAGAAGCACTCCCCCTCTCCTCTTCTTTCTTTTGAGTTTCTCTCCCCACCTTTCCCCAAGAAGTCCTGCAGGGCCCAAATGCACGTTACGTGGGAGAATTGTGATTTCTCCCTCAGCTTTCCTTTTTAATAGGAATGAATGGTAACCCGGCTCTGCTATCCCCCTGGTAACGTTTAGCTTTTGTTCCCTGCTTCATGCCTGATCAGTATTTTTCTTCAGATTTTTTCGGTATATGGATATTACACTAATGAAAAGCAAACTTTATTTTCTTAAAAAAAACATTGAAATGTAGCTGTGGGACCTGTCGACTTGGCGCAGCTGCCAGGTGTGTGTGTGTGTGTGTGGGGGGGGGAACTCGAACTCTTCTCCCTTTTTCTGTTTTCCCAAACACACCCTTCTGCTTTCCTTTCTCCAAATTGCTTTTTGCTTTGTGGAGGTAAGGGGAGCGTGGTGCAGGGGTTAGCTTGTCTGATTCAGGTCTGGAAAATCCGGGTTCAAATCTCCACTCTGTGATGAAACTCACTGAGTGACCTTGGACCAGTTTCACCCTCAGATTAATCTACCTCATTGGGTTGATTTGTGGTGAAAATAGAGGACAGGAAAGTGTTATTGTTCTGAGCTCCTTGGAGGAAATGCAGGATAAAACTGTACCTCATAAATAGAATAGGATTGCTGGTATTTACAGGCACAAGAGAAAATCCAGTCTCTCAGCTGATTAGGAGTTTCTCGAGCCTGTTGTTTTGATGACCCCAATCCCCTTTTCAGTTTGGGTTTTGCATTTATTGGTTTGTTTATTATTGCGTTTTTAGCCTGCCACTCTCCAAAGACTTGTGGCGGGTAACAGAAACAGATTTTAAAAACATTAAAATTTCATTAAAACACCATTAAACCCCACTAAAACAACATAGATTGGTGGCATAAAACTTCACCCCCATCCTCCAACCTATCTAGAGCAGCCTTACGTCTGGTGGTACAGCGTAGCCCTGTTGTTCCCTGCTCTGGCCTCAATCAAAGACCTGGCATAAGAGCTCCATTTTATAGGCTCTGAGGAACTGTGAGAGGGCCCTCAGCTCGCCTGAGAGCTCATTCCACCAGGTCGGGGCCAGGACCAAAAATGCCCTGGCCTGGTTTGAGGCCAGGCACACCTCTCGAGGGCCAGGGACCACCAGCAGATAAGCACCCACAGAGCGAAGAGCCTGGTCTTGCCAGATGAACATCATAATGCTTTATTTCCATACCATTCCCTTTTTCTGCATGCTTAATTTGTCCAGAAAGAGGCACACCATTTCCTCATGGCACTAAAGAGAGGGATACGTAACTCTAGCCCTCTGCATTGTTCTTCCAATTGGTATTCTAGCTCTGTCTGACCTGAATAGCCTAGACTTACCTGATCTCATTACAACTAGGAAGCTAAGCAGTGTCCAGCCTGGGTGGAATTTGGATGGGAGACCACCAAGTACATCTGGATTGGTACAAGAGGCAGGCTATGGCAGACCCCTTTGTGAACATCTCTTGTCTTGAAAACCCTAGAGCAGAGATGGGCAAACTGTGGCCCTCCCACATTTGCTGGCAGAAGCTCATGGGAACTGTAGTCCATGAACATCTGGAGGACCACAGTTTGCCCACCCCTGCCCTAGAGCAGGGGTAGTCAACCTGTGGTCCTCCAGATGTCCATGGTCTACAATTCCCATGAGCCCCTGCCAGCAAACACTGGCAGAGATTCATGTGAATTGTAGTCCACGGACATCTGGAGGAACACAGGTTGACTACCCCTGCCCTAGAGAGTCGCCATAAGTCGGCTGCAACTCGACATACGCACACACACAAACACACACATATCTCAGACCCTGAAGCTGGTTTTTTTAGCCCTGCAGGGTGGGGGAAGGACAGCTACCGGTCCCATCTGTTTTGGCCCTCCATGATTCAAATAGGAAACAACCCTGAGATGCAAAGGCGGGGAATGGAATGCTCATTGTTTGGAAGTTCCACCTGTTGTTTGAACATTCTAGTACCATGGGAAATGATTGTTTCCTTGGATGGTCTCTGTCAAACTCTTACTCCTCACCAGGTACTTCTTCTGGTAAGGCTTTGCTCCCCATAATACATCTCTCGTCTTCCTTGAGGATGTATGGTCCAATAGCTCTTGTCTGGTTTTTGGTCCCCTTCCTTGGACAAATTATGCTTCTTATTTTTATTTTTTTGAGGATGCCCTGTTCAGATGTTACTAGCGTGAACTTCAAGTTCATCCTTTGGGTTCATATGGTCCCAGGGTATGATTTTCACTTGGGATGTGTAGGTTGTTAAGTTTGCAGTCCCAGATTCAGATCCAAGATAAGCTCATACCTCCACATGGGTCTTTGGTCCAATCCAGCTGAGCTCTCCTATGAAAGCAAATTTGTAGCTTAAACATCTGGGACTTTGAGGTCTGAAGACTGGCAGAGTTCTACTGTAGACTCTGATGTTATTTTCCCTGTCTTTGCTATAGGAAGAATAACATTTTTAAACAGGAGCATGGGAACAAACATCTACAAGGGGAGAGCGACTGCAGCTACCAAGATGGAGAGGAATCCAGCTTCGACAGAATGCAGTTCTGCACAGATCATTAGACAGCCTCGGATAAAGAAGAGCATTCAGAAGCGACAAATCAAATCTCGCTTTTCCCGACGGCGACCAATCAGCGATACTACCCACCCAAAAAAGCATCAAGGCAGAAGCCAGGATTCAAATTCTCACAAGAGGTAAAACACCGTATCTCCATGACTTCTCCTAGGTTACTGTAATAATTGTGGGGTCATGAATTCTGCAAACAGACCTCTCCAGCTTTGTGAGGGGAATAATGTATTTCCAAGGGAAGGGTCACCTGTTTGAGTACTTTGATCAGTCACCAAACTGCCAAGAAGTTCCTTAAAAGGTAGCTCCTTAAAACCTCTGTATATTTACAGAATGTTGTTGTCCATTTCATTTCATTTATATATTATGCTCTCAATTTGCTTTTAAAAGAAATTACTTAGTTGGCAAATGGCTGCTGCGTTCTGGATCAAATACAGTTCCTTTGAATCCTTTTCCAAGGCAGTACTTGTAACTTTCCGGCCATCAGAAAAGACAACACAATTGTGTCAGCACAGCCTTTGACAGGTAGTTACAGTTCCAGAAAAGACAAATGAAATCCTGGAGAGAGATATAAGCTTTTTGTCTAATTTGGCTTGGCAGGCTGCCAGTTTACAGTCAAAAGAAGAGGCTCAAGATTTACTACAGCAGCCTGACAGGGCGTCAAGCCAAGTTCCCAGCAGAATCTAGAACTGATCCCATTCCTCCCAAGATATCCAACAAGCAGGTGAGTGGAAATCCAGCTCCCAAACTATGTTGACTGCTGCTAAGGAATATCCTTATGACCACAGCTGTCCCCATGCAATACCAGACAGTGACAATTACTGATGATATTATCAAAACAAACTCTGTTCTGTATGCCTATTGAGAATAGGGAGTGGCAGGGCCTTTTCTAGTGTAGCACCACAACTTTGTAATGCCATCCTGGTTGATAAATGCTTGTTAAGTTCTCTGCAACGAGTAAAAATAATTTGTTAAATGTAGACTTCCCTTCAGTTTAGATCAGGGGTAGTCAAACTGTGGCCCTCCATATGTCCATGGACTACAATTCCTTGGAGAATGCTGGCAGGGGCTCCTGGGAATTGTAGTCCATGGACATCTGGAGGGCCGCAGTTTGACTACCCCTGGTTTAGATGGTAACCAAGGAAGGCCAGCTGGATGGATCTCTCTCTCTTTCTCTCCATCTTTCTTTTTGCACCGCTTTTTCATTCCCTGTGCTGAATTTTCCACATTAAGATTAAACAGATTTATATCAGTTGCATATTAAAAGCATATAAATGGAATGCCATTTATCAAAGATGCAAACAAGGTGCAAAAATGGCGCATAGATATCAGTGGCATAAAAAAGCAAAAGGAGTATCAATGTATTATTATTATTATCTGGATTTTTATCCTGCCATTCTCCAGAGACTTATGGCAGGTTACACAAAAGACAGAATTCAACCCCAATAAAATAAATCACAAACCCCCATACTAAAACCCATAAAACCCCCTACATTCCACAGTTAATGTCACAACGCTACTAGAAACTGAAGTAATTATCAGAACATCACCATCTGGAAATTTTGATAACTTCATTTGCATAAAGGTGATATGAATTCTAAGGGCTCTGCAGCCTTTTGAAAGAACTATAGTCAGAAACTGTTTTCAGTCTGTTGTGTGGACATGCCATGATCACTCATTTCTCTTCTTATCTATTGCCCTCAAATCACAGGGGCCGTCTAACAGTCCAGGGATGAAAGTGGAAGACAGAAATTCATGTAGTAATGTGTGCAGAACAGTGAATTCACAGCCATCCCTTACAGAAAGATCCGGAATTAGCTGCACAAAAGAGAACCAAAGGTAACATACGGTTGCTCAGAAAGGACCTTTTTTAGTTTAGGGAAAAGGTAGTTAACAGGGGACAGGACAAAGGTTTATAAAATTATGCATGGTATAGAGCATCTTATCCTCCTCATCTGCTGCTGGAAAAGGTGGAAGAGAGCAATGTGCCTTATACACATCACACTTCCGCCTGTCAATCAATCCAGGCAACCAATCCCCTTCCTCCATATTTTGAAGCAGTTTAAAGGTCCCACAATGCCCACTAATTTTTTTTAATTCAAACTTATCCATTGCAATGCCTATACATGGAATCATAGATGTATAGTGCTTTTGAACGCTACTTTCAAGAGCCACGCTTTATTCCACAAATAAATCATTATTAGTCTTTATTCATTGCTTGCCCCCCCGCCCCCTGCTGTGTCTGTCTCTATTCAAGGTCTTTTATTTCTGGTATCGCCTACACTCATGTCCACCTATTCGTTGCTCCAGGCACATTGTCAGTTTTAAAAAGAAATTTCCATTCCCAGGAGAGGGAGGCAGGTGTGAGGGTGGGACAATACAGATTAGCGCGTTTGAGCCTCCTTGCCTTCCTTCTGCTGGTTGCCTGCTGGTTGCTCTCCGGACACTAGGGGCCAGAATATAACGCCTACATTCAACTGGCATGATGCTACATTTAACAGGTGCAGAAATCACCCGAGTTCAATCCCTAGTTATCTTCAGTTAAAGGGCTTCAAGGGAGTCAGTGCTGAGAAATATCTTTCTCTGTCTACCCTGCCAGAGGGCTGCTGCCAGTCAGAGTAGCGTATGGTGACCCAGATGTCTGACTCAGTACAAAGCAACTTTGTTAATTCATCAAGAATGACCTGGAGCTCAGCTGGACAGGCAGTGTCTTGATGAGATTTTATTGCTTTGGTTTGTTACCTACCAAAATCAATCTTCTTATCTCCCATCTTGTCTGGACAAAAGGTCAAAGCTCACTGCAGTAGAGAAAAGACGCTACCAGACAGTCTCTGAGTACCAGTTTATATATCCAGGTAAAAAAAAAAAAAAAACAAGTATAAATCTATGCAGATCTTTCTTTTTGCCTCACAAAAGCCATTCTAAGCTACCTTGATAGGTTTGTTGCCTAGGGGCTGGCGGCTGAAAAAGAAATTGAGTCAGCCCTGTAAATTGATGGTTACAGAGCAGACCTCCCCAGCATGGTGCCCTTTCTCGGCATCCACCTAAGTTTTTTAGAAATTGGGTGGGACTCTTACCCCGCAGAGTTTCTAATTGGCCACTGAAGATCCGATCAACAATGCAGATTAAAAATGTTTCCGTGACAGCTGCCACCAATCTCTCTTTATTTTCTCACCCCTTTTGCCCAGTGTATTTTTAGAATTAGCCCTCTTGATTCCCATATTCCAGCTTCCTGTGGCAGCCATTTTGTGGTTGGTCCCGTGTCCTGCATTCGGTGGCTATGGCCATCACCCTCTGGCAGAATTCCAGAGGTATTCTCTGGTTCATAAAGGTTGAGGACCCCTATTATAGACTGATCCCTCCTTCCTGGAGCTTCTCACGCACTCAGATGCGCACAGCAAAGCTCCCATGTAAACTGTCATTAATATTCACTCCAACTTAAGGACAGCTCCACGCATTCAGTGTGACAGCTGAGGTACTGTTCTTTCTTAAATGTTCCTCCAAAACAATCTAGAACAGAAAATATATTGATATCATCTGTCACAAGCCAGCATGGAGGCCTGTTTATATAAACACGTTTCTTATAGTTAATGAGCCTATTTAGTTTCTGACTTGGGCTCCCACTCAGCACTGATTGTCTTTTTTGTAGAGTTTTATAGATGCTTTCATTGCCTTTCGAGTGTGTGGGAAATTGTGTTCCATTTTATGGACAGGAGGAAGAAACCTGTAACCAAAAGAAAGTACCTTTCCCCCCATAAGGTAAAGGTATCCCCTGTGCAAGCACCGGGTCATGTCTGACCCTTGGGGTGACACCCTCTAGCGTTTTCATGGTAGATTCAATACGGGGTGGTTTGCCAGTGCCTTCCCCAGTCATTACCGTTTACCCCCCAGCAAGCTAGTATGGTATGGTATTGTATTTTCCCCCATACAATGCTTCATAAACCTATGGAACTCACTGCCACGGGATATAGTGAGCTTTGAACTTATGAGCTCATGTTGTGTGATGGTTAAAAAGTCAGGCCAGAAGTAAAGAGTCTGGGTTCAAATCCCCTCTCAGCCATGATACCAACAAGGTGACCAGTTATTATCTCAGCTTAGGGGCAACATGAGGACAAAAGGAAGGAGAGTGAGAATTACATGTGCTGCCTTGAGCTGTATGGAAGGGAAGGGGAATAAAAATATAATAGATGGGTTAAAAAGGGATGGGGGGGAATCAACAGTGATTAGCTGTGAGTCGGCTAAAGGAAACTTCTGCATACCTCTGAATATCTGTTGCTGGGAGGGGGACCAATGAATTTCAAACGCAAGTGTTAACTTGCTTGTACTTTGTCTGTGGCCAGCTCAGGAGGAAGGAGTTTTCCTTATCCTGATGGCATCTTCAAAACTGTCTCTTTCCCTAGGAAAAGCCATGTTCTACTGCACCAAGGAAAGTGTGAAACAACAGCTTCGCTCCATCTATCTTGGGCCCAAAGGACGGAAATCGCTCAAGCCAACTCACCAATCCACCCAGATGCCTCATTCCCAAAGGGGGAAAAATGAGACCCAATGGTAGGATGACAACATCCCTTCTAGCATCCGACAATCCTAAACAGAGACATGCACTAATAGCTACATTCTTGCTGCAAGGACAGTGGCCGGAGGCCTGCCCCCATTCTTTTACTAATAAGAATTCATAAAATGTGAACAGTGAATCTGACTGCACAAAATGATTGCTGCAGAAGAAATTAATTCCATACCAGTGGTTTGGGTAAGCTGTAAGGGAAAGGGAGATATGTTGTCCTTAGGTAATATTATTTTCCTTAACCTTTTTGGCTTTTTTCAAGTTTCGGTTTGGCTGTAGGCTTATTTTCATCTCCTTTCCCACAGCTTAGGTTTTAACACCTGGATAGAACGGTGTATGTCCCAGTCCTGGACTGAGGTGTCAACAGTCTGCCTTAAGACTCCTCTTGAGAAAGTGACAGGGTTCTCATGCTAAGCTGGAATGCAGAGAGACAAAGGGCTTTAGTGCACTAGATCAGGGGTAGTCAACCTGTGGTCCTCCAGATGTTCATGGACTACAATTCCCATGAGCCCCTGCCAGCATTTGCTGGCAGGGGCTCATAGGAATTGTAGTCCATGAACATCTGGAGGACCACAGGTTGACTACCCCTGCACTAGATAACAGAACACTGCACTTTGATTGGATCCCAACATTTCAGACGTATCTCCAGAGCAGACTGGGCTGGATTCAGTAATGTCTATGGGGTTTTTTGTGCCAGGGCTCCTCATTTCCTCAGCCAAATTTGCCAGCCATTATAGTCTGTGACCAATATTCAGTTTTGCCACTGTTGGTTCATTCCTGCCTATCCTCCTAGCCACTCTTGTTGGGTGGCTGGGCCCATAACTTGTTAGGATATTGGTGTCATATTCTTTTTGTTAGCAGAGTGCACAGAGCTACAGCAGAAGCCATGTGATCTATGTGCACGTAAGAGAGAAAACAATAAACAAGCCGAGACTTGAAATTAATATAAGCAGCTTATTGTAGAAATTACATTTCTAGATAGTATAGTGGAAAGACAGAGCACATCTATTCTAATGGATGAGTAGGGAGATGTCCTGCCCTCATGGTACCAAGGTGGAGAGTCTGTGTGTGTGAGAGAGAGACAAAAACAGGAGGAGGGAGGAAGTTTGGTCCCTCAGATTATCAGTCTACATATCAAAGGGAAGAAAGGATCTTCTGTTTCCTAGTCTATTTTTCTTACTCTCTGGTAACCCCCTCTGGAGTCTCAGACTAAGATACCTTGCAAAAGTCCTCTTAACACTTTTAACCTCCTTTGTCTTGCACCCATGCACTTTCATACTGAGGCTCACCAATTTCTTTTGGTAAACAACTCTTTAGGCAAAGGTGGCAAAGGCTGTTCTAAGATGGCAGGAAGCATAGGCCAGTCATGGGCTGAACAGGGGTAGAGAATGGGACTTTGGGGAGAGAACAGATATAGCAACAGTAAATACAAAGCCCCAGAGACTGATCTGAGATTATGAGTACAGGTGCCGTTTCCTAATGTGCAGTTCTATCCTGAAACTGGTCTGTGATGTGTCTTCAGGAGTATTGCAGTGTAGGGTGTTCTATGATGCAGCGCCACTGCGAAAAAGGCTCGGAGTACCACGTTGTTTTATTTTGTACACTTCATCCAAGCAGAATGTACTCTGTTCCCTTTACACCTAGGGAAAACACCAAAACTGATGCCAGCTATCCTGTTGGTAGCGGGTTCCTGAGAAGCAAGTGCCCTAGCCCCAGCCCCCACGGACTCACAAGCCTGATGCGCAAAATCAGTAAGTTGTCCCTCGTCAATGAAAAGGAGACGGAATCCTCTTGTGCCCCAGCGGGGCTTCCATGCAGTCCTCAGTTGCAGCATCAACCACCTCCCTTGAAATCAAGCCTCCCAGCAGAGATCTCGCAGAGGCAGAGCAGTTCTAAGGGCAGGAGGGCAAATCCAGAAGGGCCGCGTGTGGAACAAGAATACAGCCCCGACTTGTCTCTACAAGGAGCTCGTGGGAATGTGCTCAAAGCGTCCCTCGCTAACTCCACAAAGCCAAGACCCTTGTCAGCCAAGAACTGCTGCGAGAGAACTTTGAGTAGGAAACCTAGGGGAGAAGACAACCAAAACAGAGACTCTCCCAAGAAAGAGGAGGATGCTAAAAGTACGCCAGGGACCATTAGAAGCAGCAAACATGGTATAATTGATATTGGGAGCACCGCCATCCCAGCTTCCCCTCTGTTTTCATCCAAGGAAAACATGAATGTGGAGGTGCTTCCTGATGCCTGCTCAAGCACCACCCAGAGCCTAGCTGAGGAGAGGCAGAGGGAACCATTTCCTGTAGCTTTCCACCAACCTTCAGCGAGAGAGGAAAAGATCTCTGGAACTCTTGTACACAGTACCTCCGGACAGAAGAGACAGGCCTACTCTTTTATAACTGCTGGAAGCAAACAGTACGAGCCCATGAGTGTGAACACAGGAATCTCACTGCTGGATTAAGCTTAACAAGGAAGTGGCTAGTTTCCTTCCAGCTCAACAGCGACTAGGAACATGAAAGGCCCCATTGGAAATATATATATATTATTTCACAAATATCTGCTTGCAAAGGGATTTTTTTGACAGTTGAACCTGCCTCTTGTTTTTAACTATTTCGCACAAAAATTATGTCTAAGGTTGATTTTAAAAAATGGTTGGCAAAGGGTCATCTGGCTTTGAAATTAAAAGAACCATGGTAACTGAAAAGCAATTTGCAAATACTGTCCTGAACAGAATGAACAAGAGATCTGTTCACGCAGCAGATATTTCCTCCCCTTAAGCACAATTGCGAAGGGGGCTTCTAAACTCTCCCTTGGGCTGTGCTGAGGCTTTTCCAATCTTGCTTGGGGGCTTCAAAACGTTTCTCTCTGCATTCTGAGATTCCTCATCACAAAACTGTGAAATATGTGCCTATGCAAGGCTGCACACAACTCCCTAAGTATCTGGAGAAGAGACTGCTCCGAATCCTGCTCAGATTTCCCAAGGGGGGCTTTATGAAGGAAGGAAAGGAGGTTGTAAGCCACTTGAGACTACTTAAGGTAGAGAGAAAGCAGGGTGTAAAAACCAACTCTTCTTCGCTTTTACACCCAGGAAAGTGTTCTTGGGATTGCACTGTCAGGTTGACTGAGTAGCATCTCCTTTTAAGCCTGCTGCAGGCTTTGGGGTATGATGAGCAAAATCTTGGCAGAATGTTCTCCCTTGAAAACAGCTTGAGATAGAAACGGAGGCACGTTTGTCTGGCCAAAAAGCAAGCACAATGATTTGGTATGGACATTACGAAGAAGATGGAGAGAAAGGGGGAGAGAGAGGGTTTGGATACTTGCGACATCTCTAGGTGAAAAATTAGGGATTTTCCCTGAAGCCCCTCACTGCCATTTCGGGCATTCCAGCCCCGTGCATAATGGATCAGGGTGTCTGTCATGGGCAGAAGAGTAGACGATTGCAAGCCACTTTGAGAGCTCTTCCAGTAGTAGCAAACGGGGTACAAAAAACAGCTCTTCTTTTTACATACAAGTTATCTCCATAAGGCTAATATCTTTGTGGAGGAATTCCCCAGCCTCTGAAGCAGTCTTCCATTTCTGCACAGTCCAAACAGTGTAGGAAGTGGGGGTGGGGAGGGTGACTCCTAAATGACCATAAAGAAAAGCAGGGAGCCCTCCCCCCCACCAAGCCTCTGTACATAAAGACAAGCAGGGACCCCTCCCTCCACCAAGCCTCTGTACATAAAGCCCACACTTTACATTCAGACAGTCTGTAGTTCAGTGGTTCTCAACCTTCCTAATGCCACGACCCTTTAATACAGTTCCTCTGTTGTGGTGACCCCCAACCATAACATTATGCAAGTGTTCTTTCACAGAAATTAAACCGAAACTGACCAATGGCATGAAGATCCATTGTTCATGATTGTATATAAATTGTTTTTTTTTTTCCTGGGTTTTCTCAGTTCAGTTCTACCTCTTGTCCCACCATGCTGATCTCGTGGCAACAGTGGCGGTGTCCCCCACCCCACCCCACCCAAGCTGCTCACCCTGCCGCGACCCCTGTGAAAAGGTTGTTTGACCCCCAGGTTGAAAACCACTGCTGTAGTTCAATCTGTTATCTCCAGTTAGAGAATCTCCTGTAAATCTTGAGTCGCAGGTGCTGAGAAAAACCTTTTCCCCCTGGAGTCCCTGACGAATTACTGCCAGTCAAAGTACACAAGACTGAGCTAGAAGGACCACCCTCCAGCCTGTGGTGTGTACAGGAGCCAAGTCTTGTGGGACCACCAAAAGCAAAGATTCTGCCACAAGGAACAAACGAGACACAAAAAACAAGGTTAGGGAAATAATAAAACTTTAATATTTTTATTTGTTCGTCCTAGCTAAAGGAAACCATGTTTCTCAAATCATCCCCGTTCACTGAATTACCTTTAAAAAAGGATATCGTTACTGGTTTTAAGGCATTCCGATCCTTAAAAAAGAGAAACACGGGACTATCCCCCCATGAAGGCATCCTTCACAGCAGAGCCGACACCTTGGGAGATAACGAGCACTGAGATTAAGCAGCCTGGTCCAGGCAGAATCTGTCCTTCCAAGAGACGGCTGAAGGATTTGCAGCGTTCCTCAAACTAGATGTGGGCTGATCACCCAGGGCTCTTCCCTCTGCAGGATCAGGGCAGGCTCCACTTAGAGTGGAGCTGGGGTGGGGACCGTGGTTAGAGGCAAGTCCATGGATGGGGCGTCAGCCACCTGGGCTGGGCTGAGCTTGCGGAGTTCCAGTTTCTCAGTCAGCTGGTTGTACAGCTCCTTGAGAGCTTCGCCGCTCTGTGCAAAACGAGCAGGGTTTAAAAAAAGAAAGAAAGAAAAAAGCATTAATCACACTTCATCCCAGCTGCTACAAGCAGGAAGCTAAATGCTGCTATTAGTGGGGGTGTTTTTAACATACACATTAAATCAAAAGGGATGTCCGTGTCCAAACAGAGATATGATCTCGGGCTCCAAACAAGCGTGGGCCCGGATGATGTCAGCTTGGTATAGTGGCTAGGAGTGGTGGCCTCTAATAGAAGAAGAGTTGGTTCTTATATGCCACTTTTCTCTACCAGAAGGAGTCTCAAGGTGATTTCTAATCGCCTTCCCTTTCCTCTGCCCACAACAGACACCCTGTGAGGGAGGTGAGGCTGAGAGAGCGCTGATATCACTGCTCGGTCAGAACAGCTTTATCAGTGCTGTGGCGAGCCCAAGGTCACCCAGCTGGCTGCATATGCTGGAGCGGAGAATCAAACCCAGCGCGCCAGATTAGAAATCCACACTCCTAACCACTCCTCCACATGCAGCCAGCTGGCTGACCTTGGGTCAGTCACAGTTCTCTCAGAGTTCTCTCAGTCCCACCTACCTGACAGGGTGTCTGTTGTGGGGAGAGGAAGGGAAGGTGATTGTAAGCTGCTTTGAGAGTCCTTCGGGTAGTAAAAAACGGGGTACAAAAAAAACAGCTCTTCTTTTCCCATGCAAGATGTCTCTTGTGAGGCTAATCTTTCTGCACAGTCCAAGCAGCACAGGCAGCAGGGATAAGGAGGGTGACTCCACAATGACCATAAAGAAAAGCACGCACACATCAAAGTTGGAAGTGATTTGGTTTTTGGTTTCTGTTCTAGACGCCATGCCTCTATACATGAAGCCCATGCTACCTCACAGTGGGCTTTATAGTGGGGGTTGTAAACCACTTTGCCACTCTTTCAGCTAATAAAAAAGCGGGATCCAAAAAAATGGCTCTTCCCTTTTTGGCCAAACCGCTGCTAGAGTTCACTGGACCTTTGGATTAGAGCAGGGGTGGCCAAAGGGACCATGAGGTCCCTTTGGCCACCATGAGGTCCCTCTATTCTTCTATGATTCTATGAAACTGTGACTCTCCAGCTGGCAGGGGCTCATGGTAATTGTAGTCCATGGACATCTGGAGAGCCACCGTTTGGCCACCCCTGAACTAGAGATTCCGCTCCCGCTGCTTACTTGTTTGGTGGGCTCCAACGACTTCTGCAAGGTCTCCATCTGGGTAGGCGCTACTTTGTGGTGCAGGTGAAGCAGCAGCCGTAGCACGTGCCTGTGCACATTCTCTTTCCTGTGAAGGAGCAGAAGGGATTAAGAGGCAGCCCAGCTGGTTTGTTTCTGGCCATTACACAACAAAGGCCTGCTTAGAACCACAAGGAGGAAAGAAATCCAGAAGGCATTATCTGTTTCTAAGCAAATGAAAAACCAAACAAGGTGCAGAGTGTCTTATCTGTCACACTCATTAGGGCAGGGGTGGCCAAACTGTGGCTCCCCAGGTGTCCATGGACTACAATTCCCATGAGCCTCTTGGACACCTGGGGAGCCACTGTTTGGTCACCCCTGCATTAGAGTAACCAGATTAAGGAGAATATGAATGTGTGCTTGCCATTTGTTTCAGTTGCAGTATCCCCCCACTAATGCTATGGTTAGAAAGGTCAAGCGGGTTCAAGAGAGAAAGGAGGAAGCAGGCAATGTAAAGCTGACATTACAGCTTTCCAATCATCAAAGTCAAACAGGTTTACACCAGAACAGGTTTAAGTAGAAGACAGAGACAGAGGACAGGAGAGCTCCAGGAACGTGAAACTGATACAGAAGCTTTCCCAGTGAAATCAGCGGAAACAAACAAAATATGTAACAATGGAAGTGAATAGGAATAAACAATGAATAAAAGGAAAAATCAAAACACAAAATGTTGGTTCTGTGAACGTAGGCAGATTGTAAGTGGCTGGGCAGAAGGGACTGGCTCTTGTAGCCCTTTCCTGCATGCCCAGGGAAAAGCCGACTGCCACTTTGGGATCAGAAGGTCAATTTCTTCCAGGCCAGACTGGCCAGGGATTCTGGTTTTGGCGGGGAGGGAAGCCATCTGGGCATGGAATTGGGGTCACTGTGGGTGGGCAGGCAGTTGTGAATTTCCTGCATTCTGCAGGGGGTTGGACTAGATGACCCTGGAGAGCCCTTATTATTCCATGAAAACACCAGTGTTCACTTGCCTGGGCTATCGATGTCTATGAACAGAAAGAACATGGGACTTGATCTAGAACGCTAGATAATTGCTTATGAAAAATCTCCATAGCTTATATATGCAATCATCTCTGCAACATGGGTCAGCAACTGAATTAAGTTGCTTGTTTCTAGCCACTGAGTGGGGGATACATTTTTCAGCAAAGAATAGAACAACAATATCCTTGGCTGTGTTTAGGCTGTGCTTTCATAAATGTTGAACAGATTACAGTACAGCCCACTCAACAGCATCTGTAACTATTATCGCTGCTATTAATAACTATTTCTAATCCACCCACAATTAACTGGCCACTGTTCACAGGACAAAAATGACATACAGGCTCTGCTGTCAGGATTAGAAAGAAGAAGAGCTCGTTTTTATACCCCACATTTCACTACCGGAAGGAGTGAAAGGATTACAAACAACTTTCACTTCCTCTCCCCAACAACAGGCAGCCTGTAAGGAAGGTGGGGCTGAAAAAGCTCTAACAGAACCGCTCTGCAAGAACAGTCCTATGAGAACTGTGACTGGTTTGCTCCTCTCTCAGTACGGCACTGCAGATATTGCAAACTGCCCTTGAAAACCATCTTGTGTGGTCTGTGGATGCTCCTTCAAATTGGTACAATTTTTAGCTTTAGCTGCTGAGCAGACATGGAACTGGTGACCCGAAACGGCAATAGAGAAACCCCTTTGTAGCAGGCTACAGTATGTCCTGCAGCTGTCAGACCAACAGGACTCAAGTGACTCAATGAGCCAATTAAATCTCAAGTGGCCTTATGTAAGTGCAGACTTGGGCCTGCTTCCTCAGACAGCAATTCTAAGCAAACCTGCTCAGAATTCCACTCAAGTGGATTCAATGGGGATTCCTTCCAGGAAAGCATTGGTAGGACTGCAGCTAACAGTGTGGATTAAGTAGTTCATTGGAGGTTTATAGCTCTAATTGGCCCTCTACTACTAGCATGCTGGTTTGCCAGGTTTGACAATAACATACCAAAGGATGGTAGCGCTTTGCCACCCAAGAGGCCTCCAAATACGGATGAAGCAAAATCTCTTTTGGGTTATCAGTTCAAAACCTAATTTCATGCCAAGGTGTGATGGTTTCCACCTGCTCTTTTGGAAGGAAACCTGAATCTTGTGATTGTCACGCATTTCCATGACCTCTGATGCAAGTCTCTAATGTAAATCAGATTATTTTAACCATTAACAAAAATCGCAACACCTTCTGCTCTATACTGCTTGGTTTTATTTCCAATAAACATTATAATACTACTAGCTGCAAAGGCTAGTACGGGCTTTGCAGGGCCCTCCCCTATTTCCCCGTGGGATGACAGTCCTGCGGCAGGCTCCCTGGGGTGCGGCAAGAGCTCTTGCCACAGCAAGAATGCTTGCCGCAGTCCAGGCAAGGGAGGCTCCCCCCCTCCCTGTGGCAGGTTCCCCAGGCCGCAGCAAGCCGTGGCGAGAGTGCTTGTCGTGGCCCAGGCAAGGGAGGCTTTTCCCCTCCCCACAGCATGCTCCCTGGATCACGACAAGGGAAGGCAGGCTCCCCCTCCCCGCGGTGGCTCCCTGGACCGTGGCAAGCGCTGTTACCGCCTCTGCGAGAACGCTTACCACGGCCTAGGGAAGGGAATATTCCCTCCCTGTGAGCGGGCAAAGAAGAAGGATAGGTGGTGGAGAGGGAGGGCCAATCGGTGCGGCCAGCTGCCGCACTCTGATTGGCTCTATTCCAACTTGGGACTGTCTCTCCCCCCAGGGCTGTTTCACAAATATATAAGGGGAGAACAATGCATAGGGATATATATATTACTCTTACTTATTCTGCATCCAAATCTTGGCAATCCAGGAAGAAAACAATTCAGAGCTGAAAATATCCCTTTAGCAATGCTAGAGGCTGAACAGGCTTCTGGCAATATACCAGTTTCAATAAACCTTCATCATCAGCATTAGCAATCCAAAAAAAAAAAGGGGGGGGAGGAAGGATATGAACTCAGAATGGCAACAAACTGTTGAATATCAGTCTTTATAAAGTGATCAGCTAGAGGTACCCATCATATGCATACAGAGCCCTCTGAATAAATAAGGGTGTTTAACATATACAGTATTATATTGTTTACTGGCACTGATTGTACACTGTTGACTGCCCATATAAACCTGCTTTTTGTTTACTTATGCTATTTTCATGCATCCCTGTTGTTTTTTGGATTGGTTTTTGGATTTCCAACAGCCAGCTTTTTTGGAACATGGTTTTTCACTACAGGCATCGCTGTGCAAGATTTCTCACATTCAGCAATGTCAAGCATGGCTGTTTCGGAAATGAGGAAGTTACCTTGAGCAGACCGCAAGGAAGAAGTTGTCAAAGAGACTGGTACAGAATTCCTCTTGTGCAAATTCATCAGCAAGGAGGGTGAGGTTACCAGTGAACAGGTGGAGGAAAATGTCGCCGAAGGCCAGGTCATTGAAGGTCTCTGCTGCAAAATGCCAAAGAACATGCACAGATAACCCCCGGCTGTCCTTAATTAGGATATCTGCATTCTCTATAAAGTGCCTTAAGCAGCTCACAGAAATAAAATCAAAGCATAAACATTTCTAAAAAGAGCAAAAGCAAGACAGCTCTGTACAAATTAAAGCAGCAAGAATGTAATAAAGGGAAATGATGAGAGCAGTTCAACGGGAAGCAAAAATTTAAAGAGATGTATAGATGACCTTGAGACCTTGGACCAAGTGCTTGTTCTGGGATACAACATAGAACATGGGGAGGAATGGTAACCAGGAAAGGACATCTTTCCAAAGATAATATTTAGGTTAATGTGGGATTGCCCCAAAGCCAAATCTCAGGAAAAAAAGAGTCCAGTAGCACCTTTAAGACCAACAAAGATTTATTCAAGGCGTGAGCTTTCGAGTGCAAGCACTCTTCCTCAGACTAAGAACTGACCATCATAACAGTAGGGATATTTGGTCTTAAAGGTGCTACTGGACTCTGATTTTATTGTGCTACTTCAGACCAACACGGCTACTCATTTGAATCTCTCAGGAAAAGTTTACGTTCTTATCCAACCCAATCCAGGGTGGCCACAACTGTTGACAAAATGCTTTCAACTAACAAGATTCATCGTTGGAGCCATTTTGTGAATCAGAAAATCTCAAAGCAGCCTCAGAATCAAGAATGATAAATTATGCTTCTGAAATTGAGAGGAAGAACATAATAGCAGTCATGTTGGCTCAGCCCAATGGCTCATCCAGTCCAACTCGCACATAGGGGCCAAAACCCAGGTGCCATCTGGAGGTCCACCAGCAGGGCTAGAACTCCAGGTGCTCCCTCACTGTTACCCCCACTCCCACCCACACTGCCCCAGACAGAGTATTCCATCTATACCTTCTGGCTAACAGCAACGGATGGACTTCTGCTTCATTTGTTTATCCGAACCTCTCTTGAGGCTGTCTTGTGGCTGCCTCCAGTGGCAGTGAGTTCCATGTTTCAATTACTCTTTGAGTGAAGAAGTACTTCCTTTTATCTGTTCTAAGCCTACTGCTCAACAATTTGATTGAGTGCCCACAAATTCTTGTATTGTGAGAAAGGGAGAAAAAGTACTTATTTCTCTACCCGCTCTATTTCCAGGCATAGTTTCGTAGGCCCCTCAGTCATCATTTCTTTAAAGCTCAAGAGCCCTGACCTCTTTAACCTTTCTTCACAGGGAAGGTGTCCCATCCCCTTGATCATTTTAGTTGCCCTTTTTGGTACTTTTTCTACTGCTATAGTTTTCTTTTTGAGGTGTGGTGACCAGAACGCTACATAGTATTCCAAATAAGTGCACCACTGATTATGGCATTAGGATACTGGGTGATTGGTTTTCTAATAACGCCCCCCCCCCCCAGCATAACATTTGCCTTTTTTAATGCAGTCGCACACAGTGAGTTATCTATCACGACTCCAAGATCCCTCTCCTGGCCAGTTACTGCCAGTTTGCAAGTCCACTAGCGGGAGGTGGTGAAAGAAGGGCAGTGCCAAAGAACATCAACCAAGGAAGATCACAGACAAGACAAGCTATCTTCCTGGGCGATCTTAGCAGTCTGACCCTGCTTGTAGCAAAAGGATTTTGGTTAGATGTTTCAGAGGTCTCTTGGAATTATAAAGATAGATACATAAATGTGACCAAAGCCACCAGCATGGGCGTCAGTTGTGACAAACTCATGTCTGCAAAATGCTTTGCTGGAAACAGGGGAAGTGGTCACTACTCACCTAGTGACGGGAGCAGCCGAAAAAGAGCATTCTTATTCCTCTGCTTAGTTATGTGAAGCACATAGTACAGCCCAATCTCACAGGCAATCCGGTGCTCCTGCAGGAATCTGTGGGACAAAAAGGGAGGGAGGGAGGGAGAGAGAGAGAGAGAGAGACTAAGCTGCAGCTTTCTCTACATGCATAAATAACAGAACGAAACAGAAAAGGCTTCTCTCACGCTAACTATGAAATCAGTGCGTTTATTAGGGGGAAATGCTGCTTTTCTGCCACAAGGTCAACTAAGGTAGCTTGAAAAAACAGAAACAGCAGAAACCACATTCACAATAAAAACAGGAGCTCACAGAAGTGGAAGTGCCAGGAAAACAGAATTCACACAACAACTGAAGTGGCAAAGGCTCAGGTAAACAAGGGCCATGCTCATCTAGTCATTACAGAGAAAGGTGAGCCTTGGTTAGCAAGACACTTAATTAGTAAATGCTCAATGCTCAAGACAGCTCACTTTGGAAACATTTCAGGGATGGCACTGGGGTACGGCAGTGGGCCCTTGTCTTCCGAAGGCAGCTTCTGGTCAACAGTGAATGTGTAGTCATCCACCCCAAAAGACATGAGAGTCGGCAAGAATTTGGTGATCAGGTCGACTTCCTTAGGGACAGAGAAGAAAACAGAAGGTCAGAAACCCTCTCAAGAGCATCATGGAACATGAAGGAATTTCACATTCCCCATATTTCATAGAATCATAGTGTTGGGAGGGACCTCCAGGGTCATCTAGTCCAACTCCCTGCACAGTGCAAGAACTCACAACTACCTGCCTACCCAGAGTGATTCCAATTTCACACCCAAGTGATCCCCCCCCCACCACCACTAAAAATCTCCAGAATCGAGCCGGGCCTGGAGGGAATTCACCTACCATCCCACAGTGGCGATCCCTGGGTATGCAAGGAAGGGCCATAAACACTGGCACATCTCTTCCTGCTCAACCACTCACAAGCTGCGTAAGTTCATAAAATCAGCATTTCTGTCTGATGACTACCTAGCCTCTGCTTAAAAACTTCCAAAGTAGGAGAAACCACCACCTCCCGAGGAAGCTTGTTCAAAGACAATAACAAGGACAACAGCAGACCAAGAAACTCCATCCTGACAGAAGTGTGCACTGCAGTTCTTTAGAGAGCAGAGCTAAGATGCATGATCACTTAGGAATCATGACCGAATCGCCAAGCCACTGGTGACAACCTGCTGCCTCTTCTGGGGACGAAGATTTCATTCGCTGACTTGACAGGGGCAAAAGCAGCCACAAGTTGCAGCATGTAAGTTACCAAAGCAGATGACCTACCAAGGCCTAGCCCAGCCATGGCTCCACAGCACAAGCCACTACTGAGCAGATGCAAGTCACCTGACACCCAGTGTTGAGGCCAGCAGCAGAATCTGTGAAGGGTGTCAAAGCATGCATCAACAGAAGTTCGATCAGGGTGAGTTTATATCAAGTTCTCGGTTGTTGCTAGAACTCAGTTTGTGGGTGTAAAAGTGTTCTGGATGTGGCTTTGTTAAGAGATGGGTAAAAGTTGAGTAGGAAATGGAAACCCATGACAATAGCTGTGAAAGGAACTCTTTACCCACTCAGTGTCTAAAATTCAGAAACAAAAGAACTTTTTTTTTCATAATTCACTTTTTACTGCCCAAAGGAGTCTCAAAGCAGATGATGATCACCTCCCCTTCCCCACAACGAACAACCTGTAAGGTAGGGGTGAATCTGCAAGTAGAAAGCTAGCATGTCAGGACCAAGGGTTCTGATTTAGCTTTCTGGCCCATGACAACTTTCTCCATGAAGTATGTTTGTTTTTTTTAAAGAAATTCAATCAAGTGAACAGCTGAGCTTTAGTGACAGCTTGGCCTTAGACAACATAGACAGCTGGAAAAAGTTACAAATTGTACCTCACCATTTTGGGTTCCTTGAAGATCTGGCTGTCAATCATGTCCCAAGCTCCCTGCCCCAGCGACAACATTCTCAATAGAAGCAGAAGATCAGGGCTTTCCTGGACATTTAAAACCCACAAACATTAATTACCTTCTTGTCAAGATTATTACTTTTACCTGTAGATAAATATGAAACTTCCTTAGTGAGCCACAGCATGCTGGCAGCAGCTCTCTAAGAGCTTTCCCAGCCCTCCAACCTGAGATTTCTAGGGCTATGACTCCTCCTCTAACACAACACTGCTTTATATTCATCTATTTCCCAGGATCTCAAGCATACAAAGATCTTCCATGTTGCCAAGATCCACTGGAGAAGTTGAAACTTGGATGGGCCTCCTTGTACACAAGGCTCATGTCTGGTCACTCAGCCACCTCTCTTCCCAGCGCATTTGTAAGAAGAGTTACTTCCTTCTAAGCCTACTGATTTAATTGGCCTTACAAGGGTGGAACTCTATTCAGGGCTGCACTGTTAGATGCAGTCCACAACTGTGAAGCCTCCTCTCTTGGCCTTCAGTTGTCAGTTGGGGGCCAGCTAGTTATTTTGGATCTCATTTTTGGTGGTGGGAAGTGCCAACTGGTCACAAGGCTTCCTTGGTGGTCTCCCTTCCAAACATTAAACAGGACCTACCTTGCTTGGCTTCCAAGATCAGGCTATCCTGGGCCACCCGCCCATTTAACTTAAGGGTTGTTGTGTGTTTAATGGTCTGTGTGGCCGTGGTCTGGTAGTTTTAGTCCCTGACTTTTCACCAGTAACTGTGGCTGGCATCTTCAGAGCCAGGGCACAGCAAAATGAGAATCTCTCTATGCCAATTTTATTTACTTCTTGCGTCCATGTGTGTGTGTGCATGTGCATGAAACACACTGCACTCCCATTGAATGGACTGGAATTAGGAAGCACTTTTCCTGTGTCTTGATGGAGTTCATTAGGAAGTCCATTAGTCAAGGTCTTACCTGGACCACTGTGAGATTCCCATCTTGCCATGTCCTATCTCTCAAGATGGAATAGGCTGTACAGTTAATGTATACTAAAAATGATCTCAAAAAACGAAAGAAGTAAACTTTCTAAATGATCTTCTCATTCACATCAGTTTTGTAGACTGATTATTTTAATAGCTCAGTCTACAGTAAGTACACTGGTTATGAACTTCTTTCATTCCACTTCATCAGATACACACATATATTCCTCTAGACCCAAGTCTCATACAACATTCACAATTTTAGTACTCCGACCTATAGAGCTTCTCTAATGACCATACACAGACTACAAAGTACTCCAAGCCGGTAACTGACAGACCTCTCCACCAACAAAATCCCACCAAGTTCTGGCCAACCCTCAGAAAGGTTCAGATCAGGAGGAGGTGGTTTTTTAATGTTAAAATGTTTTAATGCTTGATTTGTATGATTGACTTAATGTTTGTTGGCAGCTGCCCTGAGCTGACCAAGAAAGGGCGAGGTACAAACAAACATTATATTATCCTTGCTATTACACTTCAATCGGTTTTCAAGATAATTTTGATACGTTATTGTATGGCCTATTTAATTGTAAGCCGTGACTTCTTTGGGTAGTATGGCCTCTTTCATATACAGTTTTTGCATTTTGTATTTTATTTTTACTCTACTGTGTATTGTCTTTGTATTGTTTCTCCCTCCGAAGATGCCTGCCACAGTCATTGGTGAAACATCAGGGGCTGAAGCTACCAGACCATGGCCACACAGCCCAGAAAACCCACAACAACTAGTTGACTCTGGCTGTGAAAGCCTCTGACAATTCATTGGACACAACATTGTCAATCTTTTGTTCCAGGCCTCCAATTTCTCAGACTCACCCGGGGTAGTAAGTCCTGCCCAATCAGCTCTTGCAAGTGACGGATGGTGCTCAGTGCTAAGGTGTTGATGGCAAACGGGTCACACAAGATCATGGATAAATCCCTTGAGAAAGGTGGGGGGTGGGAAACACCACAGAAAATTACATAACTGGCAGAGATTCATGGCTTGTGCAAGACAATGACTTCAGACTGCCCAAAAGCCTAGTTTCAGCATACCAATATTGATTCAATACCACAGTTTATCCTATGGAAAACATACAAGGCTAACTTTGGCAGAACAGCACCTGTATCCAGCACCTGATTCAGTACCACAGTTTATCCTATGGGAAACATACAAGGCTACCTTTGGCAGAACAGCACCTGTATCCAGTAGCCTAGATCAGGGGTAGTCAACATGTGGTCCTCCAGATATCCATGGACATCTGGAGGACCACAGGTTGACTACCCCTGGCCTAGATCTCCCCACCAAGCAGACATAGAATCTGTGGCACGTGGCTAGCATGTGAAAACCCAGAGGATTCTCAAAGTTTACAGGGAGGGAACTGTTAGAAAAAAGAGAGGGGAAGGTGATGGCAGGGGAATGGGGAGAGGCCAGTGAAGTAAGGGTAGAAATCCAATTCCCTGAACAGCAAAAGTCCCCCTCTCATCATTACTACATCTCATTGCCCCTCTAGGACAGCTCCCATGTCTCACCATACGTTTAAGCTAACCAGCTGTGTTGCTGGCAGAAATAAGACAGCTGCTTATGAGTAGAATACATGGCAAATGGGAACTGACCCTGTTCCCCTCCCAGAAACATTTTCCCCATTCTCTTAACATCCAGGCTGAACTGTGTAACTCAGAAATTTCTCTGAGCCAGTCCTAGGAAAGACGTGAATTTCAGCATCATGCAATGTTTCCGGCTAGGTTGCAAATTCAGGCAGGGCCACCTGTTCAGACTGCTCACCCCAGGACTTGTTCTTGCCCTTTCTTCACTCCATCAAGGAACCCCTGAAGCTCTCGAGCGCGCTTGTTGTCCACAAACTTCTCGCGAATGCAGGCATCCAAGCACCAGGTAAACTGGCAAGAAGTGGAGAGGAAATTCACACGTAGGAATCCACTCTTGTAGCGGAGTGTGCAGTTCTCTTATTCGCTGTAAAATTATGTTACACCCTTCTCCTTTCCCCCACATTTACAAGGGATTTCCCAGGCTCCTCTCCTTCCCCGGACAGAGGACTGCAGAAAAACGACAATGTAGCAGGCTAATCTGTAGCTCAGCAGTGGGACATGTGCATTTAGAAGGTCCCAGCTTGAATCTCACACACATGCTGGCCCGTACATTAAGCTGAAAGAGCTCAGGTAGCTGGGCTAGGTAAGACCTCTAAGCTGAGGCCTTGAAGGGCTGCTGCCAGTCAGGTAGCCAGAGCACTCTGAGCTTAGATGAACCAAAGATTTGACTTAGTGTAAGCCAATGGTCTGTTCAACCTTTCCAGCCCTGGAGCCAGCAATAGCTCAGGAGCTTTCCCCCCCACTAGCCAAAAGAAACTGAGCCAAAACATTTGGTTAAAAACAAAACAGTGAAACACGCTGAAAGGGATTACAATGGTGGTGCCCAAGACACATTTAATACATGTTTTCTAGGAATAGAAAAAAAATTGAGCTAAATGTTTGGAACATCAATTTAGCCCATGGCTTGGGTTTTCATTATTATAAAGTATAATTCCGCAGCTTTTGTTCTTAAATGTGCCACAAGCCCATTCTGAGAGTTCGTTTATGTGGAGAAGTACTTATTCTAGGGACGAGAAATAAAAATTAACAAATCAGCATCACTTCAAAGAAGGGGCACTAAGTGCCCCGCAAGCAGCTTTGAGAGCAACAGCAGGCCTGGCTCCCGGCAGTGGTACCTTGTGGCAGGGGTCCACTGTACAGATCTCACTGATATCCAAGTCGTGCAGTGACATCAGGAGCTCTGCCCGCAGGGTGCAGTAGTGGACGTTCCGGGTGCGGAGGAACAAGGTCCGCAGAAACTGCAGGACCATGTCGTAGAGCTTCACGTTTTTCCCGATCATCTGGGTGAGCTTCTGAACCACCTGCACCCCACAGAGAGACAACAACAACCTTTATTGGCATAAAAATAAGACAAATCAGAATACAGGCATTTGGTTCTTAAGTTTACGCAGCTTAATTACCATTTGTAAGAATTTAGCCACTTTTATCAATTGTATATCTGGATCCTGATTGGAAAGAAGGAACTGTACCTTGCATTTATCAGAGTAGCCAATACATTTAACTAGGAGTGAGTCTAGAGCTTTAGCCCGAATGGTATTGTATATGGGGCAGTAAAAAAAGACATGCTGTAGGGTTTCTATAGAACGTTGTTTACACGGGCAGTGTCTCTGCATGTAAGGAATCTTCTGAAATATCCCTGCCGTAACTGCTGATGGGAGGATGTTAAACCAGAGAGAGACAAGAGACCCCCCAGCGTCTGAGCAGCTTCCCACAGCAGTGGCTTTCCTCCAAAAATACTCGTTAAAACACCTGGCCGAATAATTGCCAGATGCACATCTGGCTTTTTGACAGAAGTTGTGGACCTAGGTTGACTACCTCCAACATTCAGGCAGCTTTTTCTCAACCTCACAACAGCCCAGGAAACATGCTGGCAGCCCAGGGAAGCTGACTTTCTGAGGAGCCTTAATCTTTCCCTACTTGAGCTCCAGCTATCAGCAGCTGGCAACACACACCTCTGCAAAGAAAAAGCATCACCTGCTTATTTGTGCAGAAGAAAATCAAGGCACCCAAGTAGATCAGGCTATTTTTTATGAATCAGTATATTAGCCAGAAATAGGGGGACGGGGATGCTGGAGCAGCTTGTCTGTTTTCTTAGTGTAGTGGTTAAGTGGCTTGTCAGCTCAGTATTGTGGTAAAGAGGAGGAGCCTTTAATCTGGAGAAGCAGGTTTGATTCCACATTTCCCATGTAGCCAGCTGGGTGACCTTGGGCCAGACAGTTCTCTCAGAGCTCTCTCAGCATCAACTACCTCACAGGATGTCTGTTGAGGGGAGAGGAAGGGAAGGCAATTGTAAGCCGCTTTGAGACTCCTTCGGATAGTAAAAAGCAGGGTTTAAAAAACCAGCTCTTCCGTTTTTCACCTTTTCAGTACCCTGACTTGCTGGACACAATAGCCACAGACATTCTGCCAAATCATATTTAGCACAAACCCACTCCAATCTGAGGCTTATGAGTCTAGTTTGCCAAATTATCACAAACCATGAATCATCAGTGGTTCAGTTCAGGTATACAATGAAACGTAATTTTTTTTTTTATTAGGGTTGGTTTATGAAATCAGGACATCTGAAGCAGGGGTAGTCAAACTGCAGCCCTCCAGATGTCCATGGACTACAATTCCCAGGAGCCCCCTGCCAGCGAACGCTGGCAGGGGGCTCCTGGGAGTTGTAGTCCATGGACATCTGGAGGGCCACAGTTTGACTACCCCTGATCTGGAGGAACTTTTGGTGCAAATAGCAAGAGAGACCTGCCTGGCACAATTAATTTTACTTCCCACAGCAAGAAGAGTTTGAACAAAACAAACTGTTCGGCCCAGGATATTTTAGAGATCCCCATGATGAAGTGCATGGAAAATGCATAGGGGGCTCAATGAAAATTAATTCTCCCGCTGCAACAATTGGATCTTATTGTTTGCTCCATGCTTGCCGTGCTCTTCTCTTCATGCTGAGAGAAAGCTTGGCCATGATTCAGAACTAACTTTCTACTCGCAGGGTCATAACTGCTAACTATCTATCTGTTCATGAATCTTCTGCCTCATCCCCTCTGACCTCGTGTTCCGTGGCCAAGCAGGGATTAGAACTGAGGTTTCCAAACCAAAAGCTCCAGTGTACCAAGCTGACTCTCATTCTTGGCTCTTACCTCTCCCTGGCGCCTCATTTTGGGAGATGGGCTGAAGAAGTTGTGCAGGACAGAGAGGTCGCTGCTGAACAAAGCGTTCTCCTTCTCCAGAATGTACTGCTTCAGTAAGGGGGACACCTCGTCGCCAAACAGGGCCTGGTTATCCTGCCAGATCTGGCGCTTCACTTCCACAGCACACGCTTTGTACAGGTCCTTGTCCGCCATCACCAACTTCAGCTTCTTTTCAGGAACCTGCAAGTGGCAACACAGGGTGACAGGGAACAGCGGAACGTCAGCCACAGTCAGACTCTGAATCCAACCTCCAGCAACTGCATCTTGTAACAGACAGCCCGGGGTTGCTTTGGTCCTTTTGCTACTCCAAGTTGCGGTTGCTTCACTTCCCAGGATGTGAGGCTCAGAATGTACCAAGCAGTTATGAACCCTGATGCCAACCCTCTCAAGACTGGTACTATGGAAAAAAAGTTGGGGCTGGATAAAACCCTAAAGGCCCAGCTGCCATTGAGAACAGGGTTTCAAGCTTTCTAGGGAGGTGTGGCATTCCTTGAAAACTGAGCATCCATAAATAGCAGACCATCTCCTCTGAAAGACACCTTGCCCTCCTTTGCCAATCTCCCACTATGACATGGACCCAACAGGAAGCATTGGCCAGCAGAGACAGCCAAGGACCCTTTTGTCAAGCTTGCATCCCCCTCCAACAAGGAGCACACCTCCTTCCAGTTTCCAGCTGCCAATAAGGAGAAGCAGGACCAGGGCTCTTGTGGAACTAATAGGCAGCTTCTGATTCCTTTCACAATCCCTCTTGCAGTTTGGTTTTTTGATGGGGGCTGAAGGGCAGGGTAAATAAGAAAAGTAACAAAGCAAACAGGATCATTATTCCCATAAGACTGTGGAACAATGTGCCAGTAGGATCAAGCACAACTGTGCAGCTTTCAGAGCTAGAAATATGTGTATTTAAATTAAATAGATTTAAAAAAACCAATTCTATACTGGACGCTGATTGGAATGCCAGGACCGAGCACTAACAATGTTGACTAAGATGCAGCAGTGGCAAAGATGAAGTGGCAGCCACTGCATTTTCTACCTTGGGCAGATGTTTCATGACACACATCACCACAGGTTGTATGGACGGCATCTTGACCAAGGGGAAGCTCTTCTCCAGGAGATCTTCCAGCTTTTTGTACCTGGAGTGTGCAAGAACAAAGGCTGTTTCAGCAGTGCGGCAAATCTGATAAGATGAAACTGTAGTCCAGACCAGGTGGCAAACCGTGGTTTGATTGGAATAATCGAACCCTGGTTTAAAAGCGAACAAAAACTATCAAACTAGGAGCAAAAAAATGGTTTGAATGAGTAAAGAAGTTTGGACAAGCTCCTCTCTACCTTTGGATGCTCCCTGACCAAAGCCAGTCTAGAGCAAGCAGAAGACAAGCCAATCTGACAGTGCTTGCTGACAGTTGGCCAAAATACTCCTTCCTCCCACCCGCCCACATCCTTCTTTCCACCCCCACTGCTGCTTTCAAGTTAAAGAAAATGGCCATCTGGAGATCTGATCTGCTGGAGCACATATGTTTCATCCATTATGTTACAAAAGAATCCCCCCAAGAATTTATTATGGGATACAGTCATATGGGAAGGCACATGGCCAAGGACAAAGAGTTTGGAATAGCCCCCAAGGATCCTGAACAGAGAAGGCAAAAGAGGCAAGAAACATCAACCGTGGTGTGCTGGCACCAATCATGGGCTAGAACCCAAATCATGGTCAATGGTAATTTATTCTGACACCTGATCCACTCATCCTCCACCGCAGCATTAAGAACATACCTTTCTTCAGCCTTTCCTTCGGAGGCGATAGCAGAGACTCTTTCCAGCAACTTCTCTCTCAGCTCATCAAACACAGACTGGTGGAACTCCAGCCGGGGGGTACCGTGGAGGTCCAGGAATGGGAGAGCAGACTGGAGGGAGGGCAGCAGGATGCCATTTTCTGTCTATCAATATTGAATGGCATTAAGACAGTTGGCAGAAAATAGTTCGTATATTTATAAACAAGTACAATGAAGGCCAATCAAAACATGTGGGCAAGCCATATGGTGGGGCTTTCTAGGACCGAAGGTATTTGAGATTAGGAGACAGGAACAGCTCATGTTTAAATGAGAGATATTCCCCCAATATGTAGAAAACTAGCATGGAAGCAAGTAAAGTTATAGGCTAGCTTTCTGCCTTCAATGTTAATTTTCTATATGAAAGGAGGTTTTTATTTGACTTCATTTATAGCCTGCATGTCTTAGACCGTTTATGCACTGAGAACTTCACTGCCCCATCTCCCGTGCAGGAGCACAGATTGGGGGGCGGATGAGATGCACCAGGCCAAATGCTCCCCCATGTGGGTACAGGAAGAGGTGGGGCAACCTGCCACGATTAAAACTCCAGCCTGCAGCCTGGCATGAAACCTCCAGTGCATAAACGGTCTTATTGAGACTCAACGTGGATTATGGAGTCTTACAGCACAAGACATCCAAAGAATTAGCCAAAAAGAATGTGGTAATTTAAAATTAATTTAAACAAGCAACAATAAGTTAAAACAGATTTTTTAAAAATCAGCAGTGATTATATATTATGAATATTGAATTCCCCCAGGAAGTTCAAGATGATCTGGGAGTGGTCAGAACGTAAGTAGATGGACCAACAAGTCGGTGGGGCCAAAAATAAGTAGGTAGATGGTCCATTACGGTGAAGGGGAAAGTTCTTAAAAGACATCAAAAGGCAGAAACCCTTGAGAATTAAGAGTCCACTTCATCAAAGGCATGATTTATGAACTCTGATGGAAGACAAGACACTCATGGGCAAAGAGAGAAGGAAAATGAAATCAGACGGCAATTAAATGCAAAAGGTACACACTTGAGATTTTTCTTTTGCATAAGAGTTTTTAGAAGATGCCACAAGGTTATTTTGCTTCAGTGCCAGAGCATCCCTTTGCTGCAGAATAAAACATTGCCCGTGATAGTTCACAGCTGAAAGTACAGCTGCCACTCAAGTCTGTGCCTCTCTAACACACACACACTCAGCCTTGAAGGATAAGAGCCTGAGTCCTGCCCTCCCACCCATGTTAGAATCATAGAATCAGAGTTGGAAGGGGCCATACAGGCCATCTAGTCCAACCCCCTGCTCAACGCAGGATCAGCCCTAAGCATCCAAGAAGTGTATCCAACCTTTGCTTGAAGACTGCCAAAGAGGGGGAGCTCACCACCTCCTTAGGCAGCCTATTCCACTGCTAAACTACTCTGACTGTGAAAAATCTATCGTTGTAGTTGTAGTTTAAACCCATTACTGCGTGTCCTCTCCTCTGCAGCCAATGGGAACAGCATCCTGCCCTCCTCCAAATGAGAACCTTTCAAATACTTAAAGAGGGCTATCATGTCCCCTCTCAACCTCCTTTTCTCCAGGCTGAACATTCCCAAGTCCCTCAACCTATCTTCATAGGGCTTGGTCCCTTGGCCCCAGATCATCCTCGTCGCTCTCCTCTGTACCCTTTCAATTTTATCTACATCCTTCGTGAAGTGAGGCCTCCAGAACTGCACACAGTACTCCAGGTGTGATCTGACCAGTGCCGTAAACAATGTATGTGTTACTATACATTGGTGAAGGTTTTCCTCTGCCTGTCATATGTGGCATTCATTTATTCTGTCTGCCTTGCACTGGCTTCCACTTGAATTGCCAACAATGATTTCCATTCAAAAAATGATTTAATGTTTAACAGAAGAGTTCACCTTGCAATGGATCTGTTTATATTTATTACAGAATAAGCTTGGGAAGAAATGGAAATTTTCACTCACAATGTCTCCAGTTCCAGGATTCTTTAGGGCAGGGGTGCTCAACCTTCCTAATGCCACAACCCTTTAACACAGTTCCTCATGTTGTGGTGACTCCCAACCATAAAACTATGCAAGTGTTCTTTCACAGAAATTAAACCGAAACTGACCAATGGCATGAAGATCCATTGTTCATGAATGTATATAAATTGTTTTTTCCCCGGGGTTTCTCAGTTCAGTTCTGCCTCTTGTCCCACCGTGCTGATCTTGCTCTTTTCTGCTGCTCCAGACAGACAAATGATTTATCTCAATCTACTCTGCAAGGCTGTTGGGTGGATGGCGCCCCCCCCCCCCAGGTCAAGCTGTTTGCCCTGCCATGACCCCTGTGAAAGTCTCTGCATTTAAAAATCTGTTGGAGTGGAGAAAGGTTGGCCATAAAAGAGTCACAGCAGGAACAGTACCGGGCATCACAATTTGCTACAATGTGAACCTGGTTTTCCTTGGGCTTCAACAACCCCATCTACTCCCCACAAGAAAACACGTTCTGCCTTTTTTTCTAACCTAGAAAACTGTGATTTGGGTATTTCTTTACAAATGACTTCCAAAACAAAGGAGTGAACTAGTTTGCAGGGGAAAATATTTTAATTAACTGTGCCACCAATTTACCACCCCCTCCAAGCAATTGTCCCTGGAAAATTGGAGCATAATAAACACCAATCATTGATTAATTTCTACACGCTTTGATAGCTAGGGATAAAGTGAAATTAAGGAATTTGGTCACTGTAATTAGCCTTTTTAAATACTAATTACTTACCATTCTTCCTTATGTCCAAGGGATGGCAGAACCATAAATCAAAGAAACCAGTCTCACACGTCTACTACATATTTATTTTCTCCTAACTAAAGAGCTCAAAGTGGCATACACACTGAGCCTGGTTTCATGGCCAAGTGGAGATCGGAACACAGATCCCCATAAGTCTTAATCTGACACTCTAACCACTATCCTTGATGGCTCTCCAAGAAGAGGAACAAAGATAAATAAGGGAGAAAAAGAGAGAAAATGGTGTTTGTGATTACCGGCAGCTACACAAGCTTCTACACCTCCATATCACAGCTGAAACATTGATATTCTTGTATATTACTAATTAATTTTCTCACTTATTCCTGTAATTGGTACTCTGGCTAGGAATATTATTATTAATTTGATTTCTATACTGCCCTACATGCAACATCACGGGGGGATACATGGAATGAACTAACATATAACATAGTCAAATACAACAACAATAATCAAACAGTGGCTTTAAATTATACAAATTCAGTGATCTTAAATCTTGGAATGAGAAAGTGGACAAAGCTACATCCATGTACACTACCGTGAGCCAAATGGAAAATGGTGGGGTACAAAACGTGAATAATAGCATTAATATTCTTCCAGGATATGTTTGGCGGGTATGCACCCACTAATGTTGATAGAGATATGGTCAGTGTCAAGTTCTAGGAACCGTATGCAATACATAAATATCACTGTCATCAAGTTATAGTTAAGGGCCTAAGCTGTGATCCTGAATGTTGATGGCTGAGATGTCATCTCAGCAACAGACGAACGGCTTATCTGCCAGCCTGGGTCCTTTACCTGTGCTATGAGGATAATAATACTACTAACCTTACAAGTCTGTTGTAACGGTTACAGTATGCAGAAGCACTCTGAACACAAAAGGAGCCATACAAATGCTATATAGACAAAGAAAAAGGGGGTTCTTTTATATCCCACTTTTTAATACCCAGTCTCAAAAAGCAGCTTACAATCACCTTCTCTTCCTCTCTCCATAATAGGGGTAGGTGGGGCTGGGAAATCAAATTGCATGCACACATATACACAATTATGCACTGTTCCTGGCTCTTCTTTATTTGTCATGCACAAAGGTCTTGCAGAAACTTGCAGGGTTAGCAAACCAACTATAACCTTTTCCTTTTCTAAAATGCTTGATTCACCAGGAATCTGGTGATAGTCATCTAAGTGCAGGTTACAACCCCTATATATGAACAAGCCCTTACCAAAGAGGAATGGAAAGAAGGACTGCACACCTTGGAGCACACGTGTGCGCGCGAAGAAGCCTTTGCACATAGCCTACACCAGTTCCTCAAAAAAGGCAACACACATAGAGGCAGAGATCAGAAATTAGTAACAGTTGGAGATTATTTTCCTTCTTGGAGAGTCCTTTCCAACACAGACCAAACCCTAACTTATAGACACGTCGGAGCACAGAGGAAAAACCGGACGGCGATGCTTTGTCTTTTATCCAGAGGCAAAAGCGTGAATGCACTTTGCACAAGCTCAGAGGCATCGCCTTCTTCGCGATATCACAACTTGCAAAGAAAACGGAGGCGGTTGCGGTTTCCCCAACTCGAGATTGAAAGGGCGGCGCATCTCCATGGCAACAAGGCCCACCTACCTGGAACTGCTCGATGGCCTTCAGCGGCTCCGTGCAGTTTGTGAGCGTCTCCTTTAAGTCCTCCCCATTGGCCACTCCGAGCTCCTGCAGTCCGGCGAACATCCTGCGGGAACCAACTCCGGGGTCCGTCCCCGAACTACAGCAACCGCCGCGGTGCCCCGCCGGAGTCGTCCCCCAGAAGCGCCGCCGTGTGCTGGCCTATGCCTTCCTCCCGGAAACAGTTTCCCCAGCGCAGAAGGTTCCACGTTAAGGTTGTGGAGAGGTTTTACGCGCACACACTCTCTCCAAATCATTTTATTGGGCCAGTAAATCAAGTTATCCCAGACAACAATAGTCGGTAGTGAAGAGAAACACACGCAACGCAGTTTACATAATACCCTTTAGGACCAGTCCAATGACACTGGACATAGTGCAGGCTTTTAAGGTTCACCAGGCTGGGTTTTTGTTTTGTTTTGAAGTTTGACCGCATAAACATCAAAAAGAGAACGGGAAATTCTTCAGGCCACGATGGAGAGTCCTGGTTGAGCTTGCATGATGTGCAGAGCTGCTTCAAATGGGGCTGGCTTCATGTTACACCCTGCTCTTTGGAGCAAGAGGCAAGAACATCAATGAAACTTCACGAGGCAAGCCCATTAAGCATCAAGGTTGGCCTATCAAAAGCTGAAGAATGTATGTGTGGGAGAGCACTTACCTACACATATCCACTCTGCTAGACGAGGGGATTAGTGGGTGTTTATTAAAAATCTACCCAGCGCCTAAACCTGAGGATATCTACACACCACAAAGTTTGCCAAATAGTTTGATCCTGCTTTTCAAACAACTTTTCCAAAGCAGCTCACTCCAACACAGATGGGTCCTGCTAGGTTTCTTGTTTTGCATGGAGGTGTTTTGTTTCTTTTTTTAAACTGAAGGATCTGAGCCAGCGTGGTGGTGTGGTCAAGAGCAGTGGAATCTAATCTGGAGAACCAGGCTTAATTCCCTACTTCACAACATGCAGCCAGCTGGCTGACCTTGGGCATAGTTCTCTCAGAGCTCTCTCAACTTCACCTACCTCACAGGGTGTCTATTGTAGGGAGAGGAATCCATCACCTGTAGGTTGCCAGCTCTGGGTTGGGAGATATTTGGAGATATTGGGGGTGGAGTCTGAGTAGGGATGCCAGCCTCCAGGTGGGACCTGGGGATCCCCTGAAATTACAGCTCATCTCCAGACTACAGAGATCAGTTTCCCTGGAGAAAATGGATGCTTTGGGGATTGGACTCTATGGCATTGCACCCCAGTGAGGTTCCTGTCTTCCACAGGCTCTATCTCCAAATCTCCAGAAATTTCCTGGCCTGGATCTGGCAACACTATCCCCACCCCCCACTTTCCAAAGTGGCCATTTTCTCCAGGTGAGCTGATCACTGTTGCCTGAAGATCAGTTGTAATAGTGGGAGCTCACCAGTCACCACCTGTATATTGGCAACCCTAATCGTCTTCAGTTTATTCCATCCCCTCAGCATTCTACCTTTTCAATGCCTTTGCATGTAACCAAACTAAAAGAATGAAGGTAGGAAGTAGAATTGTGAACTCTTGAGATTTGGGAGTAGAGACAGGGGAGTGCAAGATCTGGGGTAGGGAGGTCCTCAGCAGGGAATAATGCTACTGAGTCAACCCTCCAAAACTGTAATGCTGAAGATCTCCAGCCACCCCCTGGACATTGGCAACCCTAATCTTCAGTTTATTCCATCCCCTCAGCATGCAACTTTTTCATGCACCAAACTAAAAGAATGATGGTTCAAAGTAGAGTTGTCAGCTCTTGAGATTTGGGGGTGGAGGCAGGGGAATGCAAGATATGGGGCAGGGAGGTCCTCAGCAGGGAATAATGCTACTGAGTCAACCCTCCAAAGCTGTAATTCTGGAGATCTCCAGGCCCCACCTGGGGGTTGGCAACCTTGCTGGGAGGCAAGGACATCTCCAAGCTCCTATCTTTAATTGGTTCAGAATAAATCTTTATGCTGGTCCCACCCTTCATGCTTCAAAGCTTTTAATTGTTGTTCTCCAGGCTTCTTCGACTCCATCTGTGCTCTGATTATATAGTCAAATAAACAACCCAAATCCTACCAAATGCTCCAAGACTCCAACGTTCTGTCCTCCAAAGGGGACAACCCTAGATAACTTCCGGCCCTGGAATGTCTTATTGCTTTGAAAACTGGGATGTGCATAGCCACAGTATACCATATTGTTTTTCATCCTGATACCCAAAGGCAGTGGTTGACAAATTATAGGTTAGGGATGCTAGTCCTCAGGTGGGCCCTATGAAACTCCTGGAATTATAGCTCATCCCTAGACTAAAGATATCCGTTCCCCTGGAGATACTGCTTGCTTTGGAGCAGTTCAAGATCCAAATGTGAGTCATAGGTTTCTTGCAGGTGAGGTTTGAGGCTGAAGGGAGGAAGTGGATCACAATGAGCCAGGAAAGAAGGCTCCAGGAGTCTTGACAGCAATTTGGACATGCTTTTTTAATAATGAGCATGAAATACTGCCTGTTGCTCAATGAGATGGTGTATGTTACTTGAAATGAACAAGGGAACATAAACTTGTTGGGAGGTGCCAGCATTTTTTTTTTTTTTTTTTGGAGAGGAGAAAGTGACGTGGGGTCACTTTTGCAAATGCGTCTTGAAAAATCTAATAACTTTAGAAGTGTCAAGAAGTTAGAAAACCAACACACAACATTTTTTAGTTATTTTTTATGAACGTTGGGAAGCTCTGCGAGGGACTCTAGTCCAAATGTGGGATGAGAATCTAAAATGGGTAGCACCTTCATCAAACTACGATTTCCTAGATTACTTGGGAGAACCCATTTATTTATTGAAAGTATTTACTAGATGCTTTTTTCCCCCTTGCAGAACTCAAAGTAGCTTACAGTAGGCATACAAAATTATTCTAAAAACACAATAAAAACCTAAGAATAGTCGCAATTTTAAAACTCCAATTAGGATAAAGGTAAAGGTATCCCCTGTGCAAGCACCGAGTCATGTCTGACCCTTGGGGTGACGCCCTCTAGCGTTTTCTTGGCAGACTCAATACGGGGTGGTTTGCCAGTGCCTTCCCCAGTCATTACCGTTTACCCCCCAGCAAGCTGGGTACTCATTTTACCGACCTCGGAAGGATGGAAGGCTGAGTCAACCTTGAGCCGGCTGCTGGGATTGAACTCCCAGCCTCATGGGCAAAGCTGTCAGACGGCCGCCTTACCACTCTGCACCACAAGAGTAGTAAAAGCTAAATTCATGAAATACAGTCCTAAATAAAACTATCTGCTGAAAATAATAATGAAGGAGCCAGGTGTACCTCACTGGGGGGGGGGGGGTTGTTTCAAAACTGTGAGGGCTGCCATGGAAAAGACCTGCTCTCATGTGTCCACCAAACAAGCTGTTGTATCTGGAGTCCTGCTGAGGACCAAGCTTGAGTTCCAGGGTAGGAGTGTCAGCCTGCACTGTAATTAACCAGTGTGCTGCTAGATCCCATCTGCTGGATCTAGTCATTCAGGCAGCAATGGCTTAAATGGCTGTGCCCCTCCCCTTCCCACCCTATCCAGGCCCATCATTGGCCACTGGGAGGGGGTGGGTCAACCTGTCCAAATAAGGGCAGAATTTCTTTTTAATTAAACTCTTTTTCTTTCATAGGGTTGGAGGGCTCTCCCCAGCCGCCACTGTGGAAACCTCCACATCACAGTTTCATTGAGCGGGTCTTCGTGGTACCGTATGATACCTTGGTACAGTGGTTGTGAAGCATTAACTTGATGTACTTTACTTCTTTTATCTCCATGCCAGGGGAAAGGTTCCCCTGTTGGATTTCTACCTCTAGCAGCCCTTAAAAGGACCTTTACCTTTACTTTTAAAAGGACAAGAGTGCAGGAACTGGTGTGCCCTGATTGTTAAATAACACTCCTGAAAGCAAGCAACCTGAGAGCTTGACCCTGTGACACCTATAATGAGATTTGCTACTGACAAGCAGTGGAGCGGGATCTACCTGTTATACTGGCAAAACATGGGGTGCAGCTGTTGATATAGCAGGGCAAGTCACATAAATGGCATCTGACATGAATTCAAATTTTGTTTTTGTTGATCCTGCCCCCCCAAGTCAGATAACCTTGACAACTCTTGGGAAGAAAAGAAATTAAAGGCAGTTTTTTTTTCAAACCTTGTGAGAGCTCTGGATAAGCCTGAAACTTTTCCTAGCCACTCCAACAGTACCTGAGGTGTTGTGGAATATTTACGAGCATTTCAACCTCGCAGAAGTTTTAATACACATCACACAAGGCCTGGGGGCAGACGGGGTTTCTTGGTGGGAGGGGGTTCAGGAGAGAAGGGAGCAGGGCGTTTTATTGCAGTGTTGGTCATCATTCATTTACTTACTTATTTATTCAGCTGGTTTGTTTCCTGCCTCTGTATCAAGATGCTGGAGGCAGCATACAATAGAAATCCAATAACTACTAAGTGCCTTTAAAATCCAGTTTTAAATGCCTAATAAAGCAATATGCAATAATATTCATAAAACAGCATCAGCAAGATTAAAATAGCAGCAGCATTAAAATCACAGGATTTAAACAGGGGCAAAGATTAAGGATGGCAGCAACGATTCCAGGCGTTAATATAGCAAAACAAAACAAAAAATCCTCCCACAATAAAATGCATACCTAAATAAAAACAACTCTAGCAAATTTGACAAACTAATTACAAATTAGTTCAGCAATAAAAACAACTTCTTCCTAAAGAATATTGGAATACACTCCATCCCCATCTCCCAATTAACAGGATGCCTGGGCAAACCAAAGTAATTTGTGCTTGATGCCTAAAAGATTTTGGGCAGCAAGTAGCTATGTGGAGAGAGTATTCCTCAGTTGAAGGGCCACCTCAGAAAAGGCCCTGTTGCCTCTTTATGGAGGGCAGTTTGATATGGGGTGGGCAGAGTATCCAAACTTGTGATCCAAACTTTTTCCAGTAAGCCATTGCTTTCAGTAGTATTAGACTGAAGGACTGAAGGAACCAAAGGATTGTGGACTGTGTGCCTTTCTATATTGTGTGTGTGAAGGGGAATGTAGCACGCACAGGGAATGTAGTGCACACACAACTACACACTTCACTCTAGCTGTCCCTTTAGCATCAGTTTGATCTGCAAGTTGTTGTCAGAAGAAGAGCTGGGTTTTTGTGCTCCACTTTTCATTACCAAAAAGAGTCTCCAAGCGACTTACAATCAGCTTCCAGTCCTCTCCGCAAAGCAGAAACCCTGTGAAGTAGGTGGGTTTGAGAGAGCTCTGAGAGAACTGTGAGTGGCTCAAGGTCACCCAGCTGGCTGCATATGGGGAATCAAGCCCGGTTCTCCAGATTAGAGGCCACCATTCTTAACCACCACACCAAGCTGGCTCTCAAGGCAGCTTTTTCAAACACTTATTGTTCTATGTGGACGGTACTCAGCTCCTTGTCATGAAAAGCCTCAGATGCCCATTTCTGCTTATTAAATCTCTGCTCAAGGATGAAAAATGACAGAATAATGGATTAGCAGAGTGCTCAAGGCACATAATGCAGCAGAGCCTATCTGGTTTGTATGTGTTGACAAGAAACAAAGTAACAGACGGAGCCTCTTTATCTTTGCAAATCTAATATAGGTCCCTTATTTATTTATTTATTTATTTATTTAATTATTTAATCATTCATTCAGTTTGTTTATTTATTTAGATTTTTATACCACCCTCTCATGCGGCTCCTTATTGTAAGGAACTCCATTCTAAACAGAATAGAGATAGGATTCTAATCTAGCCAGGATGGATCAGTATACAGGAGACCTGTCCTGCCTCCAAGGTGCCAAGATGCTGAAGAGTGGAACATTATGAGGAGAAGGTGTCAAGCCCAAAGGAAGAACGTTTCCCTGAGAGTAGCAATCTGCTCACCAAAGGGATAGCTTCCAAGCCAAAGGAATGATTATTAAGGTCCTAGCCTCCCTCCCTCCCTCTAAAGTCAGAGACTAAAAGACAGCGTAAAAGTCATTCACTTCCAACAACAACAACAAAGTTTTTTTCCCCCTGGCACCTCTCTTCTGATCTCCATTTGTATCAATAGAATTTCACCGATTAAAGTGCCAGAGAAATTTTAAACAAACCACTGGCTCCTGCTGCTTAAATTCCAACGAATCCTTTTTTATATATTGCTTCCAAGCAAGGACAAAACAATCGCGTACAGATGGGAAAAGGAGTAATGGCTAGTGGGGTTGTTTCTCTCCCCCCACCCCCTGCAGTTTCCAAATGAGCTAAGATGAGCCGGCGTCTGGTTCAGGGAGAGGCCTCATCAATCCAAACATCTGCCCTCTGGGGGGTGGGGGGTGGTCTTGATGATCTATTGTACTCCAGTCACCTAATTTGTGAATTTGCCCATGAAATATTTATCAGTGTTTCCAATTTGCACACACAAAACTGAAGAAGATTGAGCCTTAAACTGGTTATGGTTAATCCTGCCAGGCCTAAATCACTCATTAAGCAGACGTTGAAATAAGGATAAGGATTTGATTTGATTCCCTCCCCCTCCCCCCCCCCAAAAAAAACCTCGGTTTCTTCCTGCCAAGGAAAAGCAGCTCTCTGGATCATTGCGCACACATGAGGGTGTAAAATGTGTTTTGCCCTCAGTGTCCGTTGGGCTTGTTCTACTTTGTTCTGGGCCATTTGTTCGGGTATGTCTTAGACATGATGAAGCGTGCTGTCAGCATCCCAGAATAAGAGCTGAAAATCACCTTGAGGGTCACTGAATCTACACTCACTGCCCGCTGCAGGAATCCTACCAGAAGCATCTTTGTGATTCTTGGCTCTTTCTTTTGAAAATGTCATCCATAGCCCCGTAGAAGGGTAGAATTGGAGACAGAAACGGAAATTAACTGAAGCTGGAACTAAGAAAGGGAGGTGGACAACAGGACAAGGAAGACAGTGGGCGAGAAGAAATGAGGCTGTGTCCTATTTGAATAAAACTTTGTTGGTCTTAAAGGTGCTACTAGACTCAAAATTTGTTCTGTTGCTTCAGACCAACATGGCTACCCACTTGAATCTAATCACAGAGTTGTGAAAGAGAGCGGCTAGACCAGCCTTTCCCAACTTTTTGACCATTGAGAAACACCTGAAACATTCTTCAGGCTTTGAGAAACCCCAGAAGTTGCTCAAGTGGCTCAATCGTGTTTGGGAAGCATTGCTGTGTGCACACCCACCTGGGTCCCCTCCCCTTCCCACCCCCTCCAGGCCCATCATTGGCCATTTGGGGAGGGATGGGTGGGTCAACATATATGATCATATCACCCAATAAATGTTTAACAAATTTAAATTAAAAAAAAACAAAAACAAATTAACTCCCAACCATTTGGGAAACCATTCCAGGGCCATCAAGAAACCCCAGGGTTTGCCAAAACCCTGGTTGAGAAAGCCTGAATCTGCATCTGGCAACCTTAGTTTTGACCGTGCCAGAGGATCAGACCAATCCCATGTAGATTGAAGGATATCAGTCATGGTAGTGCTGTCAAAATGCAGCTGATTTTTGGCAATCCCATAGGGTTTTCACAGCAAGAGACTTGCAGAGGTGGTTTGCCATTGTCTGCCTCACTGATTTTGGCAGGATTCAGTTCATATTTCTAAAATTCAATCTGAGCATCATAGAAGTCTAGTTTTCATATCACTTGATAACAGGTGAGGAGGGAAATAGAGAGAGAGGAGGGGGCGGGATGGAGCAGGAGAAATGACACTGGGGACCTCCTGCTCATCTTCAAAATTAGGAGGTTTGAAAAATGGCTCTCCTTCCAGTTCACCTAGGCTGACAGTTGAGGGCAGGCTTGGCCCAGGGCCTACTAGCTGCCTGCTTTAGGGGGTTTTGATCATTTGCCCCACACTAGAAGAACAGCTTTTTTTTTTTTTTTACTTTTCAATACTCAAAGGAGTCCAAAAGTGGCTTACCAACACCTTTCCCTTCCTCTCCTCACAACAGACACCCTGAGAGGTAAGTGAGGCTGAGGGCACTCTGAAAGAACTGCTCTAAGAGAACTGTGACTAACCCAAGGTCAACCAGCTAGTTGCATGTGGAGGACTGGGGAATCCAACTGGGTTCTCCAGATTAGAGTCTACAGATCTTAACCACAATTCCAGGCTGGCAGAAAAGAGGAAAAATCTTCCTAGCAATGCATTAAAAAAAAGAAAAGGATTTAACTAAGGAAGGGAGCTAGATTCAATGGCTAAGTACAAGCTTTGCACGCAGAAAGTCCCAGTTTCAAGAAGCAAGAACTGGCAAAGAAACTGGAGAGCCATTACCATTCTATGTAGATGATGCTGATTTTGACTGACCCATACCTTGCTTTCGTATTAGGCAGCTTCCTCTGTATAGTTCTGTCTCCAGCATCTTCCCCTGAAGTATCTGCAGTGCTGGGGAAAGAACTTGCTCTGCCTGAGGCCGTAAAGATCCTTTGCCAATCAGAGTAGACAGCCAATGATCTAGCTCAGTATATGCTTGCTTCACATCTGCTATGAATCACAGCAAATTACCCAATTCCGTCTTCCTGGTCTGGCCAAATGGAAAATGAAGATAAAACACGTTTATAATAATAATAATGTCTGGCCACTTGTGAGGGAGGGGGTAGCAGGAGAGGATGGTTTCCCTGAGGAAAAGCAACCAGAACGGGAATGATATTTTCTGCTTCCTCAGATCTGATTCTGGCTTTTCCCCTTGTCAGAGCACCATTCATCAACAGCCGGTTTCTGGGGCATTTCCCTGCATTATGAGCTCTGCCTTTCACGTGGGCAGTTGCAGACCCTCACTGTGCCAGTCAAAAAATAACGCTGGCACTCCATTCACCACTTGCGATGTCACTTTGTGAAACTGTCATTGGAGCTGTTGCCATGGGGATGCCAGCTATGCTCATGTGCTCCCATCTGCGGGGTGCCTATCAATGTTTGGCTGTGTATGACTCAGGGAATGTGTGCTTCTAGCCAGTTCTCCATCCCTCCCCCTTCCTTTCCAAGCATGCATCACTGGACAGCTTGGCAAAAGCCACTGGCTATTCACAAGGTCACTTGGAGGAGCAAAGACAGGCTGGAGAACCCCAAAATTTGCTGAGAAGAAATCTGGGGCTGATGTGTGTGTATGTGTGTGTGTGTATGTGTGTGAGTGAAGGGCCTGAACTGAGGAACATGAAGACCATATGTCTCTCTTACTCTGTCACATTTTAATCAGCTCAGGACAACATAGATGGTTCTTCTGCCTTCTTCTGTCCTCATAGACAAGATGCACCAAGGAAGGGGAAGCAAAAAGAAGGAGGTTTAGAAGAACTGGTGACTAGCTTGGGCTGAGCTGATTCCCCTGAGCTAAGGATGCCAGCCTCCAGGTGGGACCTGGAGATCCCCTGGAATTACACCTCATCTCTAGATCACAGAGATCAAGTCCTCTGGAGAAGATGGAGGCTTTGGAGAGTGGACAGTGTGGCATGGTACCCCTTTGAGTCCCCTGTCCTCCCCAGGCTCCCGTTGTGTTTGTGGTTCTCCCAAGGATTGAGCTTGAGATCTGAGGCAGGATCGAAGCAGGCAATGAAACCAACCAGTGTGTGACTAAATCTCGTCTGCTGGATCCAGTCAGTTTAAACCAAAACTGACCAATAGTGTTCACTGGTGGGGAGATCCAGGGCCATTCCGCATGAGTTCAAAGTAGCAGAAGGCTCGCAAATAGTAAACGCTACTAATTTGCCGTTCCGCATGACGTCGCACATTATCTGCAACAGTCCTGGTACACTAGCGCTAAAATCGCTTCGTTGTAGCGATTTCCGGTGAATCCAGAAACATGGATTCACTCTCAGAAAATCGCTACACTCCTGCCAGCAACCTGCAACACTAGCGAAAAAGACCTGTGCGTTCTTAATGTGGCGGCTGCAACAAAGTCCCTCCCCTGGCTCTCTCCTCCGAACTTCCGGCGAAGCGATCGCCTTTCCCCCCCCCCCCCCTCGGAGCGAGCGGGGAAAGCAACGAACCAGCGAGGCTTCATTCACCCAACGAGGCTTCTCCGGCTACAGTCTCTCCACAGAAGTGCTTTAAAGCAGGGGTGGTCAACCTGTGGTCCTCCAGATGTTCATGGCCTACAATTCCCAGGAGCCCCTGCCAGCATTTCCTGGCAGGGGCTCTTGGGAATTGTAGTCCATGAACATCTGGAGGACCACAGGTTGACTACCCCTGCTTTAAAGCACATTGTTTGCTAGTGTATATAGGGAGGGGAGGTTCAGGGGGTTTCTCAGTTCAGTTTTGCCTCTTGTAACATCATTTTGAGATCAGAATAAAGAGTGGATTGGGCTCCCAGTGGTCCTGGCTTCCTTTGAACTCACGAACTTGACAGTTCCATCCCCACGTCTCCAAGAGTTTCCCAACCTTACCCCCATTGCCCACTGGTGGTCAGGGGCGACCTGGCAAACCTATCCACCTCAATAGGGGACGGAAGAGGCAGAGCTGTCCTGCAGCCCTTTGGCTGGTGGCAGAGGATCTTCCTTCTGTTGTCTCAAGGCCACTGTGCGTCTCCAGCCCTGGTGGGGCTTTTGCCAAGCAGACCATCCGGTTAGCCAGTAGAGACCTGATTTTAAGAATGTTGTTTCAGCAGCAGCTGCCACCATTGTGTTGGTTTCATTTTCTTGCTCACTCTTCTTTCTCATTTAGTTTTATAAAATCACCCCTCTTCTCTGCAATTCCGTGGGTGGGTGATTCTGCCTCCCACAGGTTATTTCAGGGGCTCCTCTATGGTAGAAAGGTTGGAACATGCTGCCTTGGAGCAAAATTCTTCTGTGTTGCCTGCCTCAAGCTTTTAAAGCGAATTTGGGGTCATTGTAATGCAAGGCTTCTTACTGGCTGCCCCCAGTCAAATGAAAGGGTTTTCATGGCTGCAGTATCAGCTGCATCCCCTAGAGCAGGGGTAGTCAACCTGTGGTCCTCCAGATGTTCATGGACTACAATTCCCATGACTGCCTGCCAACAAACGCTGGCAGGGGCTCATGGGAATTGTAGTTCATGGGCATCTGGAGGACCACAGGTTAACTACCCCTGCCCTAGAGGAGCAGAAGGACTAGTAAACAGCTGAAGGGGTGGGTGGAAATGCTTTGTCTATATCCCGTTTTTTCTTTCTCCTTACCCCCCTCAGTCTTCATTTCTTTTTATCCTCCTCCTGAAACGCTTTTTGCAAAGCAAGGAGAGAGGTATTGCATTTGGCCCTGCCCTGGTGGCAGCCATTTTGGGATTCTGTTCACCATCCCCTTCTCAGAATTTGGAAAGATTTGAAAAGATTGGGGAGCCCTGCTTCAGACAGGATTCTGTTTGCATTGTTTCCTAATTTCAGTAACCCTAGACGTGTTGCTTGGTTGCAGGATGTCTTAGGCTGTTTGATTTGATTTTTAAAAAATCTTTTGTTATTATCCGTCTCAAGGCTCAGCAAGGAAGGCAGGCTTCAAACGAAGTCACTAAATAAATGTTTCAGGCCGTTCTTTATGTGATATGTGGTTCAGATAACCAGGCTTGCACAATATCACTGCAAAGGGAACTGTGAGCAGGATCCACCTAGGCAATGGGCTGACTGCTTTGGATTGGGAAATACTTGGAGACTTTGGGGGTGGAACTGAGAGTGGGAGGGATTTGGGGTAGGGTGGGACCTCAGTGAAGTATCTACTGGCATCCCTACCTGGACCTGGGAATGAATTAGGGATACCAGTCTCCAGGTGAGACCTGGGGATCCCTTGGAATTATAGCTTATCTCCAGACTAGAGATCAGTTCCCCTGGAGAAAATGGCTGCTTTGGAGGGTGGACTCCATAGCGTTATACTCCACTGAGTTCCCTCCCCACTCCAAATCACACCCACTTCCAGTTCCACCACTAAAGTCTCCAGGTATTTCCTAACTCAGAGCTGGCAACCCTAGAATGAGTACAAGAAAGAGCCAATCCCACTGCTAGCATGGAAGTCATTCCGGCATGTCTAAAGCTTGGGAGGCCTAAATTCCAGTCCCTACTCAGCCCAAAAGTTCATGAGGTGATTTTGGGCCAGTCACTTTCTGCAGTCCTACCACACAGGGTTGTTGAGATAAAATGGTGAAGGGGGGGGGACCAGAGTGGTATAGTGGCTTGTGTCAGATTAGGACCAAGAGACCCAGTTTCGATGGCCATGAATTCTCTGGTTGTGTTTGGGCAGTCATACTCCTTCAGCCTAAATCCCCTCGCAGAATTGTTGTGAGGATCCAAGGGAGACAGAAAGAAAGGCCACCACCCTGAGCTCCTTGGAGAAAGGGAGGGACAAAATTATGTTAAATTAATAATCTATGTATACTGCCTAGAGGTCTTTCAAGGCAGAGGAACATGGTACTCGGAACCCTTTTTAGTGCTGAACGGAGTAGCTCTGCTGTGTTTCCCACCCTCAGGCATCGGGAAGTTCATGGCCTTCAGCATTTTACTCCAGCAAAAGCTTAAGAATGGGAAGGGCAATATTATCCTTGACAATATTTTAATTTAATTTATTTACTTTATTAATAGCCTGTATCCCTCACAGGCTATTGTTGCATGTATATAATTACAGAGTGGGTAAAATACAGTGTGAGGTAATTTGCTTCCAGGCTTTCTAGGACTGGTATAATGGTTATAATATTAGAGATCTGGGTTCAAATCCCTAATTCTGCCCGAACATTTAAGGTGTCCTTGGGTTAGTCACTGTCATTCAGTTTGACCTATCTCTCAGGGTAGTTTTTGTGCAATGCAAATATAATAGGGTGAGGGGAAGTTTTATGGAAGAAAGAGGATAAAATATTTCTATTGATCAATTCCAAAGGCAAGATCATGATTTAAAAAGCAAAATCCTAGCCTGTTGTAGATGTCAAGTTTGGAAACCAGTTCTCTTCAGGTTATATGGCTACCGAGCATCCATGAAAACCACGCTTCCTTTCCTTTCATCCCATATGGCTTCCCCCTGTCCTTGAGGAATGGTCTGCATCTCATTAGCTTTTCTGCAAAAACATCGGCTCATCCATCCATCTGGCCTGGCATATTGTGAGGGATATTCGGCTTCATAAGCGTTGGCTTGCTGGAGGAGGCAAAAGATCTTTCTGGCCCTCACAATTCTGTTTCCAAAGGCCTCTGGCATAGCAGAGGAATGGGAAGAACCTGAATTTGAATGGCATGAATCCAAGGGACGGAAGAAATCAGGGTATTATTGACTCCTGGACTGTGTTCGCACTAGCGATATAGTTCGGATTTGCATTTCTAAAGGGTCGACTTTTTCATCCGTCTCGACACACATTGATTCTGTTGGATGCCGAATAAAACTTGTTTCAGGGCAACTGTCATGTACGTGATTTTCTATGTATGCATTTTTTTTTCAGAGAAGGGTGTCAGGAAGCCTAGAAGGCTACCCTCCTTTGCTTTGCAAAGGGCCCTTAACATCCTCACTACAGCCTTGAAACGGTTTAATGGTCATTCCAGCTTTTCCAGGGAACTGTAGAAACTGCAGTTCTGTGACTGTGAGGATGGAGACACCAGAAAGATTTCCCACAAGGCAGTTATGTCAGTCTGTTGCAGTAACAGGAGTCTTGTGGCACAGTTGAAGCTGGCTGCACTCTGCAAAAAACATGTGCTTCAAAAAAAACTGTGAGTCTTTAAGGTGTCACCAGCATCAATTTACTGATTTCTTTGGGGGGGGGGGTAATGTCCTTCAAATTGCAAGTGACATCATCACTTGGTGTGACACTCTTATATTTGCCCAAACCTCTGTGATTAAACCAAAGGTTTAGGCAAATGGTAGGGCATCAACCCCCCCCCCCAGCACATTGGTGTTACATCTGGGTTGTGCTATAAGTGACTTCATTGCTCCAGGGGGAGTGAACACCCCCTTTAGATAGAAAGCCCCTGTTTTCCTCATCTCCCACCCGTTGCCAGGCAACTCCACGTATTGGGGAAAGCAGAGGTCCCTCCTCCCCTGGCATCATAGTCCCAATCTAAATTGGACACTGGGACAAAGAAGTTGCCCACAGCTGGTGTGTGTGGCTACAGGGAAAGATAACTGAGCTGTGGCCAGATGGATTGTGTAATTTGCCTGCCTGCCTGCCTGCCTGTCTCTCTGTCTCTCTCTCTGTCTGTCTATTATTATTATTGTTGTTGTTGTTGTTGTTGTTGTTGTTGTTGTTGTTGTTGTTGTTGTTGTTGTTGTTGTTGTTGCTGCTGCTGCTGCTGTTGTTGTTGTTATTAAAATTATATCCTGCCTCCCCCCGGAGGCTCAGGGCGGGTCACATAAAAACCAATCCCCTAAAACAATAAAAGCACAATAAAACTATCATCTATCTATCTATCTATCTATCTATCTATCTATCTATCTATCTATCTATCTATCTATCTATCTATCTATCTATCTATCTATCTATCTATCTATCTATCTATCTATCTATCTATCTATCTATCTATCTATCTATCTATCTATCATATTTGTATACTGCTCTCCCCTAAGGCTCAGGACAGTTCACATGGAACATAAACATAAACAGTACATGGAACTTTGCTTCTTCATAACATATAAGTGAACTGCAACAATAATAACATTAACAAAAGCAACCATAACTGAAGGTAGCAGTCTAATCCATAACAGTTTGAACAGGTCCATAGTTCTGGTGTATGGGTTTTTGGGAGGGAGGTTCAGAGGCCCTGCAGATGTTACTGATTTCGATTGACTTCAACCAAATGCCTGGTGGAAGAGCTTCCTTTTGCAGACCTTGCAGAACTGCTTTAGATCTGTCAGGGAGCTCATTCCACCCAGTGGGGGTCAGGACATAGAAGGCTCTGGCCCTGGTTGAGGCCAAGCGGGCTTCTTTTGGGCCAGGGATCCTCAGCCAGGTGGTGGTGGCCGAGTATAGGGCCAGTTTGGTGTAGTGGTTAGGAGTGCAGACCTCTAATCTAGCATGCCGGGTTCAATTCTGCACTCCCCACATGCAGCCAGCTGGGTGACCTTGGGCTCGCCATGGCACTGATAAAGCTGTTCTGACTGAACATTGATATCAGGGCTCTCTCAGCCTCAGATGACTACAGATGACTCTAGCGCATTTGAGCCTCCTTACCTTCCTTCTGCTGGTTGCCTGCTGGTTGCTCTCTGATCGCTAGCACTTTTTAGGGTGGAGAATCCATTTTATGCGATTCCCAAAGAAGCGCTTTAAAATGGAGGATGTAGCAAGTTGTCAGCTGGCCAGATGCTGGATGTGGGCAACATCATATGAAGGGGCCAGAATATAGCGCCTACATTTGACTGACATAACGCTACATTTAAAAGGTGCAGAAATCCCTTCAGTATGAGGTAGAGAGACTAAGATTATTTTTCTCCTCCCTCTCCCAGAATTCTAGAACTTGAGGACATCCAATGAAGCCGATAGACAATAGGTTCAGGGTAGGAAAAAGAAAAGGAAATGCTACACTACACAGAGAGTGGTTAAAATGTGGAATTCACGTATGGAGCATGTGGTAATGGCCACAGGAATGGCTTTAAAAGGGGATCAGATGGTTCCATGGAGGATAAGCCAATCATTGGCTGCTAACCTTGGTGATTGAGGGGAACCTTCACATTTAGAGGCACTAAGTCTTTGAATCCCAAAACCAGGCAGCAATCTCAGGAGAAGACAGGGTTGCCAGGTCCCCCTGGACATTAGCAGGGGATGAGGGAGTAGGGTTGTCAAATTAGGGTTGGGAAATTCCTGGACATTTGGGGACAGAGCCTGAGGAGGACAGGGACCTTAGTGTGGTACAGTGTCATAGAATCCTCCCTCCAAAGCATCTGCTTCTCCAGGGGAACTGATCTCTGCAGTCTGGATATGAGCTGTAGTTCTGGGGGTCCCTAGGAGATGGCCTCGACCTCTATGCCCTATTGTTGTCCCTCCAGATGAACTGGCTGGCCACTCTGTGAGACTGGATGCTGGAATAGATGGACTATTGGTCTGATCCAGGAGGATTACGTTCTCATGAATTCAGTAAAATCTTAATTCTGTAATTCAGATAACATATTTGTTCCCATTCAATCATTTATTCCCTCAGACATAGCTGTTGTCATGGCTCATTATGCACACACACCCCTTCATGAAGAGAGAGCTGATTAACATCCTGAGGAAATTGGGGACAGTCATCACAATTCAGCTATCAGACAGAACAAAAACTGTTCTGGCGACATAGTCCTGTCAGGAACGGTAATTGTTCACTGCCTCCCTTCAACTGCCCTGTTATAATATGTGACATCTACTGAGGGCACCTTAACAGCAGTAATATTTCTGCTTTGGGTTCTTATAGAAAGGATGAAGAAAAAGGTGCTCTTGGCGATATCCCCTTCATGTTTTAGGGAAGCCCTGCTACTAACCTGCAGAAGTATAAACCTGAACCCATTTCAGGAGCATTTTGAAGTCCAAGCTGACATTGGGGTTCAGAGCTGAAAACAAACAAACAAACAAAAAAAGGAGAAAGATTTGGATCTAAATCGGAACACCTGAAGTGCAGCGGTAGAGCATGTTTTGTGTTCAGAAGGCCCCCAGTTCCAGTGCTGGCATCTTCAGTGAGAAGAATTTCAGGTTGCAGGTATTGGGAGAATGCCTCTGCCGATAGCTGTGGCTGCTTACAATGTGCAACAGGGAACTAGACCGACCAAGCGTTCCACTCAGTAAGAAACTGCTTGGTATGCTCTTCTGCCTGAAGAAAGCATCTTGTGCTCACAGATGTATTGTTTCACTCCTCAGGCTACAGCATTGCAGGAGAAACATGATGCTAAACCCAAGGGTGTTCTTCAGGCTATGCAAAAATTGGTGCCACAACCAGTGCAAGGAGAAGTACAAGGACCATTGCTTACCTGTCAACCCTATGAATTTTTGTACTGCCATCGGTGAAGAGCTATTTTTCTTCTGCTCACAATTTGTTGAATCCAGCACAGCGAATTGTTCTATTCAGCGGAAAGTGGGATATCTTCTATTGCCTACCTCAGTCCTTTGAGACAGAATAGAGTGCACATTGAAATAAATCTCTTGCTGATTAATAAGTGGAGACCAGCTGTAATTAGCAAGGGCAAATCTTAATGGGGATGTATTTTGGCTACCTGGAGCTACTCTACAGGGGCTGGCACACCTTAAGGGCAGCCTGCCACATGAACCAACCCAACTATTATGGTCACCTTCACAGACCCTGCTTCAGCTGCTCCTGCCATCTGAGGACAGATAAATGGCAACTGGGAAAAGGGCCTTCTCCCTTTTCTTCTCCAGGAGTGCCAACTCGGAGTTGGGAAATCATTTGGGAGTGGAACCTGGAGAGGGCAGAATTTGAGGAGGGAGGAATCTCAGCAGGAAACATTGCCATAGCAAGGGTGGCTAAACTGTGGAGAGATGGACATCTGGAGAGCCACAGTTTGCCCCCCCTGCCATGGGGCCAACCCTCCAAAGCAGCTGTTTTGTCCAGGAGTAGCTGATTTCTGTTGTCTGGAGCTCAATGGAGGTCTCCAGGCCAAACCTGGAGGTTGGCTGCCATAGCTGTGGCACCAAAATGATGGAATTCCTCCTACCAGGAGATTCACTTGTCCCCCTATATTATGGTCTTTCGCAAGCAGGTTTTTTTGTTTTGTCTCACTTGCCCTAAGTCATTCTCAGCCTGGAGATCTATTGTAATTCCAGGAGAGCTCCAGCTACCACCTGGTTGTTGGCAACCCTAACAAATTTGGGTGAAAAGGGAGATCTAAAACACTTAAAATAAAACAAAAGGGCCTTGATCTGGAAACACACCGTATAGGTCCAAATTTGGGCACCGCAGCCTGTGTAAGTGGATATCTTGTGTCAGATACCCAATGGTGCATCATCGCAAATTGACTGAGCAGCTGAGAGAAGAGGTCTCCGTGAGCTTATTAAATCTTAATGTGAGATTTAATGCATCGAAGCAATTCTTGTTCCGGATCGTATTCAACAGTAGCTGGAGAACGGCGTTCTCATGAGATGCATCTCTAAGATAGCAGAGGTGCAGCCGAGCCTCTCCCTTTTTCAAGATGTGCAACTTAAGGTTTCTCAGTCCCACCCTC